>NW_021703767.1:93617631-93673485 GCF_005190385.1 Monodon monoceros | reverse complement strand
GAGGGGTGGGATAGGGAGGGTGGGAGGGAGGGAGATGCAAGAGGGAAGAGATATGGGAACATATGTATATGTATAACTGATTCACTTTGTTAAAAAAAAAAACACATTGGTAGATCAAAGAGTAGTGTATTCTCCCCCCAGATCTCTGGTTTGGCATGATTACCAATACCATTCAGATAAATTATATTTAAATTATAAAATATTAGTAATATATGCATCAGGTATGAAAAATTATGCTAAAGAGAACCAACACAGTGAACCCACGTCCAGATTAAGAAACAGAGCATTATTGTTACCTCTGATGCTCCCTTGAGATCCTCTGCACTTCCATCCCCTCCCTTCACTCTGAAATTATGTCTTTTTCATACCAGTAATTTTCTTTATGGATTCATACGTATGCACCTTAAACAATATATATCTAGCTGAGTAATATTTCATTGTATGTATATATCACATTTTGTTTGTTCATTCATCTAAATAAAAATGTGTATTTGGATTATTTCTTCCTTTGATCTATTGTAAATAGTGCTTCTATGAACATTCACGTCCAAGTATTCGTTTAAGTATCTATTTTCATTTCTCCTGGAAATACACTCAGGAGTGGAATTGCTTGGTAATATGGTAATTTTATGTTTAACTTTCTGAGAAACCACCAATTTTTTCACAGCAGCTGCACCATTTTAAATTCCCAACAGCAATGTATGGTGCCAGTTTATCCATATCCTCACCAACATTTGTTATTATCTCTTGTTGTTTTTTGATAGTAACCATCCTAATGGGTATACATTGATGTCTCATTGTGGTTTTGATCTTTGTCCAATTTTTAATTGTGTTGTTTGTTTTTTTGTTGTTAAGTTGTAAGAGTTCTTTATGTGGTCCGGCTGTTAAGCCCCCTATCAGATATGTGAATTGCAAATATTTTCTCACATTCTATAGGTTGGCTTTTCACTTTCTTGATAATGTTCTTTTTATGTACAAAAGTTTTTAATTTGATGAAGTCCAGTTTGTCTATTTTTTTCTTCTGTTGCTCTTACTTTTGGTGTCATATCTGAAATCCATTGCCAAATACAAATACAAGATTTACCTGTATGTTTTCTAGAATTTTGTAGTTTTTGATCTTATATTTAGGTCTATAATCATTTTTGAGTTAATTTTTTATATGGGTTAAGGTAGAAGTCCACGTTCATCCTTTTGCATATGGATATTCAGTTGTTCTAGTACCATTTATTAAAGAGGCTATTCTTTCCCCCATTGAAGGGCATTGACACACTTGTCAAAAATCAACTGGACAAAGATGTATGCATTTATTACTGGACTCTCAGTTATTTTTTTTGGTTATTTTGTTGTTGTTGTTGTTTTTTGCAGTACGCGGCCCTCTCACTGTTGTGGCCTCTCCCGTTGCAGAGCACAGGCTCCGGACACGCAGGCTCAGCGGCCATGGCTCATGGGCCCAGCTGCTCTGCAGCATGTGGGATCTTCCCAGACTGGGGCACGAACCCATGTCCCCTGCATCAGCAGGCGGACTCTCAACCACTGCACACCAGGGAAGCCCTGGACTCTCAGTTTTATTCTATTGGTCCACCTGTCTATCCTTATGCCAGTACCACACTGTTCTTGATTATTGTAATATATTTTGAAATTAGGAAGTGTGATGCCTCCAGCATGGTTCTTCTTGCTCAAGATTGCTTTGGCTATTCAGGGTCTTTTATGGTTCTGCATAAAATTTAAAAAATATTTTTCTATTTCTGTAAAAAATGATACGAGGATTTTGATAGAGATTACACTGAATCTGTAGATCACTTAGCATAAAAGTGACATTTTAACAATATTAAATCTTTCATCTCTTTGGTTAAGTTAATTCCTAAGTATTTTATTCTTTTTGTTACTATTGGGAATGTAATTGTTTTCTTAATTTCCTCTTTGGATAGTTTGTTGTTTTTGTATAGAAATGTGACTTACTTTTTTATGTTGATTTTGTATTCTGCAAATTTGCTGAACTCATTTATTAGTTCTAAAAGTTTTTTTTTTGTTGTTGTTTTTAGGATTTTCTACATATATGACCATGTCATCTGCAAACAGAGAAAATTTTACTTCTTCCTTTCCAGTTTGGATGCTTTTTAATGTTTCTTTTTCTTGTTTAATTGCTCTGGATAGGACTTCCTGTACTATGTGGAATAGAAGAATTGACAGGTGTGAGGTGCTATCTCATTGTGGTTTTGATTTGCATGTCTCTGATGATTAGCAATGTTGAACATTTTTTCATGTACCTGTTGGCCATCCGTATATCTTCTTTGGAAAAACATCTATTCAGGTCTTCTGCCCATTTTTAACCAGGTTGTTTGGTTTTTTAAAAATATTGAGTTGTATGAGTTGTTTATATAATTTTGGATATTAACCCCTTTTTGGTCATATCATTTGCAAATATTTTCTCCCATTCAGTAGGCTGTCTTTTCGTTTCATCATGGTTTCCTTTGCTGTGCAAAAGCTTTTAAATGGAATTAGGTTCCATTTGTTTATTTTTGCCTTTGTTTCTTTGCCTTAGGAGACATATCCAAAAAAAATATTGCTGTGATTTATGTCAAAGAGTGTTCTGTCTATGTTCTCTTCTAGGAGTTTTATGGTTTCAGGTCTTACATTTAGGTCTTTAATCCATTTTTTTTTTTTTTTTTTTTTGTGGTACACGGGCCTCCCACTGCCGTGGCCTCTCCCGCTGCAGAGCACAGGCTCCGGACGTGCAGGCTCAGCGGCCATGGCTCACAGGCCCAGCTGCTCTGCGGCATGTGGGATCCTCCCGGACCGGGGCACGAACCCCTGTCCCCTGCATCGGCAGGCGGACTCTCAACCACTGTGCCACCAGGGAAGCCCCCTTTAATCCATTTTGAGTTTATTTTTGTATATGGTATGAGGAAATACTCTAATTTTGTTCTTTTATATATAGATGTCCAATTTTCCCAGCACCCTTTATTGAAGAGACTGTCTTTTCTCCATTATATATTCTTGCCTCCTTTATTATATATTAACTGCCCATAGATATGTGGGTTTTTTTCTGGGCTCTCTGTTCTGTTCCATCAATCTATGTTTCTCCTTTTGTGCCAGTACCATACTGTTTTGATTACTGTGGCTTGGTAGTATAGTCTAAAGTCAGGAGTGTGATACTGACAACTTTCTTCTTTTTCTCAAGATCTTTTTGGCAATTTGGGGTCTTTTATGGACATTTACATTTTAGGATTATTTGTTCTAGTTCTGTGAAAAATGTCATGGGTATTTTGATAGGGATTGCATTAAATCTGTAGATTGCTTTGGGTGGTATGGACATTTTATCAATATTAATTCTCCAATCCAAGAACATGGGACAACTTTCCATTTCTTTGTATCATCTTCAATTTCCTTCATCAGTGTTTTGTCAAACAACAAAGTCAGTTGTTTCTTTATTGATTTTCTGTCTAGGTGTTCTGTCCATTATTGTAAGTGGGATATTGAAGTCTCTACTATTATTGTATTGTTGTCAATTTCCCCCTTCAGATCTGTTGGTACTTGCTTTATACATTTAGGTGTTCTGATGTTGGATATGTACATATAATTGCTATATCTTCCTGTTAAATTGACCTTCTATCATTATATAATGACCTTCTTTGTCTATAGAGACAGTTTTTGACTTAAAGTCTATTTTGCCTAATATAAGTGTAGCTAACCCTGCTGTTTTTGGTCACCATTTGCATAGGATATCTTTTTCCGTTCCTTCACTTTCAGCCTACGTATATCTTTAAATCTAAAGTGAGTCCCTTGTAGAGAGCATATTGCTGGATTTTATTTTTTAATTCATTCAACCACTTTTTGTCCTCTGACTGGAGAATGTCTTAGTCCATCTGGTCTGCTATAACAAAGTGCCACAGACTGGGTGGTTTATAAAAAAAAGAAATTAATTTCTCACAGTTCTGGAGGCAAGAAGTTAAGATCAGGGTGCCAGCATGGTCATGTGGGGACCCTCTTCTGGGTGACAGACTTCTCATTGTATCCTCACATGACAGAAGGGATAAGGTACCTATCTCAGGCTTCTTTTTATATAAGGACATTAATTTCATTCATGAGGGTGGACACATTGTGACCTAATCACTTTCCAAAAGCCCCAGCTCTAATACCATCACATAAGGCATTAGGATTTCAACATATGAATTTTGGAGGGAAATAAACATTCAGCCCACAGCATTATGTCTCTGGCTCCCCAAAATTCATGTCCATTTTGCTTGCAAAATATGCTCATTCCATCTCAACAGTCACCAAAGTCTTAATGTCTCCTAACATTAACTCAAAAGTCCAAGTTTAAAGTCTCACATACATATCCCCTGAATCAGATGTGCATGAGACTCAAGGTACGATTCATTCTGAGGTAAATTGCCCTCCAGCTGTGAACCCATGAAATACAACAAGTTATGTGCTTCCAAAATACAATGGCAGGACAGGCAATAGGGTAAACTCTCCCAGTCCTAAATGGAGAAATAGGCAAGAAGGGGGTGGCAGGGCCCAAGCAAGTCCAAACCCAACGAGGCAAACATCAAATCTTAAGGCTTGAGAATAATCTTCCACCCGATACTCTGCCTGCCAGAGCCCCTGGGATATGGGAATGACCTCTCGTGCACACTGGGGCATCCCTGCCCACAGCTTTGCTGGGGGCCGTCCAGGGAGCAATTCTCACTGCCTTGATTTGCATGCTTGCAGCTCTCCCTGTCTGGAATTGCATACCAGTGGCTCTACTGATTTGGGGTCACGGGAGCAGCCACACCCTCATGGCTCCATTTGGCATTTCCCTGGCAGGGGCTCTCTGCAGTAACCTCATCCACTCTGTGGTCTTCTGCCTAGGCTGGATGCCCACAGCTCTAGACGGCTCCATTCTTTGACATCTAGGCAGAGGCAGCCTTGCCCAAGGGCTCTGCTGGGCAGGGGTCTGGCCTCCATAGCTTTGGTAGCATTGCTCCCATGGCTTTGGGTGGCACCACTCACACAGCAATGGGCAAGAATTGTTCTGTTAAAACTGAAGTGATAGATTCCCACCTTTTGATACCAAGGAAGAAGGCTTAATGATCTCTAAATCATCTTTGGGGTCCTTCCTCCCTTGTCTTAAAGAATATCACATATCCATAGCTCAATAGCTCTATGAGCCCGTCTTATAAAATCTAAGAAGTCTGACTGTTTTCCTTCATTCCTTCCTATCTCCTTCCCCGTTAGTTCAAATGGGCTGTTTTCCTTCTGGGTGGCAATAGTCATTATTCAGACTGTTCAAAAAGTTTACATGTAGGGACTTCCCTGGTGGCGCAGTGGTTAAGAATCCGCCTGCTAATGCAGGGGACACAGGTTCAAGCCCTGGTCCGGGAAGATCCCACATGCCGCAGAGCAACTAAGCCCGTGCGCCACAATTACTGAACCTGTGCTCTAGGGCCCGCAAGCCACAACTACTGAGTCCACGTGCCACAACTACTGAAGTCCGCGCGCCTAGAGCCCGTGCTCCACAACAAGAAAAGCCACTGCAATGAGAAGCCCACGCACCACAATGAAGAGTAATCCCTGCTCGGTGCAACTAGAGAAAGCCTGCGTACAGCAACGAAGACCCAACGCAGCCAAAAATAAATAAACAAAATAAATTTATATTTAAAAAAAGTTTACATGTAGTTCTGACACTGTACCAACTGTATTTGGAATGTAATTTGAGGCTTTTCCCAGAATATTTATTTAAACTGCCAGACGTAACATTTTTCCTTCTAAACTTTGCCTGAAAATGTCATAATGAAAGATACTTATGTTGCACAAAGTTTGTGAGTTAAAAACCAAAATGCCCATGCTATTTTGAAACAGAGGACTAAAGAAGGAGAACATACATACAAGACATCAAGATTTATAGAAAAGCAAATAGCAACCACTAAAGCCAGAGTATGATCAACAGATAAATGAATAAACAGGATGTGGTATGTATTTTCCAACAATGCAATATTATTCAGACTTAAAAAGAAATGAACTGCAGAAATTAACATAACATTGTAAATTAACTGCACTTAAATTAAAAAAATTTAAAAAAAGAAATGAAATTCTGACACATACTTCAACATGGATTGAACCTTGAAGACATTATGCTAAGTCAAATAAGCCAGACATAAAAGAACAGATATTGCATAATTCTATTTACATGAGGTACATAGGACAGTCAAATTCATAAAGAAAGTAGTATGGTGATTACCAGGGGCGGGAGGAAGGGAAAATGAGGAATTATTGTTTAATGGTTATAAAGTTTTAGTTTGGGATAATGAAATGCTCTGGACATGAATGGGGTGATGGTTGCACAAAAGTGTGAATGTACTTAATGCCACTGAACTGTACACTCAGAAATGGTTAAATGGTAAATCTTATGTTATTTGTATTTTATCACAGTTTTTAAAAATGGATGGTATGGGTGCAAGGACGGACAACCAGGCCAATAGGAAAAGAAAGTGAGCACAGAAGCAGACCTCCTGGGATGTTGATATATGATATTAAACCTTAAAATCAGTGGGGAAAGAGTAGACTAGCCAATGAACAGTGCTGGACAACTGGTCCCTGATATGGCAAAAGATAAAATTCCATCCCTAGCTCATCACACATGAATTAAACTACAGTTGAATCCCACTATCAAACTATGAAAGGCCAAATTTAAAGATTTCAGAAAAATATATAGATGGTGATATCTGTGCGCATCGGTAAAAACAGATCTCTTGAACATAGTGTACAAAGCTGTATTAGCTTCCTCGGGCTGCTGAACCAAAGTGCCACAGACTGGGTGGCTTTCAACAACAGAAATTTATTCTCTCACAGTTCTTGAGGCCAGGAGTCCAAAATCAAGGTGTCGGTAGATTTCTGAGGCTATGGGTAGAATATTTTCTTGTCTCCTGAACTTCTGATGATGGTCGTCAATCCTTGGAGCTCCTTGCTTGCAACTCCCTCACTCCAATCTCTGCCTCTGTTGCCACATGGAGGTTTCCCTGTGTGTCTCTGTTCCTGTTTCCAAATTTCCTTCTTTAAATAATGAGGACACCAGTCACATTATACAATATTGAGGACCCAGCCTATTCCACTATGATCTCATCTTTACTAATTATATCTGCAACCAACTTCTTTCCAAATAAGGTCACATTCTGTGGTACTGGGGAGGAGGACTTCTACATACCTTTTGTGGGGACACAATTCAACCTATAACAAAAGCATTAACTATAAAGGAAAGGACTGATATATTTTAATCACATTATATAAAAAGTGAGCAGTTTCTTTCTTTCTTCAGTAACACATGTCAGATAAACGATACCATGAAAAAGAGATAAGAATTCCTTTTCCCCATCATTAGTAATCTTGTTACTATAAAACATAAGTACTAGATACACAAAAACTACATATTTTAACGTCATTTTTATTGAAAAAGAAACACGTATTTTTAAATTTTAGTATAAAAATATAGAGTCATAATTAATTCTTGCCCATCCTTAAGTTACATTATCAAACAGTTCTTTTTTTTTTCCCACTTTCCCAGTTCTCCTGCTCACAAGGGGCCAAATTCCCGATTTCTGATTAGCTTATCATTCATTTGAGTCTTTTATCAAAAATACCTTCAGTGCTTTCGGTCAGCCTGACTTCTGGGAGTGAAAAGCACAAGCCATTCAGAAATATCGGGTTGGCCAAAACGTTCGTTCGGATTTTTACATATGATTACATAAAACCCGAACGAACTTTTTGGCCAACTGAAAATAGTTCCTTGTTCACTAAACATAACTTTAATTTGTTTAGTGAAATGATACGATTTCGAATGGAATTTTCTTACTTCCAAGAGTACGAGGGTACAGGACAACTCCCACAAGGCCCCACACTGCACCAACTCCCCTGGCACACTGCATACCCTGACCGTGAACTTTCAGTCTTCTGGTATCTTCGCAAGAGTAGACGGTTAAGGCGGAAGACGTTAATTGCTACACAAATGTTTGTAAACTGAGAACCTTCTAGATTTCTGCTAGCAAGCTGATATCAGGTAGAGTCTCAGAAGGTCTTTTGTCAGTTTCTCTGTCTTGGAATACGTTGGTCACTTTTCAGAGATACCAAAAAAGCTTGTGTTGTAGAGTCTCGTGATTGAGGCTGCTCTGCTCAGGCTGCCTTATTTTGTCAGCTCTTTTGCAGTCTTTTCACAGTGTATCACTCTGAAAAGTGAAAGGTCTCTCTGGGGGCACTGTTTTTTCTTTGCAGATCATTTAGCCAATTAAAAAGGCCCCGAAAAAACTGGCTTCTTGGTCCATGTCAATCAATTGCTCATTAGTTACAGAGACAAAAATTCGATCATTTTCCTTAAGCTCAAATATTCCACCTTGATAGATGGAATAGAGTCCATATTCTGAATCTTTAGACCAACAACTATTTCTAGCACTTTTCATCAGCAGTATGGGGTCAGGATAGCTCGTGCATTTGTAAATATATTGTACCATTTGTTTGTTTTTCTTTCTGTTCTCTTCCGTTGAAACTGTTCCCAAAACCTCCTCAGTTTCCTGAAATCGAAAGTATGTTTGGGAATAGATGTAATAAAACCCTGTTTGGTGGATAACCAGCTCTCCATTCCTCAAGTGCAAATTATTCAAGAATGAATGTCCTTTTCTTGACGACTCCCAGGAATTTATTTTCTGGCCCAAAGCTTTTTCATTCTTGGAGCCTGGGATGAAGTTTAGAGAAAAATAAAGTTAGCTTGTAGCAAAACAAGAAGTTTCCCAATAGCTGTGGCTAGCCAATTCTTGGTTGGGATTGTAAAGAATTTTAATCTATTATAAAACTTCTTGCTCCTTCGATCTTCCAAGGATTCTAAATTCTAGTCATATAGAAATCTGGAGGCTCCCGTATCACTGTGATCTGTTGGAAGTCCCCTACTTTTTTGTACCTCATCTACTTTGAATAGTAGCACGGGAATGGTTCACTAAGATGGCAATCTTTACTCCTGCGAAGAATTTCTGTCCAGGACCCCTGCCTCCTTTCCTGTGCTGGTGAGCTCAGATCAACGATGTAGAAGGAAACCAAAAGAAACATATCTATTTCCTCAAGCCTAGAGCTCATAAATTCCTGCTATTCTTTTAGGTCTTTTTGGATTCCTCCTTGGTCTTTCTCTAACCCAGTGGCAAAAGCACCATCCAAGCAGAAGGCTAGAAATGACTGTCCAATAAGACAGGGTATAAGGTTTGGCAAAAAGAGCCCAGATTTAAAGATCTTCAGATCCCAAAGACTTTGAATGAAGATGGGCCTTACTAAGATATGATACTCTTTTAAACTTTGGGCTCATCTCCATGATTGACGCAAAATTGAGTTTTTCAAGAGTTGAAAACAACTATATTAATTGATGAATAGTAAACAGGAATAGTGAAATAACGATCTCACTCATAGGCAGAACATGTCAATGATTTACAAAACATGAGTTCAGGAATACCATGAAGGCAACTGCCCAGAAAAAAGAAACAAAAACCAACCAACCAACAAAAACCCCCAACAACCTTTCATTCATTAACTGATGACTGAAATTTCTTTAACCTGGGACAAAACTTTTTACAATAATAAAAGCACTACTTATTGAGTACTTACAGTGCAACAGCATTTTGCATTAATCTTCACTCTTTTATGAGTTAAAGATTATCTCTACTCTGTATATGAAGAAGGTGAAGCTTGATTGTGTTAAGTAATTTGCTCAAAACAAAGAACTAGGTAAGGAGTAGCTGGGATTCCAATGTGGGTATTTAGATTACAAGACCCATGCCCTAACCACAGCAGTATATGGACACCTTTTCTACAGCTAATAATTAGGCTTAACCTATTTGGTTAAATCATATGAAACTGACATTTCTGTAAATGCAAAGTGGTCAAATATTGGCCAACATTTTATGGTTCAACCTAATCCAAATGCCACTGGGAGGCCTTGGTGACTCATGGGGAAAGTAGATGACTGATTTAGAACCTTTGAAGAGGAGAAAGATTTGATGAAAGAGAGAGGAATTACTTTAAAAAAAAAAAAGAAGAAGAAAAGCAAAAATGGGGGCATGGGAAACTCAAAGTTCTCCCACTTCCACTTCAGAATTTTCCTGAAGCCAGTTATGCCAGGGCAGTAGCTAAGCTATTCATCTTGTAATCTTGCTTCTGAAAAGAGTCAACCTGAGACTTGATTACTACTGAGCATTTTGTAGATATAGCCATATAAACATTTCCGATACAAGTTCAAAGAATAAATTATTTGGAACAAATTCTTCCATTCCCTTCTTTTAAGCCATATATTCATTGTTTCTCTTACTTAGAAATGAGAATGTGCTTTTCCGATTGGTCCCAGTTATGTGAGCAGCTACCCTCTGAGGACCTTTTTCTCTTTCTAGGTGAGGAATATTTTGTTGTTTTTCTAAAAGAGAAATGACAAAGAATCATCAGCACTTGTCAAACACGTCTCAGATACATTGCTGTTCACAGCTCTTATCAATCTTATCATTGCAAGCACACTGGGCTCCCAAAGTTGATTATATGGGTTTTCATAAAACCAATTTACATTTTAGTATTATAATCAGTCCACTTCAGCCTATGTTGAATTTGAAAAGTACTTTAGATGGGAAGGATAAGCAGTAACTTGGGCTAAAATTTATCGGCATCTCAGGGGTAAGGTTCAACTAGAATATAACAAAGTGAAGATTCTGACCCTTTTCCTAAACTACAATAATAACAACAAAACTGTGGACTTATAGTATTCCTGCTAAGGCATTTAAAATGAACTAATGGCAAATTTCCACTTTGAGTTATATATAGAAACAGAGTGATACCAATTTTTATCATCTCAATTATTTTTTCCTCCTGCTAGATACTACCTACTCTAAAGGAGTAGCAGTGATAACAATTGTCCAGAGATGCTACAAACTGGTATCCAACAGTCATTTCTCTCACCTCCCAAAGGGAATATGAAATGACATAATGGTCATGATAACCGGTATATGAGCATAAAAATCACTGATTCACTAGATCATAACAAATAAATAACATTTATTGACCACCATCCGAAGTATTTTGGAGCAGACTGAAAGACTAAAAATTCAGCAAACTACTCTTTAAAAAAATCAGCTCAAACTTCCCAGGATGTTTACGTTGGTTGTTGAGATAAACTATACATTTTCATCAAGCAAATATGTCCAGGGACAAGGCAGTGCTCCGCAGGGACTTCAAAGATTAATCACTAATTACACTGACTGAGCCCTCAAGGGACTTACAGTTTTTAGGGAAGACACAAATTAGAAAGTGAAAATTAACCTATAAGAAATAGAAATGAAGGGTGATGGGTGTTCAGGGGAGGGAAAAATTCCTATTTGTTGGAGAGCTGAGGTCAGGGGAGGGGGTTTGGACTAAGGCCCTTTCATTCACGTACTCCAGCAAACCAAAGTGCCCATCACATCTATACCTGACACTCTTCTAGGAAGATGGAGAAAGAACTATAAACAAAGGAATGCAAGAAAGCATTTGAGGGGCAGGACAATTCTCTGAAATGGGTGGAGCTGGGGAGGCTTGGGACCCACAGCAACGGGAAAAGGGCATTCCCAGAGATCTAGAATAGTGTCCCCAAGGCAGGATGCACAAAGAATTCCTGGGACACAGGCATCAGATGAGTTCAGTTTCAGGCTTGAATGAGGATTTAAACTATAGAGGATTTGAATGTTAGACTAAGAGATTTGAATTTTTACAGACATGGGAAGACTCTGGAAGATTTTGATCAGGGAAGCAAAAAGATATGTGTTGTGCTTTAGGCTAAACTACCTCATAGTAAGGTTTGATGGGTAGAAAGTGAGAGGGCTGGAGATTGGCGAGTTAGCAGACAGTTGTAATTGATCAGGTCTGAGAACAGGAAGCTTTAATCTAGGCTAGTAGTAGAAGAAACTGAAAGGAGGTGATAAAATTTCATAGGCAAGGAAGGAATGCTAACGAGTCTCTCCATCTATCTGGTGTTGTTACTTATTCAGGACAGGTGGGTGTGTGCAGGATACTGAAAACCAAACACAGCTCGGAAGTACATGTTACTCTCAGAATGCTCAGCTTTCAAGGTTTTTACTTTTAACCACCATTGATAAATAATTCATAATGCCTTGACTGCCCCTAGACCATAACACTTTATTTAAAAATATTCAGTAATGGAATCCAGTTACAAATATCTTGCATTTGAGGTCATTGCAAGTATATGGGAAAGCCTAGCTTTAAAAGCAAATTCTGAAGAGAGGACATTTCCTACTGACTATAGCAAACAGTTCCTGGAAAAGAAGTCTGTGAATATGTATATTTGGGTGTCATGGATACATCTTGGTATACTGAGGAGTATATGATTTCTATGCCCCACTGGGATGAATAAAAAAGAGTATTTTTCTTCCAACACTGAAAATAGTACATGCATCTACTGTAGACCACGGATCTGGTGTTCCTCATTAGAAGAGAAGTAGTGTTCAACATTCCTAATACTGTTTTTGCCTTTGGGGAAATGACCAAAAAGAATGCTTAGACCCTGGGACCAGGTCTTGCCTTCATATTTAATAAAGCCCATTTAATAAAGGATGGTGGGTATTGTCAAGTGATGAGAAAGCTTACTTGTAATGGAAAAGGATAGCTGAAAATTAGGAAGACATCATTAATAAAATATCTATTAAAAAACTGATTCTTCTCTGCCAGGCTGGTGTACCCCAGGACTGTAAGTCTCTGGTACACGTATGCAGGCTGGTATGATTATTAACAGGGGAAAATGGGGCTATGGTGAGCCAAATGCAAAGCAGCAGTAAATTTAATTCATCAGTTGTATTTACTTATGTATTGATTTAAAAAATATGTATTAAGAACTTTCTGTGTAGAGAGGGATGGTGACACAACAACGTGAATGTACTAATGGCCACCAAATTGTGCGCTTCAAAATGGTTAGTTGTATGTTATGTGAATTTCATCTCAGTCAAAATACACACACACACATGCACATGAACACACACACCAAAGGCAGTGCAGGTAAGGACCAGGGGGATAAGAGAGAATCTACTAGGCTTGAGGTGTACAGTTAAGTCTAGGAATAGAGAGGTAAGAGAAAGAGGCATGTTTTCTGTCTTTGTGGATCTTTAATCTAGTAGGGAATCAGACAGAACAAACAGAATATTTATATATTTTCCTTTGATTTATATATATATCAATCAAAGGAAATGAACAAGGTAAGTGTGATAGAAAAAATAGGATGTGGGTGAACCTACTTAGAAAGTTGGTCAGGGAAGTTCTCTCTGAGAGGTGATGAGTAGGTGATGAGGATGGAGGATGAGAAGGAGGTGTTTACGTGAAAATCCAGGAATGGAAGAAGCCAGTTGCAGGACTAGAGAAGCCGGCCTGGGCAATAACAATGAAGGGCGTTGTGGGTCAAGAGCAGGCTGGTGACCATCAGTGGAGATAGCCAAGGTGTGAGGACTGCAGGATGAGGATTTCGGGGGCGTAGAAGGATTGCTGGGAAAGAGATGACGGAGCAAGAGGCTTTTGCATAAAGAAAGGCTTCGAGCCTAGGGGCAGTCTGAAGCAGAGAAGATGGGTAACTCTGGAGCCCTTTTTTTCCAGCTATGCTCCAGAAAGCTACCCACATTAGAAGGTAAAAATAAATAATCAAAGAAGTTGAGGTGAAAGGAAAATCCACGTTGGAAGAATAAAATTCAGATGAAACGAAGTTCAGACCATAGGTGGGTCACAGATTTGCTTCTGAGCTTTCTAGCTGCCAATGCAAACAGGGAAATAGAATCAAGCAGCTTGAGACACTGAGCAGTGGTCAGAGGTGGGATGTGTGGATGGGAGCAGAGAGAAAGAGGATGGAGAGCTATTCACCCTATCACAAGGCTGACAGTAGAAAATTAAAATAACAACAAAAAGAATACTACCTGGAATTGAAGGAATGGTTTCCTCATAGGTTCTCAAAATGATCTGCAAATAGTATTGAATAAAGCTTGTTAATTTCCCTAAGCATTTAGACTGACTACAGAATGTCTGTGGCTCTTCTTGCTGATGCCTAACAGAAAATTGCCACCTAAGATATCAACCTAGGCAGCTTTAAGTTGTCCAAGCGTAGAGTGTGGGGGGCAGGGTGGGAGCTGGGATGAATATGGAGGCAGCTGTCCCTACTGTGGATGGAAGGATGGTCCTCTGTCTGGGAGACTTCTGTTTCTGGATGAAGTCTTTGAAAGGCCACACCTGGAGCAGCACAGGAGCAAGGAGTTATCCTTCTCCAAGTTAGGTCAGCCTAATGTTCCCCAGGTCTCCTTCTGGCTGACGGATGCGGTAGCCATGTCACCGCACTTTCTGAGTGTGTGTGTCTGCATGCATGCATGTGTATAAGTGCATTGTCTGTGTGTGTCTGCATGTGTGTGTGTGTATAGTGCATTGTGTGTGTAGCTGCAGGCATACGTGTATAAAGGCACTGTGTCAGAGTCCAGGAGCTTTAAATCATCGGACATACCCAAGACTCAAGGTGTAAGGCACACTCCCTCTCTCTCATGGTGCCCACAGACACGCACAGCCCATCCAGCGGTGGCCTGGTAGCACCATGTCACTCTCTCATTTCTGAGAATGTGGCTGAGACATTCTCAACATAAAGATATTTTACCAAATTCCCATATCTTACTAAACACTTCATATCGCTTTCTTTGTGCTAACCAGTGGGGAAAACCAGTAATAAAGAACGAAATCTAGCATTTCTGTTAAATGAGCCGACCCTGACGTGACTCATCCATGACTTTAAACGCCTCTCCACTCAGTTCTCTCACCCCTGGGGGCTTTGCCCATCATTGCCCACCTTTCCCGTCACTGTTGTTAATTATACAACCGTCAGAAACTCCCTTCCTCTGCACTCCTGCTCCAAATCAGAAGCTCTCTTCTTTTTCCTCTGTCGAAAGCTCTGACCCCAGATAATGGGGGGCTGCCTGTAGGGCAACAGACACTGGCATTTGGGAAGGGAAGCAAGGGGTGGCCTCAGCACATTAGCTCTCTCACTCTCATTCTGGGCCAGAAAGGAAGGAAGGAAGGAAAAAGGAGGAGGAGGAAAGGGAAAAGGGTAAGTCCTACAGTGTGGTCCTTAACACGGTGCCACCAAGAAAAAACAAAAAAGATTGTAGTACAATCAGATGGACTGGATTCAAATCTGTTCATTAGCAGCCCTGGGAAACTTTACTCAAGTTACTCAAGTTACTGATATGAACTACTTTAATTTCTTCATCTATTTTTTTTAAAAAAGAAGATAATAATGATTCCTTCCTCACAGAGCTGTTTGAGGATTAAGGGAGATAATACACATAATGGGCATAGGATGTTTATGGGAAATTGTCTGTTCACTTCACAGTGCCTGGAAAAATGGGGAACTCTTTTCCCCTCCTACACTCTCATCCACCGCTGTGCGCCCTCTCTTCTCTAGTCAGTGGCAGGATGTGAGAATGGGAGGGATGGGGGAAGAGCAGGAAAGAGACCTGTAAAACCCACCCACACGGCTTCTCTCATCTCCCCACTCCCAGGCCCAGCATCCAGCTCCCTCCTCGGTCTCCAGATTTCTACTCTAGTTCTGAGTTTCTCTCCTCTGCCACCAGTGGGTTCGCCATGCTCCCTCTAATCCTAGGAACCGTGGGGTCCCATTCCTCAGGACACTTCCCCAACCCTGGGTCTTTCCTGCTGTTTTTCACTTGGGGCAATGGAGTCCCAGCTGCTCCAGGACAGCTTGTGCGCAGCAGGTATCCTGCCCACGATTCCAGGGCAGCCGTGGAGCAGATGTGTTTCTAGGACAACCAGGTGGAAGTCTGATTTCATTTCTCATAGGAATAGCATCACAGGTGATGCTGGGCTTTACTGCGAGGACTGCTTAGGGTTATAAATCAGAGCCTAACCACCGACACAACACTGTTTCTATGGAACGGCACACTGAGTACCAGACAATAGACTTACAATCATTTCTTTAAAACACATCCTCCTCCTACCCT
Organism: Monodon monoceros; assembly: GCF_005190385.1. Lineage (NCBI taxonomy): Eukaryota > Metazoa > Chordata > Mammalia > Artiodactyla > Monodontidae > Monodon > Monodon monoceros. The sequence goes on along the minus strand of NW_021703767.1, from coordinate 93,657,460 downwards.
GGGAATGTCCCCAGTAATTTTTTTAAACAATGAAGTTTACAATTTTCATGTTTGTGTTCACAGCTGGCCTTTCCGGATACGCAGAAGGTAAACGTTACTAATGCCATCTTACAAATAAGGAAGCAGCCTGAGAGAAGAAACTATATTTGATATGTCCTGTCACTGAAAGTATAATTAAGTAATCATATTTAGTGAAATAAACTGTTAGCTAACAAAGTTTCTGCTGGAGATCCTATTTAAGCAACTTTCACAAACAGAAAATAATATTTTGTAATGTGTCATTTATTAACTGTAAATTGAGATGTCATCACCTTCAATTTCTCAAAGTATCTCTTTCTTCCCTCTTCCTTTCCTCTTTCTTCATCTCTATATGCATACAAAAATAAACAGACTTAATTCCAGAGAACAACAATGTGGCGACACAAGGGTTTGTAAAAAAAAAAAAAAAAAAGAAGAGAAAAAACAAAAATAACAGAGAACAACAATGTGGGAAGAATATAAAACACCATTGTTTGGTTTCTTTTGTCTTCTGAATAAAAAAGAAATCACACACGTCCTTTATCGTCGTGTGACCTTGAACACATTGCTCTGTCTGTGCCTCAGTTTCCACAAGGTGAGATAAAAAGTTTAGACTAGATGAAGGAGGTCTCTGGAGGAGAGGAATAAACTCTAGACCACGAGTTGATCAGGACCCACTGTTTGGTGCTGTCCCATCTTTTCCTAGTTCAGTGAATTTGGGGACAATCACTTAAACACTCTGGGCCCCCGTTTCCTCCCTTACAAAATAAGGACTCTAGACTCTATCTAAAATAGTCCTTTCTCCTCTGACCTTCTATGCCTGCTGGTAAAGCGACCCCGTGGTTCACTTACCTTTCTAACAAACTGACGGAGTTGCCACTTCACATGCCAGCAGGGATTGATCATACTCTCGTCATCACCGGCATCCCAAGAACTGTCATCGTCCTTTAAGAAGCAAGCTATGCCACTTCTGGAGTACTTGTCCTGCATCTGGGTTGAGATGAATATAACGCAATATTATGCACAAGTGCTTTTTCTTTTCGTTCATTTACAAGTTAAAACAACAGAAGCTGATGACGGGTTCAGAGAAGTCTTAGCACCTTGGCAAAGCTCATTGCCTGAAGTAAAAGTAAGCATGCCGTCCTTTGTCCTTTGAATAAAGGTAAGCAGTTTGATGTGGTGGAAGGGAAACAGGTGTGGGCCAGGCATCCAGGGTCACAATGCCCTTTGCTGCCCCTGCCCTTGAGCAGTCGTATGTCCCTCAACAAATTGCTTCTACTCTTCGACATCTCTTTTTCATCTGCATTTTGAGTTGGCTCACTGTGGTGATCTTTGAGGTTCCTTCCAGCTCTGACATAGCGTGACTCCCATCCTACAGCTAGAAACCCACCAGGTACAAAGTAGGCAGTGGAGTTTGTTTACATTCCGGGATCCTAAATAAAAAATTAGCCAAAGTCTTTAGGGTGCAGGTAATATTCTGTTTCTTGATCTGAGCTTTGATTGTCTTAGTAGATTCTAGTTATTGTTGTGATTTCTAAACCTCTGGACGGCAGAAGCCAGACTACGTTGCCACTAGACGTTTGAATGTCCACACCAGCTAGGGATTTACCTGCAGAGACTCGAAACACCATTTGAAGGTTTGCTCCCTTCTTCTGATTGAGGGTAAACATTTACAATGGCCTAGATCATTGCCAACAAAGTCTGCGCTTGATGTTACACACACACACACACACACACCCCAAACCACCCAGAGCACTCTAGAATGACAACTGATTAATCTTACGAAGAAAAACAGGATGTTCATGCAAGGTCAGATTTTTTTTTTTTTCCTGTTTTCATTTTTAACAACTGGGATTCAGGAGATGTTATTTCTCTCTACAAGTCCATTGAATTGCCTTTCTCTGGGGAAATAAATGGGAAAATAGCCATTTTCATCTGTTATTTGAACTTAGGGGACTTCAAAGCTTGAAGGAAAGATCAAACTTAACGATGATCTGCTCCCTCCTGTAGAAAGATGATCTCATTCCAGATCAAAATAACTTAAATATTTACGAGAGCTTTCAGCCAGAATCATGCAGGTCTGTACTGTCAGCCATGTACTCCCTGGACATTTGATCAGGTCTCTCAAGCATAAAAGTGACAAACCTGAGATAATTAATTCCTTCCCCACACTCTGGCATAGAACATTCATTTACTTTTAAGTAAATGTTTCTTTTCTTTCTTCCTTTTTAAAATTCCAAGAGTAAAACATTCGCCTAGTAGATGTAGTGGGGGTGACAGCTGGGACCACCTGAGTTATGACTGGCGATGAAATTAGACACCATTCCTTTGATCCTACCCACCTCCATGTTCTTCTACTGTAGACATTAATTTTCATCTGCAATTTATGTGAGCTTAAAAAGCCTTTCCAAGGAAGGAACTCAATTTAGAAATAGAAGAGCATGTCTAGCAAACTGAGGGGAGGATCAGGGAAGAAGAGCTGGATTCACCAACAAGGCCTAAGGGTAGTTCCAGGAAGAACAGTTGTATTTGCCATTTCCCAGCCCAGCAGGACTGGGCGTGCCTTGGCCAGGCGTTGACTTGATGAAACTGAATAAACAGGCTTAACTAATTTTCGTAACCTGTTGGGACAAAACAATGTGCATGACACAGAAGGGAGGGAGCAACTTGTCATCTTACTTCACAGCAGTTGGAAGCTGTCTCAGCATGAGAGGGCTGAGGCCCTGGAGGTTGAGGCTGGGGACAGGACAGGGCAGAGTTGAGAGGTGCTGGGATCAGGCAGTCAGGGTAGCGGCCAGCCCCTGTGAAGTCAAGTGGAGTTTGAGAGAGTGGAAGAGAGCAGGGGCCAGCCCAGGTCAGGACCAACTGCTGGCCTCTGGAGACCCTCTGGAGATTTTCCAGAAACACTTTCAGGAGGTGGGGAGGGAGAACCTTGAAAACTAAGGTCCTAAGTAGACGTGGGAGGGAGTCTGACAAGCTAGTGAGACTCCAGTGTTAACCCAGATTGAATGAAGCCTAAAGACGCCGAGGATACACAGGCAGCCTGGAAAATATAGAAAATTATAGAATACTTTTCTAAAGTAAAACAAATAAAACCCTCTGATTCACCCTCATTCCACCTCCTAGTTAACCTTTGGATGATCTCTTTTTTTTTTTTTTTTTTGCAGTACGCGGGCCTCTCACTGTTGTGGCCTCTGTCACTGTGGAGCACAGGCTCCAGACGTGCAGGCTCAGCGGCCATGGCTCACGGGCCCAGCCGCTCCGCGGCACGTGGGATCTTCCCAGACCAGGGCACGAACCCGTGTCCCCTGCAGGTGGACTTTCAACCACTGCGCCACCAGGGAAGCCCTGATCTCTTTTTTTACAGGGTTGAGATTAGACTGGGTGTGGGCAATTTTGTATATGGTTGTTTTCTCTTAAGACTATACAAAAATGTCATGCTCTTTAGATCTGTATGAAAATCATATGGATAGCATAGATGTTTTTACAACATTAGCTGTAGAAATTTGATAAAATATAGAAAAATTAAAAAGAGGCACCCATAATTCTACCCTCTAAAGATCACAATTTATTTCTCCTTCTAGATATTTTTATGCTTATATTGGGTTGGCCAAAAATTTCGTTCAGGGTTTTCAACGGCAAACCCTGAACGAAATTTTTGGCCAACCCATATTGACTTCTGAACAACAGAAAGCCCCAGCCACTCTGCATCCCATCCCCACATGTTTCATATTTAGTAGTTTCTTCTACAGACCTAGGCCAACACAGGTAACCGACACATGGGCAAGGTGGTGCTATGGTTATTCCAAGAATGATTAATGATGATTAATATGATGTCTCTCTCCCCCTTTCCTTTCTACATCCTTTCACACTTTGAGGTTGAATTTCCTACAGCACTTCTCAGGCTGGGGCTGTTCTCTTGCTAACCACATCTGGGTGTTGGGTGCAGGGGGACGAGTGTGCTATTTTTATCTGGACAACTCTAGAAGGAGAGAGATGGCTATTGCCCTTGGTTCTGAGAAGTGGATTCCACTCAACTGCTGCTGTTGCCATCACAAACAGTGGGACTGTCTAGGCCAGGGCCAACCAGTCCTTGGCAGGGCTTGAAGTCAGCAGGGTAGACTCCTTTGCTGGCTGGCTGGCTCAGAGACTTCAAGGTGGCAGCACTGACCCTCTCTGCTGCCCAGACATTAGTCTCTGACAATCAGTTTCTGCAAACCACAAATAGCATAAAGGATCATTTACGGACATCAGTGGATAAGGGTCTCCTTCTCCTTTGTCTTCCCCGTCTATAATGCCACAGCAATAGGTAGTCCCCTTGTCATAAAACTTTCTCAGAGTCATAGACTTTAGACTCTTTAGCCCATATTTATTGTTCATGCTCGCAGGTCTACAGGCTTAATTGTGAGGGTCCAATCCAACATCCCTCAGCCCGGCTCAACCCACACTCCCTATAATCCTTGCCCACTGTATCTTCTGCAAATTTTTGCTTGCCAGAGTGAAACCTGTGATCTGATTTAGAAAATTAATACTTGTGTTGAATATGCTTTTCCAAACTCTACACAGTCACCCAAAGAGATTCAGATTCATCTTCCCTTGCGTAAATTCCTGATGAAGAGGGTGACAACTCCAAGAGACTTCTCAATGCTGATTACAATGGTTACCATTTACTGAGCCCCTATTTAATGCCTGGGTTCGAAATTGGGCTTCACCTTTTACCTAACTTCCCTGAGTCTTAGTTTGTTCATCTATAAAATGGGATAATTGTATTTACTTTATAGAATTGTTATGAGGATTAAATAGGGCAGTATTTTGAAAGTTTCTGGAACAGTTTTTGCTCAATATCTCTTAATTCTCTTCATTCTGATACTCTTAATAAATTCTTCTGCATGTCTGTACAGAAGTGTACACATATAAACATGCAATCAGGAAAAATGTGTGCAAGTGGGGAGATGTTAAACTTTGAAATTTCCATTTTTATAGAATTCAAAGAAACTTGATCATGTACACAGACAATTGCATAACTCAGATCAGTAAATAACGAGTTGATTCAGTCTTAAAATGAGGCCAACTTGTAACGTTAGCAAATTGAGGGAACCTCTTGTATATGGTGACACAGACTCACTATTTATACTGCAAAGTTAACAAAGCTTAGGACATGCTGGCTCCAAACTGGGAAACACAGCAGCATTCCAGTCTCTCAGGCAGACGTAGAACTAAAACGCATGATTATAATCACGTTGATTTTTTTTTCTTACAAATACAGGCTCTTTGAAATTGCCCTATAACAAAGCTGACTTTACTGGCCATCTAATGGTAGTGATCATTTGTATAATTACTTGTTGACTCTTGTTTTATTCACTTCATTTCCAAAGGAAATTCCCAACCAGTTGAGAGCAAAGTTTATACTCCACAGGATATGCAAACTGCATTTATTTCCTTAACAGATAAACACTATTTTATATTTGTCCAAGACCCTTAGCCTTGCATTTCCTGCCCAGCTGACAGATTTGATGTTGCATTGTCACCGTACAGCAGGGTGCTGTTCAGCACAAGGGAGAGATAGGTTAACCCTGCTGGCACCCTGCTGTGATGGGAGAAGCATTCCCTGTGAGCTGAGCTGGGTCCAGCTCTGCTTCCAAATTTCTGCCTTAACTCGGTAAGTCATTTCCCTGGCAGTCTCTAGTCTCATTTATACAACGAGGGGTATCCAAAATTCCTTCCAGCTCGAAGTTCCCTACTATAAAATATACAACGAGGGGTATCCAAAATTCCTTCCAGCTCGAAGTTCCCTCCTATACAATATACAATTAGTCAAAATATACACCGAAACTCCTATACTGTTGGTGGGAATGTACATTGATAGAGCCACTATGGAGAACAGTACGGATGTTCCTTAAAAAATTGAAAATAGAGCTACCATATGATCCAGCAATCCCACTCCTGGGCATATATCTGGAGAAAACAATAATTTGAAAGGATACATGCACCCCAGTGTTCATTGCAGCACTATTTACAATAGCCAGGACATGCAAGCAACCTAAATGTCCATCGATGGAGGAATAGATAAAGAAGATGTGGTACTGTATACAATGGAATATTACTCAGCCATAAAAAATAACAAAATAATGCCATTTGCAGTGACATGGATGGACCTAGAGATTGTCTTACTGAGTGAAGTCAGACAGAGAAAGACAAATATATGATATTGCTTATATGTAGAATCTAAAGAAATGGTACAAATGAACCTATTTACAAAACAGAAGTTGAGTCACAGATGTAGAAAACAACCCAGGGGGGAATGGGGGAGAGGGATAAATTGGGAGACTGGGATTGACATATACATATATATATACATCATATACATACTGATGTATACATACTGTATATACATACTGTATATAAAATAGATAACTAATAAGAACCTACTGAATAGCACAGGGAACGCTATTCTATACTCTGTAATGACCTATATGGGAATAGAAATCTAAAAAAGAGTGGATAGGGACTTCCCTGGCTGTCCACTTGTTAAGACTTTGCCTTCTAATGCAGGGGGTGAGGGTTCAATCCCTGGTCAGGGAGCTAAGATCCCACATGCCTTATGGCCAAAAAACCAAAACATAAAACAGAAGCAATATTGTAACAAGTTCAATAAAGACTTTAAAAGTGGTCCACATCAAACAAATCTTTAAAAGAAAATAAAAATTAAAAAAATTTTATGAGTGGATATCATTCTATTTGAGTAGAACCAGTTTTGCTAATTTTTAAAGAGTCATTAAAGAAAGATTTGTAAACCCTAAAAAAGAAAAAAAGAGTGGATATATGTCTATGTGTAACTGACTCACTTTGCCATACAGCGGAAACGAACACAACATTGTAAATCAACTATGCTCCAATAAAAAAAATTAAATGAAAAAAATATGTACACAGAAAGCCAAAACCTGGGGTTGGCTTATTTTCAGTAATTTTGCATTCAAAATCCACTGGAATTAGCCACATTTGGAACACAAAACAGCATTATTACAAGTGGTTTAGAGCCTGGCTTTGGGTTAAGCCTCAACCCTACCCTACTCCCTTTGTCCTGGCAGTACATTGGTGAAGGCTGGTTATTCATTCAACAAGTGTTTAGTGAACACCTACTATGTGGGAGCGCTGTGCTAGCGCCTAGATGTGTCACAGAAAGCAAAAGCGGATACAGTCCTGCCCTGATGCAGTTCCTCTCACTCCCAAGAATTTGAGTCAAGAACTGTAAAGCATTAAGCAGAAAGCACTCAATGAATGGCAGCTGTTAATATTATAACATTCTGTTGAAGACAAAACTACCTCAGGAGTTTTGTTGCCCGCATCTGCTCGTAACTGGTGGAGCCAGTTCTGTAACTACACTTTGTGCACAGAGTCCCTTCAATTCGCTTTTGCAAAGTCCTCAGTAATGATATGCATTAGCAGTTGGGGTCCCCAGACAGAGAAAGAGAGGATTCTCTTCCTCTGTAAAGTCTTCCTAAAGGAGCCAATAAAGGCAGTTAACCGGAGGGTTGCTCAGAGCCTCTGTTCAGAGAGCGTGCGCATCGTACTGACCTGCTTCAGCTCGTTGGTGAAGTACACGTAAGTCACGGCCACACAGAGGGCCTGCAGGAGCACGGTGAAGATCAGGATCAGTGCGCAGGTCTGCCCAGGGCTGGGGCTCCCTGGAGCCTGCATCAGGGCCATGGTCCTGTCAGAGTCTGACTGCCACAGAGTGAACGAGGCAGCAGCTTACGGTTGGCGTGAGAGGAGAAGTGGGTGGGGCGTGGAGTCTGAGTTTTGCTTACTGGAAAAAAGAATCAAAATGAAACTGAAAGTTAAGACAAACAGAGAAAACAATACATATGAGGATTACACAACTGCAAGCCTAGGAATCCCAAACCACTAGAAGCTAGCAAGAGGCAAGGAAGGTCCAAGTACAGGCTTCAGGGGGTGCATGGCCCTGCTGACTCCTTGGTTTTTGACTTCTAGCCTCCCGAACTGCAAGACAACACATTTGTATTTGTGCTGCTTCATTGTGGCAGCCCTAGTAAATGAATACAGCTTCTATTTGATTAGAAAGGTGAAAAAAATCTAAGTGTTGCAATCACAATAGCTACAATGCATTAATCAAAATAAGATTTGGGGACCTGCCTTGTGGCGCAGTGGTTAAGAATCCACCGGCCAATGCAGGGGACACGGGTTCGATCCCTGATCCGGGAAGATCCCACACGCTGTGGAGCAACTAAGCCTGCGTGCCACAACTACTGAACCTGTGTTCTGGAGCCCGTGAGCCACAACTACTGAGCCCGCATGCCTAGAGCCCATGCTCTGCAACAAGAAAAGCCACCTCAATGAGAAGCCCACGCACCACAACCAAGAGCAGCCCCTGCGTGCCGCAACTGGAGAAACCCCGCACGCAGCAACCAAGACCCAACGCAGCCAAAAATAAATAAATAAATTTATTTTTTTTAAAAAAAGGCCGAGATCTCCATTTAAAAAAATAAAATTGCTTTGAAATGGTCACTGTCAACAAGGTCATCAGCTCATCAGAAGTGAATCCATGTTTCTATGAACTACCCCGTTCATTCATTATCTAGGCTAGAGGGCTATCTAGGTCACCAGGTTTTATAAATATGTGTCTTTACATCATTTTCTAATTGCACAGTCATCATGTTCTTAGTTTACGTCTTATTTATTCTGACTAAGTAGTTATTGGGCTGCACCCCACAGGTCTGCAAGCCTTGTAGTTGCCCAGCCTCCAAACTAAAGAAAGAGGCTGGATACAGCAACAGGGACATCAGTGGTTTATTGGACAGGGGATCGTACATATCTGAAGCAAAAGGTCCTGGAGTGACATCCCACCATGTGCAGCAGACGGCTGGCAGGACATGACAGCAGACTTTGCTACTCAGTGGAGAAGGAGGCTATCACTTATGGGGGAGGGGGCTTGACATCACGTGGGCTTATCAGTTGCCAGGGAAACCAGGGCAGGGGCAGGGGGCAAGCATGCAGGCAGTTACTGATGAAGCCCAGTAATTAAGGGGATTGGAGAGTCATGTGAGTGAAGCAGGGCCTGGTGGAGCAGGAGATGGACGGAGAGCAAGAGAACAGCCATGCTGAGTGGCCTGACCATACCCTCCACCCCTACAGACCCTGCACCACCCTTGCAACCTTGGCCCACCTCTCTTCCGTGATACCCTTGGGGTCAGGTACAGAGAGGGCGCTGCAACCAAACACCACAAATGCGATACAGGCAATAGCAGCTAAGGAGTATCAAGAGTCCAAGAAGTGGGCAAACTTTGGAGCCAGCTGCTTATAAGGTCAGTTTTTCCTGAAAGTCCAGAGGAGAATGACAATGGCATCTCGCTGTCGACCCAGCACTCAGACTCGTTTTGCAGTGAGGCCACCACTGTGCCCAGTTCGTGAACAGATTCCCTCCACTCAGGTCAGGGACAAAATGTAAGATGTTCATAACAGGCACAGTGCGGGGAAGATCATGACCATTAAACAAAATACAAGCAGTAACAGCATCCTGAGATAGTACCACCCCTGCCTGTGGCTCCTGTCCTGGGGGGCAGTACCATCCCGCCTCTCCACCCTCAGTCCCTACAGCCAGTGCCGAATCCTGGAGAGGCCCACGGGGTTAATATGATGGTGCCTTCCTTCAGTCAGGGCCTGGATTCATTACCTCAGTGGTCTCAGGTGGGGCCGGGCAGGAGACAGGTGAGATCTGTAAATCCCTTTCTAATCCTATTCCCCACGAGGCAGCAAACCCAAACCCGCGGGGACATACCTGCCAGTCTCAGGGCCGGTTTTATAATGTGTTCCCTGGGGGTAGATGCCGTGGCCAGGGCAAAAGCGACTTATCGTCCTGATCGATAGTTGGCAACATCCCTCGGTGGTCAACAGCTGGACTCGGCTGACGTGGACTAGCGGCCTCTGGGTTCACGTGGCATGGGCACTGGGCCCATTGCTCCTGGGGTGTGTCCACACGTTGAGAGAGGCTTTCCCGTCTCACCTGCTGCTGACGCGGCCCACTCACCCTCTGCATTAGCCCGGCAGCAGTGGGGCTGTAAGGCACGTGGAAACGCCAGCACGTTTCATTTGCATCGGCTCTTTCCTGAACCTCACGGCCAATAATGTGGGTTCCTTGGTCACTATCGACGTCCGTGGGTCCCGTAGGTCCCACACACAGCTGTTCTCGACCCCGAAGAGTGGTGTTTCGCGTTGCCCCCTGACTCGGGTGGGCCTTTTGGTATCGTCCTCCGCCTGTTGTGTGGCATTGTAGACACATGTCGCTGCTGTTCCATCACACTGTATGAGGGCTCTGCCTCCTTCCTCAGGTGGGACCAGAAGCCCAAGGGCACCCTTAAGATTACGCCGTTGCCACAGGCCCAAGCAGACCCTCCGGGTAACTGGCCACTCCAGTTCCCGATCCTGTCCCTCAGTTAACATCCCTAAAGCCTGTGCCTGTAGTCGTTGAGTGGGGGTGGGTCGGGGGTACGCTGCCATTTTGTAGATAATCCAGGTCCTTGTGTTCTGTCTGCATTCACCAGCCATCCCCGTGCAGTCAGATGAGCCACGAGCGCGGGGCTGCTACTTTTAAAGTGGAAAGAGACTCTGAGGTTAACAGGATATCGTCACTCTAATGGAAGAGAAAGACATCTGTCATGGTAGACAGCTGCCACAGGGCCTCACAGGCTACTGGGCAGCCACCCCAAGATCACATCTGCAATTTTCCATCCCCTGTCCTCATTTCTTCACATCTCTGCACTCACGAGAGTTTCCTTGGCCTCCTGGCTGGCTCATCAATTGCAGGGCTGCACCCTGCAGGCCCGAAAGCCTGGTAGTTGTCCAGCCTTGAGACCAAAGAAGGAACCAGGAGACAGTTATAGAGACAACAACAGTTTATGGGACAGGGGATCTTACGTGTCTGAAGCAAAAAGTCCTGGAGCGACATCCTCACTGTGTACAGCCGACAGCAGGCAGGTCATGGCAATAATCTCTGCTACTCAGGGGGAGAAAAAAGCTACCATTTATAGGGGAATTGATGTCAGATGGGCTCATCAGTTTCCTGGGACTAATTAAGCCCTATAATTAAGAGGATCGGGTAGTCATGTGAGTGAAGCAGGGACTGGTCAAGCAGGGGATGGACACAGAGCGAGAGAACAGCCATCTTGAATGGCCTGACCATACAGTAGTACATATACATAGGAATGGGATACAAAGTATTTCACCCTCACCTGTCCATGAATCATCCTGTTCTCCACTCCAAAGACAGCCATTACTAACAGTTTTTTATGTATGTTTCCACTGATTCCATGCATTTATAAAAATATTATGTGTATATATATATATCATGTATATGATAGACATAAATGGTAGCATACTCTATATATCAGTGGTCCCCAACTTTTTGGCACCAGGGATCAGTTTTGTGGAAGACAATTTTTCCACGGACCGGAGGAAGGTGGGGGGATGGTTTCGGGATGATTCAAACATATTGCATTTATTGTGTGCTTTATTTCTATTATTATTACATTGTAATATATAATGAAATAATTATACAACTCACCATAATGCTGACAGGAGGTGGAGTTCAGGTGGTAATGCGACCGAAGGGGGCCAGCTGTAAATACAGATGAAGCTTTGCTCACTCGCCTGCTTCTCACCTCCTGCTGTGCGTCCCGGTTCCTAAGAAGCCACAGAGCAGTACCGGTTTGTGGCCTGGGGGTTGGGGACCCCTGCTATACATCATTCTGCACCTTGTTTTTATCACTTCGTATATCTTGGGAGTTCATTTTGTATTTGTAGGACTTTTTTTGTTTGCTATATAGTATTCTACTATATAGATGCCTCATAAAATATTTAACCAATCTCCTATAGACAGATATCTAGGTTGCTGCCAATATTTATCTTTATCACAAATGATGCTCTAATGACTATATTTTTATTGTCTCTTCATCCAGCCCTTTCTTTGCCATCCTATGTATAACTGCAGTCTGCTGTTCCCTGCCCTGGCAGTCCCCATCTTGCCTCCATGCTTTACTTTTCCTCACAGCACTTAAAGTTTTCTGTCATTCTATATATTTTACTCATTGATTGCTTGTCTCCACCAACTAGAGTTTAGGCTCTATGAAGACACATATTTTTGTCTCTTTATTTTGCAGCTGAACCCCTAGTACCTGAGTGCCTGGTGCATAGCTAGTGCTCAGGAAGTATTTATTGAGTAACTGAATGTTTTAATTAAATCCCACAAAAGAAAAGCATACATGGTAACTAAAAGGTACATATCTTCTCTTCAAAGCAAAATAAGTCATAGTGTAACAGAGCAGGACCCTATGGGGCCTTCCCAGAACAGACCTCTCCACCCATATGTCCTCCGTCTGCCTTTTGTCTGTAGAAAAACTTTGGTTAAAGAATAAATTTAATCAGAAAAGTGAGAAAATGCAGAAAGGAAAACAGTCAAGCAAGACAAAATAATAATACTTTAGCCATTAAACAAAGTCAAGGACATTCAGTTGCTTTTCAAGGGCTATAGATAATATTCTGAGCCAGGTCCTTTGAGCTGTTTTGCAGATACTGAAAAAGCCATCAGGAGGAAGAAGTTAACTGTATGCTGTCCACAAGCACCTAGATCCCAGACTGGTTGGAAGCAGAAGGTTGATGACGTTGACTCCCAATTATCTCGCCACCAACCAATCAGAAGAATGTCCATGAGCGGATCACACACCTCAAACCCTCCCTCCCTCACCCTATCTTTAAAAACCTTTCTCTGAAAGCCTTGGTGGGGGTGGGTTGGGGGGTAGGTTCAGGCCTTTTAAGCACTAGCTGCCTGGACTCCTTGCTTGGTTCTCTGCAATAAACGCTGCACTTTCCTTCACCACAAGCCGGTGTCAGTAGATTGGCTTTACTGCATGTAGGGTAAGCGGACCCAAGTTTGGTTCAGTAACAGTAATTCCCGGACTGATCAGTCATTTGTCCTCTTTGTCTTGTATTAATCTTTTACATTGTGTCAAATGAGATTGCTTTAGTTTGATCCGGAGTTGATATACTCTGTGAACCCAGGAAGGTCTCAATTAAATTCAGCCTATTTGACCAGGGATAATGTTTCCTGATCTTTCTGAATTATTAAGCCGAATAATGGGTATTTAATTGAGTCTCTGCATTCTTGTATATGGTGGCCCTCCTGCACTGATAATATCATATATTAACATGCAATTTCTTCTGCAGCTGTGCATTTTCAATTACCAGAAGACTGAGTCACTGTAGTATTATTTCTGGTAATTGCAAAGGGTGCAGAAATCTCAAGTTATCTTGAGAAAGTCAATACATTGTTTAATTTGTCCCAATTACCTTCATAAGGAGTTAAGATGTGGTAACTTGCGTTCTTCTCTTGCGGAGGGATTGGTCTGCATTTCAATCAGTGCTTCAACTCTACAGAAAAATAAGGAAAAAGAGACTGAAACAACATGCTGTGTTGGCCAGAGGAGCACTAGTGAAATTCCTGGAGGTTCTCTCCAGTCTACAGCAATGTCAGGGACCAAGGAGGTGAACGCACCTCAAAAACTTCTTCAATATCGAAAGGGCTATGTGAGGCTTATGCCAAACAGCCCCTTCCCCAATGCTCAGGGCTTTTTGGGTCCTACAGATGGGGCTTGGCCCAGTGGCGGTGCGAATTCCTAGGCTCTCACGTCGCATCTCACCCCAGTAGCCTGTTGCAGGGAACATACCACAGCTCTGACCACTGTCTGAAGCCACACTGGTCCGGAGATGCCTGCTGCATCGGAAAATCATTTTTTGTCATCTCTGCAAGGGTCACACCCTGGCCCCCACACACCAGCTCAGCAGCGTGCCCGGGGTCACTGGTTGGGAGGCCATCTGGTGTGGGGATTAAGCAAACAACCTCAGGGGCTCCCACTGCTTGGGATCAGATCTTCGCCCTGCTGTTTCCTGATGTGTCACTCTGGCTGGTGGCACATCAGGGCTCTATTCTGACTTTAGCATCTGGGAAGTGGGAATGATAATAACACCTATTTCACAGGTCATTGGGAGGATGACTGGCTTCCTGGGTGCAATTAATAAATGCATGCTGTAACCTTTCTAGTCATAGGCAGTGGGCAAGAAGGTGGAGCCACAGCCTGCTCATCCACTTAAAAATTAAATCCTAGTTAGTCCTAAGTAAGATTTTATTGCCAGTGATAGATATGGAATTCCAGAATATGTCACCCAGAAAGACTAAGGAAATGCACCTGAGCGGTTTAGACAAATTACACTCATACCCAAGGATTAATGAGATAAGAAATGTGAAGCATTCGGCACGTCCCTGACATGTAGAAACCCCCCAGAATGGCAGCAATAACTAAGGTCAGGAAAAAATAACAGGAAGTGGGTGAAATTAATTTTAATTATATATGTATATTAGCTTCATCTTCTTTGTTTATTTAGGTTATCATTTACATACATAAAAATTTATCAATTCTAAATGAACAGTTTGATCGATTTTGGTAACTGTATACAATGTGTAACCATCACTATCATGATATAGAATGGTTAATATGCCTTAAAAGTTTTCCATCCCCTTTGCCTGAGTTCTTTTTTTTTGGATGTTTAGGACTATTTATTCTCTCCTTAAATGTTTATTTAGCACCTGTTACATGGCAGGCAGGGTTCAGGGTGCTATGGGAGACATCACTGAACAAACCAGACAAAAATCCCTGCCCTCCTAGAGCTTAGCTTCTAGGGAGAGGGGGCAGGCAATAAACAAAATACAATGTCATCAACACCCCCATCCCAATTCGATAGGTGAAGATTCTGGTTTACAGGGAGGGGAAGGGACTTAGCCAAGGACACACAGATAATTAAAGTTCAGTAACACAAAAATGGGGGACAGCTCGGGGCTGTAGTGGACTGGGCATGCATGTGTCAACTAAGAAAGGATCACTCCCTCTCAGCCCTGGACATTTATTGCCAGAACTCTGCAGAGGAAGCCAAAGCACACCTAGATTCAGCTTGTGGGCCATCAGTTGGGGACCCCTGGAAGAATGGTGAGGGTTATAATACACTACTGTACCTTTAATGCATTTAGACACGCTTGAGGGTGCAGATATCTTTTCAAGACAGTCATTTTGTTCCTTTGGATAAATACCCAGATGTAGAACTGCTGGATCATGTGGTAGTTCTATTTTAAATTTTTTGAGGAAACTCCATACTTTTTTCCATAGTAGCTGCACGAATTTACATGCCTATTAGCAGTGTACAGGGATTCCCTTATCTCCACATTCTCACTAACACATGTTATCTCTTTTCTTTTTGATAATAGCCATTCTAACAGGTGTGAGGTGGTATCTCATTGTGGTTTTGATTTGCATTACCCTGATGATTAGTGATATTGAGCATCTTTTCATGTACCTGTTGGACAATTGGCATGTCTCCCTTGGAAAAATGTCTAATTATTTCTTTTGCTTTTTTTCTTTTTTGCAGTACGCGGGCCTCTCACTATTGTGGCCTCTCCCGTTGCGGAGCACAGGCTCCGGACGCGCAGGCTCAGCGGCCATGGCTCAAGGGCCTAGCCGCTCCGCGGCATGTGGGATCTTCCCAGACCGGGGCACGAACCCGTGTCCCCTGCATCGGCAGGCAGACTCTCAACCACTGCGCCACCAGGGAAGCCCTCTTTTGCTTATTTTTTAATTGCACTGCTTTTTTCTTTAATTGAGTTGTATGAGTATAAATTTTGGATATTAACGCCTTATTAGATATATAATTTGCAAATATTTTCTCCCGTCCCATAGGTTGCCTTTTCATTTTTTTAATTGAAGTATAGTTGGTTTACAATGATGTGCCAATCTCTGCTGTACAGCAAAGTGACTCAGTTGTACACACATACACATTCTTTTTTTAAATATCCTTTTCCATTATGGTTTATTCCAGGAGACTGGATATAGTTCCCTGTGCTCCACAGTAGGACCTTGTTGTTTATCCATTCTAAATGTAAATAGTTTGCATCTACCAACCCCAAATTCCCAGTCCATCCCTCTCCCTTCCCCACTCACCCTTGGCAACCACAAGTTCGATCTCTATGTCTGTGTGTCTGTTTCTGTTTTGTAGGTAGGTTCTGTTTTATAGACAGGTTCTGTAGGTAGGTGCCATATTTTAGATTCCACATATAAGTGAAATCATATGGTATTTGTCTTTCTCTTTCTGACTTACTTCACTTAGTGTGATAATCTCTAGTTGCATCCATGTTGCTGCAAACGGCATTATTTTGTTCTTTTTTATGGCTGAGTAGTATTCCATTGCATATATGTACCACATCTTTATCCATTCATTTGTTGTTGGACATTTAGGTTGTTTCCATGTTTTGGCTATTGTGAATAGTGCTGCTATGAACATAGGGGTGCATGTATCTTTTTGAATTATGGTTTTGTCCAGATATATGCCCAGGAGTGGGATTGCTAGATCATACGGTAATTCTATTTTTAGTTTTCTGAGGAACCTCCATACTGTTTTCCATAGTGGCTGCATCAACTTACTTGCCCACCAACATTGTAGGAGGGTTCACTTTTCTCCACACCCTCTCCAGGATTTGTTATTTGTAGACTTTTTAATGATGGCCATTCTGACTGGTGTAAGGTGGTACCTCATTATAGTTTTGATTTGCATTTCTCTAATAATTAGTGATGTTAAGCATCTTTTCATGTGCCTACTGGCCATCTGTATGTCTTCTTTGGAGAAATGTCTGTTAAGGTGTCCTGCCCATTTTTTGATTGGGTTGTTTGTTTTGTTGTTGTTGAGTTGTATGAGGTGTTTGTGTATTTTGAAGATTAAGCCCTTGTCGGTCACATCATTTACAAATATTTTCTTCGTAGGTTGTCGCCTTTTCATTTTTTGATGGCTTCCTTTGCTGTGGACGAGTGTTGCGTGTATGTTAGCTACTCCTCTAGAAGCCTCGTCATCCTAATATAATGAAAGCAAGGCTCAGACCAATTTCTCCCACACATGAAAGTATTACTAAACAAACATTTATTAACAAACAGAAATAACCATATTACCTGTTCTGCAGCTTGATGAAGCCCAGTTCTTTGTTCCTCTTGAGAAAAGTGCTCTCAGCCTTATTTGCCCATTGAAATCACCTGAGGAGATTTAAAGACTACTGATCTCTGGGCCCCACCCCAGAGTTTCTGATGTAATTGCTTTGGGTGTGGGAGGTTTTTATCTCCTCAGATGATTCCAATATACAACAAAAGTCGAGAACAACTGACCTCTAAAAGTTTTAGATTCACAGACTGTCACCCTACACGAAAGGTTTATTGAAAGCAGCAGTGACTATATTTTATTGGCTGGATTCTGTTATCTTTTTAGTTGGCACCAGGCAATCACAGCTAGACATAGAACATGGAGTTAGGAATTTAGCCTAGGATGTCGTCCTTAAGGATTTAGTCTAGAACATGGGTTGGCAAACTACTGCCTGCCGCTCAAGTTTGACCCAGCACTTCTTTTTGTATGACCCACACGTTTAGAATGATTTTACTTTTTTTGTTGTTAACTTTTACATTTTTTAATGGTTGAAAAGAAATCAAAAGACGAATATCCTTTTGTGACACATGACAATGATAAAAACCCAAGTAGCTTTGTTCATTTGTTTGTGTATTGCTTAGGGCTGTTTTGCATTATGGGAATAAGCATCACGCAGAAACCATGGGACAGAATCGTTGGGCTGAGACGGTACATGGTGCTTTCATGGTTTCCCCCTGCTGCTTGGAGCACTACACATCTCTGTGGTGCAGCTATAACTCGATTTGCTTGTTGCCCCACAAAGCCTAAAAGATTTATTATCCAGAACTTTACAGAAAGAGTGCTAACCCCTGGCCCAGATGCTTCACTAGATTCTTATACTTTCTTCGTGGGAGCAAGGTGAATGCTTCTAAAATATGTTACCCCATTTACATACTTTAAATATCACTCATTCCAACAAAGAGACACCATTTCTAACATTCACTATTAAAAAGTCACTACTTTTCCCAATGAAGACCAACCTCTGGCCTCCATTCTGTGGAGAGCAGAGCCTATGTTGTGCATGTGGCACGGAGAAGAGAAAGTTGGTAGCTCCATGTCTGGTGGGCAAGCTCTCTAATGAGGATGCCAGAGGCCACCGGCGGCTGTCAGTTCGTAGTTAGGGTAACAGGACCTAGGAGATAACTTAACTAGTACACACTCTGTCTGTGATTTTCAATCCTGGTTGCATGGTGGAATCATCTAGAAGGTTTTAAAAACATCAGTGCCTAGGTCCCACCCCACACCCTTTGAATCAGAAGTTCCAGAGATAGGACCCAGGTATTTTTTTAAAAGTCCCCCCAGGTGACTTATGTGTAAGGGTTGAGACCCACTATTCTGTGATGAGGCCCTCTGAAGTAAATTATTGACATCATAACAGGTAGATAAGCTCATATTAGACATGAAAATAAAGTAAAATGGAGTAGATGGTATAATCAATGCTAATCTTTTAACATTTTATTAAAATTTCAGAGCCAAGTGGTCCCTACTCGCTCTAAGAACGTGCACGTTTACAAATAGAACAAGAGCAAGATCTGCAACAACACAGGACTTGAAGGACACACACAGTCCTGACTAAACCTAGCCCTTTATCAAGCCCTGATTAATTTAATCTAACTCTGGGAATTTTCCACGGCAAACTTGTTCCCCCAGATTACCTGAGCTCCTTCACCCTAGAACAGGGGTTGGTAAAAGTCTGTAAAGGACTGGATGGTAAATACTTTAAACCTCATGGTCTCTGTTGCCGTGACAACTCCACCATGGCAGCACAAAAGCAACCACAGATGAAACAACAACAAACAAATGTGGCTGTGTACCAATAAAACTGTATTTCCCCAAACAGGAAGTGGGCCAGACTTGTGCTGAGAGCCTAGTTGGCTGACCTCTAATCTAGAGCCGTAACTCCCAGCAGGATCCGTGTCACCTGGGAACTTGCTAGAAGTGCACATTCTCAGGCCCTCCCCCCAGTCCTCCTAAATCACAAACTCCAGGGGAAGGCCCAGCAAGCCCTCCAGGTGATGCTGATGCATGCTGAAATCTGAGGCCCACTGCGCCACAGTAATCCTTCTGCGTGCGCAGGAACGTCCTGCGTAGCTGTTAGAAGTATACCTCTGGGCCTCCTTATTCAGTGCCGAGGTCTCTCTGCTTTTAAGAATTACAGCAGAATTCTTAGATAAAGGGACTCATAACAGCCCCACCCTAGCACCAGACATGTGATACAGATTGTTTTCCCTCATAACCCTGTGAAGAGAGACTGTGTAATAAAACTAAAACGCTGAGGCTTAGAGGAGTTCGGTAAAATTTCCAACATCACACAGTTAGTAAGGGCAGATCCAGGATTCTAACCCCACTCATTCTGACTCCAGAGTAGCCAGCTACTTCAGAAAGTGCTTTTGGTGAATTTGCTCATCTCACTTTGATTTGTGGGGAAAGCCACTTTACTTTATTACAGAGAGAACACGCACCATTTCTGTAGTCATTTTAGCTAAAACATCTTAGCTAAAACCTTCATCTAGTTTCCTTTCCCAGGCTCCTGGAACCTTAACTAGAGCACTGTTTTTCTACTCTCGGCTGCAACTTGGCCACAACAACGAAAGTTTTCAGAGGAGAGCTCCTTATGACATATAGAGTATTCTCATTTGTGTGCTGATGTGACAAATGAACCCACACTACGCTCGGGTGTTCTGAGGAATATGAACTTCTTTATTTTGCCTCTATTTAACCTGTTTATTCTCATGAGGGCTTCATGTGAAGAAGCAGGGCGGGGGAACCTAAATGTTCACTCTGTTCAATTCTTAGCCCAGTGGTTCTCAACCGAATGCACATTTAAAACCACCGGGAAGTCTATTGAAAAGTGTTGCTGCCTGGGCAGCATTAATTAATTAATCAGGTCTTCATCTGTTGTCTCAGTTACTGGAATTGTGGGGAGGGGTTATTGGAAATTGAGGGGGACACAAGGCCCCCTCGGCATTTATGCAGCCCCTTCTCCTCACTCACCAAAGTCCTTCTTGTTCTCTCTCCTTCTTTCTATCATTCTATCATCCCCTCAGCCAAAGAAGGGTGGGACTTTTATTTTCCCTACCAGAGCCTCATTCTACCATAGAACTCCAAGCCTCATGGCCCAGCTGCCATAGGCAGAAGGGCTATTTTCTAAATAAGAGAACTTTTGAGGCTTGAAACTTCCGTACTCGATTTTTCTTATGCTACTTTGAGGTGTGGGGAGAGAATGGGGTGGGAGTGGAGAAAGGAAAGTAGAAATACTCTCTCATAGCTATTGTCTTGCTGCGTAATCTTATTTCAAATGTCAGCGTCTGAATATAAATTCTTTTGTTCTTTTTGCTTTCTGGAACAAATAATAATCTCCTCCCCTCCCGCCCCTATCCCCACTCCTATTCCACCTCCACCAAGGAGATTAGATATAGATATAGACAGATATAGACATATAGATAGATACAGACACTCGGGTCAGTCCAGAGAGGTAAGGAGTAATTAACACTCAGAAATGCAGAAGAGAAAAACACAGATGTTTTCCAAAATATTAACCCCATCACATTCTATGTCTCATGGTTCCTATGTTTCCTTTACAGACTAGGAAATAAGGGCTCAGGGAAGTTAATTTGCCCTGCTGAGGTCACACAGTTAATTACCCTCGGAATCAGAATCCAGCCCAAGTTCCCGGCTATTAAGAGTCACACATTTACCCAGCTATATGTAGGGTCCCTATATCTTGTCCAGCATTTCCTGACTATTCCAGATCCACTGAATTAGAGTTTCTGGCTGTAGGCTTAGGAATCTGCATTTTTAGGAAGCACAGATCCCTCAGAACCTAAAGTTGAGATGCCTGCTCTTGGGTGAACCCCAGCTACTGCCCTCAGGTCAGTCACCACCAAACCATCACTTCCTACCTGGCCTTCTAGCTGTAGATGAATCAACCATCTACATTTAAGAGAATATTTTCCAAATCTTAATTGTGCCTCTGTCATAATGACAGATTTTAAAACGGAAGCTTCCTTTGGACACAGGTGAATTGCCAAGGTAGCATTTTTTTCCCCCCTAAAAGTTTTAGACATTATGTGAATCTGACACTTTTTAAACATGCTTACAAACTCTAGGTCCTGGAGTGAATGAGTTTTTAGAATCAGGGGAAAGATGAGTGGGATAACTAAAATGGACAGGACAAAGCCAGGCAGGGAAGAGAGAAGAGATGGGAGACAGCAAAGAAAGAGGTGAGACATTCAAAGAAAAACTGTGTTAACTACTTTGTTACAAACCAGGAATACACGTTAAAGGCAGGATATACCAAGAAAGTGAGGTTAAACGTGCTGGAAGTCAGCATCTATATCTTGGGCGCAAGAGAAACATAAGGATGAGAGGCCCAGTGAGGTCACAGGAGAGGAGGTAAGGGGTGGAGGTGTTTAGAGGGTTACAAGAGGCAGGGGAGGTTCAGCCCCTCTATCTTTTGAGGCTCCAAGTTGTATTCAAATATGAAGAAAAGGCTAAATAGGGTTTCACAAATTATGGTATATTTCAAATAATAATTTTAGTAAGTTAATGCTTTTAACATGGAAGAGAATTGATGGATTGCATGTCTAAGTTTATAGGAACATAACATCGAAATTTCCACTGGAACTTCTTTGTGAATGTGAAGTGTAAGGCAAACAGCTCTCCGGGATGCACAGCCGCAGGGGCCTGGGAAGGAGGAATCCTGTTCCCTAGTGCTAGAGAGAGCTGGACAAGCCCGAAGTGGATGTGAATAAGACCGTGACCCTCCCCTGCTTAAAACACACCAAAATCTTCCCCTTGTCCTCAAATTCTCAGTCCTTTAGCACAATCTATATTGCCTTACCTGCCCATCTGGGGAATTTCTTTAAAAGGTCCATTGTTTCCCACACTTAATTTTTTTTTTTTAACATCTTTTTGGAGTATAATTGCTTTACAATGGTGTGTTAGTTTCTGCTTTATAACAAAGTGAATCAGCTATACATGTACATATATCCCCATATCTCCTCCCTCTTTCGTCTCCCTCCCACCCTCCCTATCCGACCCCTCTAGGTGGACACAAAGCACCGAGCTGATCTCCCTGTGCTATGCAGCTGCTTCCCACTAGCTATCTATTTTACATTTGGTAGTGTATATATGTCCATGCCACTCTCACTTAATTTTGCAAAGCGTTGGCTCTGTACAATTCTAATTAGGAAGGAAAAACAGAAGCTGTTGCAACTGCGAGTGTCCTGTGAGATATGTAAAGATTTTTAAAAATTTCTCTCTCACATAGGGTTTTATTATAAGAGCTATAATTTTCAACTCATTTGTAAATAGGGTACAGACACCTTGTGTTGCTTAAGAGGACTCACCTGGGAGCAGTTTGCATAAGAGCTATAATTCCCAAAGTATTTGTAAGTAGGCCACAGACACCTTGTATTGCTCAAGAGGACTCACCTGGCAGAATTCTGCCACATCAGTTTGGGTCCTTCAGCTGTCCTGACACCTGTTAGATTTCTAACCTGAATCAGCTGCACTTTGAGTGGTGGCGTGTAGGCAGTTGGACAGAGGTGTCCAAAAACACGTATCCAATCTTATATCTGGTATGATAAGGAGGGAGGAATAAATGATTTGAGGAATACAGAAAGCTTTCTGCCCCAATATAATGTAAGTAAAATAGCTAAGGGTCAGAGGCATGTATCTGGGAGTCAATCAATGCGCATTCTATTGTTATATTGATGTATAACTATAATATCTTGATTATATTCATTCTTCTGCCATTTTCAAGCTGTACAACCTTGACCAAGTCACTCACACTTTGGTCCTTTAGCTTCCTCATCAGTCAAGCAATAGGATTTACTAAGGGGCATTAACCAAGGGTTCCAAGAATGGAGAAACGGTTGAGGCAAAAAAGAATAAGTGTTTATCTGGGGATTGTTAGGTCCGCAGCTCTGGAAACACAGATCCCAGAAAGCACTTGAATTGTGTTCAGCTGGACTACAAAATGGGGGAGGTTTATAAAGGCAAAACCCCACAAGGTTACATACACTGTTTGTCTGGAATTAGGATTAGAGCCGGCAAGAAGTAAGTGTTCTCGTTAAGCAAGGATTAGTGGCGCTGGTGGGGCAGAGGGGTGTGTCGGTGTGGTTGTGTGCATCTTCCAGCAGATACTGTTTTGAAAATGGCTGGTGGTGTCCTTGAGTTTGATACTGTTCAGAAGATTCAAGTTCTCAGTGATGCAGGAATGTGTCTGAAACCACATCCACAATGGCCACCCAGCTCCATTTTAGATGCCTGAACCATAGTGCCTCCATTCTGACTTTTAAATGATTTAAATATGTCATCAGGGGCCTTTAAGATTCCTAACAACCTGATCATTTTATGATTCTATCATTGCCTCATCATGCAGACATAATAGAGGTTCACTTCTTTACCTGAAGGCAGTGTGTCTAAGATCTCTTCTGACAAGACTTCAACAGCTATAGAGCAGAAACTATTAAACCACCACCAGCCACTAGCTAACACTTTGGTTTGGGGGCGGGGAGGGGGAGTAGGGATGGGGTGTAGGTTGATGTAGATTTCATTATTGTTCCCAATTCCTTATTCCACCTTCTATTCATGCCCTTTGCCGTGTGCTTTGCAGTTCATTTCAGTAGAGACTATACTTCCCTGCTTTATTGATGTTGGGCTTGGTTGTGGACCTTGGCCATTGGGATATTAGTAGATCTAACATGAGAAGGCTTGAATTAGAATTGCACAGTTGGTCTTGCCATCTTGACCACCGTCACTTCCATAAGACGACAAGCCCTGGGTAGTCCAAGGAGAACAAGAGATGTATGGAGCTGAGCTAGGCTCAATCTACATTTTGGAGTTAAGGTCAGCTGAACACAGCCTAGATCAGTTGATTCTCAGGCAACTCACAGATAAGTGAGCAAGAATAAATAATTGTTGTTTTAATCCACTGGGTTGTTGGCCACAGAGCATTGTAGCAATAGATAATTAATAGAATATAGGACTGGGCATCATTTATCAATAGAATACTTTTAACCGCAATTAATAGAGAATGCGACTTACGAGAGCTTCACCAAAATTTCAGCTGGGGCTTTAGTACCAAGGAACTGAAGCCAATTGAGGCAAGCTGAAATAGAAAAAGCAGTTTATTAAAAGGATATTGGATAGCTAGGCTCTTGGTGGAGGTGGGGTAGCCAGAAATAGATTTGGAGGTGTCAGACAGGATCACCAAAATCTAACCACACAGCCCTTCTGGTTGCAGTGGAACTGCTGGCGCCACACGATACATACACCACAGATGCCACGTGCACTAGACATCAGATGCCAGTGATACTGCTGTTTCTGGAAATTGAACGCAGTGGCCACTGACCAAAACCCACAGAACGGAAATGCTCAGCCTCTGCTTTAGCTCCGTGTAACTCCGTGATTCACCATTAGAGTCTGATTCTTGTGTGTGTTTGTGCATCTGTTTGGTGCCTGTTACACCCTAACTTCAAGGGAGAATAACAAGGTGAGTATCTGATATTTACAGCTTCTCTGGTGAGAGGTGAGCTGTTCATAAAGTGGGAAACTCCTAACATAGGAAAGAGGAGGTGGCATGCTGGGCAGCCAACGTAAAAGATAAACGTCCACTTCAAACAACAGAAGTTATCAGCTCATCTAAGAGTACATCTAAGATGTAGGGCAGGTTTCCACAATGCTTGGCCCTGGAAATCCACAGTGTCATTCAGACTCAGTTTCTTTTCTCCTCACATTCTTCCATAGTCTGGCTTCACCCTAAGGCTGCTCCCCTCAAAGTTATGCCTATGGTCTGAATGTTTGTTTCCCCCCCTACACCCTCCAATTTATATGTTGAAATCCTAACCCCCAAAGATGATGGTGTTTGAAGATAAGGTCTTTGGGAGGGGATTAGGTCATGAGGATGGAGCCCTCATGAATGGGATTAGTGCTCTCATAAAGGAGACCCCACAGAGCTCCCTAGCCCCTTCCAACATGTGAGTACACAGAGAAATTGCCAACTCTGAACCAGGAAGTGGGTCTTTACCAAAATATGACCATGCTGGCATTTTGATCTTGGACTTCCCTGCCTCCAGAACTGTGACCAGTAAATTTCTGTTGTGGACAAGCTACCCAGTGTGTGGCATTTTGTTATAGCAGCCCAAATGGACTAGGACAGTTATATAATGGATGCCACAGAAACTGGAGCTTGTTAACCAAAATTTTAGACAGAGAACTGATTGAAATGAAAAGGTGTTTATTTGGGATTTGTTAGGACTGCAGCTTGGGAGACATAGATTCAAGAAGCACCTGAATTGTGTTCCACTGAACTACAAAATGGGAGAGGCTTATAAAGGCAAAAACGTCAAGGTTGCAGTTAGTTACATGAGCTGTTTATTAAGAATTATAATTGGAGCTGACAAAAAGTAAGAGTGCTTGTTAAGTAAGGATTGGTTGGGTCCGTAATGGTTGCATAGTTACAAGGGGAGACCTTGAGACCAGAAGTTTGCAACTGACAGGTGTTGTTCTGAATATCGCTGGTGGCATTCTTGGGTGTCAGACAGCTCAGAGAAAGTTCAAGTTTCAATGTTGCAGAGCTCTGTCTGAGACCAGATCCTCAATGGCCACCAGACTTCATTTTTGTATACCCGAACTGTGATGACGCCATTATAATTTCAATTTGTCATCAGGCTATATGCTATTTTGTTCATCTCTAAAAGTGAGAAAGACATGCTTTTCCTGCACACTCTGAATATCCCCTGATCTTTTTACAATTATAATAAAATGTGTAGATTTTCAGTATAAGAGTTGTATTAGTCAGGGTTCTCTGGAGAAACAGAATCAAAAGGATGTGTATATATATTTATTTTAAGGAATTGGCTTTCACGTGATTATGGAGGAAGTCCGGCAAGTCCAAAGTCTGCAGGGTGGGCTGGCAGGCTGGAGACCCAGGAAAGAGCTGTTGTTGCAGTTTGAGTCTGAAGGCCATCAACTGGCAGAATTCCTTCTTGCTTAGGGAGGTCAGTCTTTGTTCTATTAAGGACTTCAACTGATTGGATGAGGCCCACCCACATTATGGAGGGCAATCTGCTTTACTCAAAGTCCACCAATTTAAATGTTAATTTCATCCCCAAAACACCTTGACAGAAACATCTAGAATAATGTTTGACCAAATATCTGGGCAGCCAAGTTGACACACAAAGGACAATGAGTTTGGCATATGAAATTTTGTAACCATCACTCCAATCACGATATAAACCAATGTGATAGCCCCAGAAAATTATCCTTATCCTTTTCCAGTCACTCTTTACCCCACCCCCATAGCAGCTATTTCTGAATTCTATCACCACACATTAATTTCCAGCTTAGAATTTTATATAAATTGAATCATACAATATGTATTCTTCTTGTGTCTGGCTTGTTTTAGACAGCAAAATGAACAGAATGTGTGTGTGTGTGTGTGTGTGTGTGTGCTTGTGTGTATGGTGTAATTAGCATTAAAATAAATGCACGGATCCAGATGTTCAGTTAGGTAAGTTTTGAAAGACTTGTATACATCTGTGTAACCACTACTCCAAACAATGGAATATTTTCATTGCTCCAGAAAGTCCCTTTATACACTTTTCCAGTTAAACCCCACCCACCCAAGGCAGCTGCTTTCTGGGTTTATTTCTTTTGTTTTTTTGTTTTTAAGTTGAAATATCTTTAATACGGAAAACATATTTTCTTTGAGGGGGAGTGTACTTCTAGGGATGAGCATAGTAGAGGTGAAAACACTTCAAAGAGCTTCAGGAAACAATTCTCCACAGAAGACAGGATAATAACTCCACATTTGCAATTTAGGTCCATAATTGGCTTGTAAGTGTGTTCAGTAATTATATGAAGGTAAATTTAATTTTCACATTTCTTACTCCTTAGCTGTTAAAGGAAGAAAGACAAATCAGAGGGAACCACTACACCTATATCACTGTCGTTTCAGTAACTAAATGTCTCCTATATCTTCACAGCTACATGGAGCACTATTTCTAAAGTCACTGTATTTTTTTTTTATACATTGTGAAATGATCACCATAATAAGTCTAGTTTACATCTGTCATCATTTTTTTTATTTTTTAAGACTTTCTTTCTTTTTCTTGTTTTCTTTTATTTAACATCTTTATTGGAGTATAATTGCTTTACAATGGTGTGTTAGTTTCTGCTTTATAACAAAGTGAATCAGTTATACATATATATATGAGCCCATATCTCTTCCCTCTTGCATCTCCCTCCCTCCCAGCCTCCCTATCCCACCCTTCTAGCTGGTCACAAAGCACGGAGCTGATCTCCCTGTGCTATGCGGCTGCTTCCCACTAACTATCTATTTTACATTTGGTAGTATATATAAGTCCATGCCACTCTCTCACTTTGTCACAGCTTACCCTTTCCCCTCCCCATATCCTCAAGTCCATGCTCTAGTAGGTCTGTGTCTTTATTCCTGTCTTACCCCTAGGCTCTTCATGACTCTTTTTTTTCCCTTAGATTCCATATATATGTGTTAGCATATGGTACTTGTTTTTCTCTTTCTGACTTACTTCACTCCGTATGTTTTTTTCTTAATATAATGTTTTTAAGATTTATCCTGTTTTGCATGTGTTAGTAGATCCCTTTTATTGATGAGCACTATTCCATAATTTGCTTATCCTTTCTCCTGTTGATGGCCATTAGGACTATTTTCAGTTTGGGGTAATTATGAATAAAGCTGCTTTGAATCTTTTCATACAAGCCTTTTTGCACAAAAGCTTTTCCTTGGGTAAGTGCCTAAGAATATAATTTCCAGTCACAGCATATGTGTTTAATTTTTTAAGAAACAGTCAGAAGTTTTCCCAGTGGTTGTAGCATTTCTCACTCTAATAAGCAATGTATGAGAGTTTCAGTTGCCCCATATCTTCACCTACATTTGATATTGCCAGTTTTTATGATTATAGCCCCTCAAGTGGATGTGAAGTGGTGTCTCATTATGGTTTTATTTTGTATTTCCCTAATGACTAATGATGTTGAGCATCTTTTTATGCTGACCTCTGTGTGTGTATGCATATATATATTTGTGTGTGTATTTATTATTTTGGCCACATGTTCCTTCCTCAAGATTCTGAGATGTCTTATAACAAAAAGCATGAATTAACAACGAGAAATAACTCCTGCCGTCAAGAGCAGGATTAGCCTCTTCTGAGGAAGGGAAGTGCATGGAGCATGGAGAATAAGGATAGATAAATGAACAAAATTAGAATTTTGTTAGGAAGAAAAGAGAAGATATATCATAGAGAGGAGAGGTAATAGAAGACAAGAGGGCCAAACTGGTGGTTCTCAACCCAAACTGCACATCAAAAGCATCGTTTTTCTTTTTTTTTTTTAAATCATCCTTTTAAAAATACCGATTAAAATCCAGTATCTTCTGACTCTACTGGGGCAGAGCTTGGGCTGCCAAGGCTCTGGGTGGCCCTGATCCCATGGCTGTGAGTGGTCCTGCCCCTGGGGATCTCTGTGCCTGGGTGGTGTGCCTGAAGCTCCCGTTGCAATGATGGTGCCTCTACCTGTTTGGGGTCACAGGAGTGACACTACTTCCATAACTCTGCTGAGTATTTCCCTAACAGGGGGCTTTCTGTGTGCCCCCCCTCTTGGGGAGAGAGTTCTTTTGAGCCTTTTTTATAAAAATGCTAATTCCATTCATGAAGACTCTGCGTTCATGACCTAATGGCCTCTCAAAGGCACACCTAATACCATGACATTAGGTACTAGGCTTCAACATATGAATTTGGGAGTCACACAAACATTCAGACCATAGCACCAGGGAACATGTTTAAAATGAAAATTCCTGGTCTCAATTTTAGTAATCCAGATTCAGTAGGTCTAGTATGAATTCTAGGAATCTACTTTTTTTTTTTTAAACAGATTTACCAGATGGCTCTGAGGCAGAATCTTTTTAAATAAGAGGAGCCATTTTTAACCATTCACAAAATTTCCCCTGCACACATATACACCCAAGGACCCCTTGCTACTCTGTTACCCTCTAGGACCTGCAGCCTTCACGTTGGGGACCACTAGCGGAGTCTTCATTGCTGAAGGAGTATTCATAGGTCCACATGCAACTCTGGAAGGACCCACAGGAATATCCACATGGGACAATGGATGGGTACAAAGTGGCAACCACATGGAAAACACTGGTCCAGTTGGACACTGAAGAGGCACATGGAATTGTTCACAGGAGACATTAGTGGAGCACAGAATGACACCCATGTGGGTAATGGACGGGCACACAGGCCCATGTAGGACATGGAAGGACCACACAGGAATGTCCCCATGAGACACTGAAAGGTGTGTGGGTTCTTGTGGGACACGGAGGGAGAAAGGCTTGGCAGCCAAGTGGGTGAGAGAATACCACAGAGACAGTGAGTAACTGGGGCTGAGGCACCAAGAAGGAAAGAAAGGTTGGGGTGAGCCATCAATGACAATACCCGCTCAGAGGTCCCTGTACATGCTAGAGATCAGGTTCTTGAGTTTGTGAGATCCCAGGAGGGAGAAAACTTGTTTTATGTATCATTGCATCATTAGGATCTATTACAGTGATCGTATTACATATTCAATACATAGGGTGACCAAATAATTTATCAACAAACAAAATGGGTTGTTTTTGGTGGTAAAAGATGGTACCATTTATAACTATGCTGGGACCAGAAGCATAAACCGGGACCATTCTGGGCAACCTGGGAGCTACAGTTTTCCTAGCAATGAATCTTGGGTAAGTAGGTAGGTGGATGAATAAGGCGGCTTCTTTTTAAGTGGAAATAATAAATGAACATCACCAACTAGTATATCAAACAGAAGGAAAGGCCTTCTCAGATAGAAGGGGGCTACTGCCAGTAGAGGGTTAGGGTATGGCTCAGTCCTTCAGGTAGCCCTCATTAGCTGTGCTGGGTGATGTGAGGACTTCCAGCTCCTCTGCAAAAAGCAGAAGTGGAGATGAACTCAGATAGGAGAGGCATCAGGGAGCAGCAAACACAGTGACTCTCCCCGAGCACAGCATCCAGAAGCGGCCCCTTCACACTGATTTTAAAGAAACGTGCTCTTGGGGCTTCCCTGGTGGCGCAGTGGTTGAGAGTCCGCATGCTGATGCAGGGAACACGGGTTCGTGCCCCGGTCCGGGAAGATCCCACATGCCGCGGAGCGGCTGGGCCCGTGAGCCATGGCCGCTGAGCCTGCGCGTCCGGAGCCTGTGCTCCTCAACGGGAGAGGCCGCAAAAGTGAGAGGCCCGCGTACCGCAAAAAAAAAAAAAAAAAAGAAACGAGCTCTTGTTAAATAGTAATGTATGTTTAAAGAGATACAATCAGAAACAGTGTGGAAGTGAAACCACCAGGACCTGAGGAAGTAGTTCTGTGCTTGACCTTCCCTACCCACACAGCGTGCAGGCCCCAGGCCTAGACCCTACGTTCTCACTCCCGTCAGAACGTTGAACCTGGCCGTGCCCCTGCTGCCCTGGCTGCAGCTGTCTTCTTTCCCCATTTCAGAGCAGAAGAGCCACAGACTGGAGAGTAGGAAAAGATCAAGTAGCCCTGTGAGACTGTTGAGGTGTGTTTGGTCATGCATTTCAGAAGGAGATCTGTGTGCTCTTGGGCAGGCCAGTTAACCTCTCTGATTGAAATTTCTCTCGGTAAAGCTGGGGTTCTAACAGTTGTGTAGTATTCAGGGTAGGCCCGAGGATGCAAATGAGATACGAGTGGCTTCTTCTCCTTCCTCCGGGCTTTTTGCCATTAGCCCTGCTGCCCAGAAGACTGACAGTGTCAGTAAGTTTAATCCTGAGAGGATGATAAACAAGGACCAGGAAGTTTACATGATGGAAGAGGGAGAAGGCAATGCAAGTGTAAACTCCTGGGGGAACAGTTCTTTTTTTTTTTAACTCTTTGTTTTACATTGGAGTATAGGTGATTAGCAGTGTTGTGTTAGTTTCAGGTGTACAGCAAAGTGATTCAGTTATACATATACATGTATCTGTTTTTTTTCTAATTCTTTTCCCATTTAGGTTGTTACATAATATTGAGCAGAGTTCCCTGTGCTATGCAGTAGGTCCTTGTTGGTTATCCACTTTAAATATAGCAGCTTGTGCATGTCAAACCCGAACTCCTTGACTATCCCTCCCTGCTCCCACCCCCGCCCCATAACCCTAAGTTCGTTCTCTAAGTCTGCGAGTCTGTTTCTGTTTTGTAATTAAGTTCATTGCATCTTTTTTTTTTAGATTCCGCATATAAGTGATATTATACATACTTGTCTTTCTCTGCCTGACTTACTTCACTCAGTATGACAATCTGTAGGTCCATCCATGTTGCTGTAAATGGCATTATTTCATTCTTTTTAATGGCTGAGTAATATTCCATTATATATATATTTATGTATATACACACACATATATACAACATCGTCTTTAACCATTCATCTGTCGATGGACATTTAGGTGGCTTCCATGTCTTGGCTATTGTAAACAGAGCTGCATGAACATTGAGGAGCATGTATCCTTTCAGGTCATGTTTTTCTCCTGATATATGCCCAGGAGTGGGATTGCAGGATCATATGGTAGCTCTGCTTTTAGTTTTTTAAGGAACCTCCATACTACTGGGGGAACAGTTTTCTAACCTCCTCCCCATACTTGTAGATTATACACTTCCTTGCTTTGTTCTTTGTCCCTTTGTTTTCAAGGAACCTGTGATGCTTTATTGCATTTAAAATTTATTATGGGTTGGACTCCCTCACAAGGTTGTCTCCTGTATAGTCAGAGGCCCATCCTAGTGTCTTTAGTTCCCAGTGCTATGAGTTCTTAGCACGTAGTAAGTAAGCAGTACATGTTTGTATGAAGGGATGAAAAGGAAGAGAGAGAGACAAAGGGACTGGCAGGAGCCCCATGCTGTGGCATTGGTGCTGGAAGGAAGTGGGCATGTGTGGATGCCTAGAGGGCTTTCTGGAGAAGGTGTGCCTAGTTGGCATGCCCTGGCCCTGGAGAGCAGGCCTAAAAGGTCAATCAGGCAAAGCAAATGGTTCTGGAGAGGGTGAGGAGTTTCCATAATGTATCCCATGCGACAGTTCAGCCTACACCAGGTCCCAGATACCACAACTGGGCAGTGTCCCAGGCAAAGCTGGTGGAGAATCTAAGGCCAGGAAGCCTGTTTTTAAGCAGGCGATAAGCATATATGTATGGGAAAGGAGGTCTGGGGCTAGCCTGCTTTCTCAATAAGTTAGTCCCTGCCCCTTTTCTGTTCTGTCATGGGAAGGCAGAACCAAGCCTCAAACACCTGCCAGACAGGCTGTGAGACGCTTGAGGGCAGAGACCTTTGGTGCTGATCTCAGCATTAAGCTGGCACTGAGTATAATGCTGGCACTGTTTATAACGTTTTTCACATTCACCAAGGCTCTTGCTATGTTTCAGTGGGTTTTGCAAACTTTCTTCTTTCTCCAGGAAAGAACACTTGGTCTTCTGTGGGGAACTACCCTGTCCCAATTTTTTCTTGTCTTCACAGACATTCACAGATAGAATTTTAACTAAAAAATAATATTTTACCTTAAAAAGTAACCAAATTATAAGTCCTGTTTAACTTTCAAACTCACAAAGCAATGGAAATGAAAATACAGAGTCCACCATAGAAAGAGTCCCACCCACAATGTATTCTGCCCAGTGGACTACATCCATTGTTGTCTGAAAGGGGAAATTCCACTGCAAATGCCAGTAAGGAAATAGGCTTCCTCTTTGCATTCAAAGAGTCTAAATAAACAATCTTTGCGGGTCTGTAAAACGGCAGCCTTTGGCTGTAGGATATTTTCTCCACAGAGAATAGAATACATTTTGAAGGGCTGTTGTATCCAGACACCTTGTTGACTGGTGCCTCAAAGGCTTTTAGGTCACTTCTACTGAACAGAGGAAAATAGGGCTGTGTAATTGGCCAGGAAATAAAGGCGCACGATCTGTTTGCACCTCCATTATCTAACTAATGGAGGTCACTATGTCCGATTGGGACCAAGGTTAATCATTCTGTCAGATGTACCTGTGGAGACTCAGGCTGAGTTATTTTGCTTGCCCCTTGACTGAAATGGATCATGGTCTCATTTCCTTTGGGTTATGGAAGCCAATTTATTATGTCCTAATAGGTTTCTTTTCTTTTCTTTTTCCTGGACACCACTCTGATGTTTCCTGCCAGGTACCTCTACAGCTCTGCACAGGGATCTGTTTCTCTTCTCGACCTGGATCACTTTGCAAAAAATGAGGCAGAGAACTTCCATGGGGGGATGAGAAGAGGGCTATCTGGAATCTGATGACTACACATTGAAAATGTCTTTTGTTTTCCAAAGTGAATTTAATTTAGGATGCCTGAGGAGAATTTATTTGTAAGATAGTAACAATTCTAAGATTATTTTAAAATCCAGCAACTCTAGGCTTTGTCTCTCAAGGAAGACTTCTGGTGTGTGAAAAGCCAGGTGGATCGCACTTGAATCATATCCAGTGTCTGAATCACTGGTAGTCAGTCTGTGTTTTGTTATTGCAGGGTTTTATAGCTGGTGAAGAAGCTGACATAGAGGTTGATATCAGAAGTGAATAAACAGCCTATTTGGTGCCTCACCATTGGTCTAGCCAGGTCACTCTCTGGGTTAGTAAACTATTGAGCTTTCAATCCCTGGAAGGTCCTCTGGTGTAGTGATAAAGGCCTTCGGCTTCCTAAAAAGGAGGGCCTGGATTTGATTCAGGGCACTGTGGTTACTTCTCTGGAACTTCTTTAGGCTGTGGTTTTCTCATCTGTAAAGTGGGAATAGCACTAACATTTACGTCATATGATTTGTGTGGAGGTTAAATAAGACAAAGCATGTTGCTGAGTTAACACAATGCCTGCTCTTACAAGGATTGGCTGCTTTTAGCAGGGCTGACTTAGCCACCAATCACAACAGGCACAGTGCCTAAGGACCACAAAACTTTTAGGGGCCCAGGAAAATGTTTTAACTTTAATTTCTTTTAGAATCAGAAGGAAAAATATGAATGTAATAATAATGAATCCAACATGGCTTATAATTGTCTTTTTACCAATATAGTCATAAACCATAATTTTTTTTTAATAAAATAAGGAGTCTGGGAAAGCAAAATTACCTGGGGCCCAGGAAAGTCATAATGCAAGTCAGGCAGTTAGCAGTCATATTTGTGATAGTAGCAGGAGGCTCCACAGTAAAGTAGAGGTAAAACAAAATGGCAAGGTTGTGACTGAGTCCTTTCCAGACCGAGGTGTATTGGGTTGGCCAAAAAGGTTCCTTCTGTTTTCAAGTAAAAATAAAAGACACATTTTTCATTTTCACCAAGAACTTTATTGAACAACGTATTCACTGTTTTGTTCCACTACCTTCTGCCATTTTTCAGGCAACTTCATAATTCCATCTTCCCAAAACATTTTATCTTTTTGAGCAAAGAACTTTTCCAGGTGTCTTCTACAGTCTTCCAGGGAATTGAAATTTTTTCCATTAAGAGAATTTTGTAAAGACGAAATAAACGGAAATCTGAAGGTGCAATGTCTGGTGAATACAGTGGATGAATCAGAACTTCCCAGCCAAGCTGTAACAGTTTTTGCCTGGTCATCAAAGAAACATGCAGTCTTGCGTTATCCTGATGGAAGATTCTGCATTTTCTGTTGACTAATTCTGGACGCTTTTTATCGAGTGCTCCTTTCAGTTGGTCTAATTGGGAGCAGTACTTGTTGGAATTCATTGTTTGGTTTTCTGGAAGGAGCTCGTAATAGAGGACTCCCTTCCAATCCCACCGTATTTACAACATCACCTTCTTTGGATGAAGACCAGCGTTTGGTGTGGTTGTTGGTGGTTCATTTTGCTTGCCCCACAATCTCTTCTGTGCCACATTATTGTACAGTATCGACTTCTCATCACGCGTCACAATTTGTTTTAAAAACGAAACATTCTCATTACGTTTAAGTAGAGAATCACATGTCGAAATATGGTCAAGAAGGTTTTTTGCGCTTAACTTATGTGGAACCCAAACATCAAAGCGATTCACATAACCAAGCTGGTGCAAATGATTTTCAACGCCTGAGTTGAATATTTTGAGTATGTCAGCTATCTCCCACGTGCTATAACGTTGATAGTTCTCAGTTAATGTCTCAATTTGATCGCTATCAACTTCAACTGGTCTACCCAACCATGGAGCATCGATTTCCAGTGAGAAATCTCTAGCATGAAACTTTGCAAACCACTTTTGACACATCTGATCAGTCACAGCACCTTCTCCATACACTGCACAAATCTTTTTTGTGTGTTTCAGTTGCGTTTTTATCTTTCCTGAAATAATAAAGCATTATATGCCAAAATGTTGCTTTTTTCCTTCCATCTTCAATATTAAAATGGCTACACGAAAATTCACCAATTTTGATAAGTTTTTAAAAATTGCATTCTGATATGACAGCTGTCACAATACAATCTAACAAAATTGGTTCAAATGAAGTTAAAGATAGCTAAGCGCTACTAGAGCCAGCTTATGGAAAAAAACCGAATGAACTTTGCGGCCAAACCAATAGTTAATCTCTCAATGAAAGAAACTGGAGTAAATTTCTGTAATAGCTGAGTGTGATTTTTATTACTTTTCAGTCATCTTTTTTTAATAATAGATGAATGAGTTCCTTTAAAAAGAAGTATGTTGATTTCCAATACCGCTGGAATACGATGAACATATCACCCATGCACATAATACAGTGATTGTAAAATCAAAAAGTTTCTAGGTATAGTAGTAAAATAGCTCTAAAGACAGGAAAAATCCATTTCTTTTGGCAATATCAAGACTATGCCATTACTGAAGAATGCACTGTCTGGAAAGACAGTATGTGGCCGAACCACACTGACTCTGTTACCGACCCTCTTGGATCATGTGGACCCCAGCTGGTCCTTCCCTTGCCTGGGGTAGCTCATGCCAGTTAAATGAGACCAGCTTCAACAAAGCGGAGTGGAAAATTTATTCATTGATCAAGGATGGAGAAGGGAGAGCTTGTGCTCTAAAGACATCTTAGACATCTTCTCCCCGAAGGGAGGGAAGTGGGGGAATTCTGAGGGTTGAGAGGCACATCCATCATCAGAAACTGAGGAAAAGGGCAGAGGTTTCCATGAACAGCTGGGGAGCATCTCAGTCCCTCAGGCTCCCTTGCACCCAGCACTCATTGTGCCTAGAAAAGTACAAGTCCCCACTTTGGTCAGAGATCTTAGCGTGATAATGAAGCAAGGGCCCCTTGAGGAGACTTGTAGGTTTCCTCTGCATAGGAACTGCTCTTTCAGTTAGGTTGGAACCATTCAGGGCAGTTGACTCTTGAGTTTCCTTTGAGGTGTAACTGATAAACATCTTTGACAAACATCAGGTGTTTTGGAACAAGACTAGTAATAGGTTAAAACAGAGACCTTTCACCTCCCTGGGATATGTACGGGTGACAACCCCATTTTGTTAGCTCCACGTTAGGCCCAAAGTCCTACCCCCTCCCTCTTTGCATGACAGCTTTAGCCTAGTCACAAGGAATGTGCCCACAGGGAAGTTGCCTATCAACTTTTACCCCTGCTTTCATCTGATATGAAAACTGGAAAAATACCTATAGCTGATGCAGATAATTAACGGTTATGAGACCCCCCCAGGGTGGGAGGAAAAACCCCCATTTCATGTTGGTGCTCCTGACTCCCACTGGTAGTTAGAGTCCATCTTTAGTTTTGGCCCCTTTGAATCCCCCCGTATCCCCTTCAGAGGCATGGAATGCCTCTAGATCATCTTCCACCTGATCCTGCCTGTATGTAAGTTACCCACAATAAACTTCATAATTGCACTTTATGTAGTTGCCCGCTTCATATTTCAGTCTCAAAGTCCCTTCTCAGTTCAGAGGAGATTATTCAATATTCTCGCCTTTATATAGACAGAAATGGTCAATTTACCCTACATGTTTAGTGAAAGAAAATCACGTTCTATACAAACTGTATCAAGGAGTAAAACATACCACAGTATTACTATATTTTATTTCACTTATGAATGCATAAATGCTAATTTATTTTAAAAACAACGTAAAAGGTCTATATTTTATCCACATTATTTTTAGAACTGATCAGTCCACTTTAATAAACTTCTATTTTAATTAAAATTGAATGTCATATATAGAAAGAAAAATACTGTATGATTTCACATATATGTGGAATCTTAAAAAAAGAAGCTCATAGAGAATTGAGATCAGATTTGTGGTTACGAGAGGAGGAGGGTGTGGGGAGGGGGAATTGGGAGAAGGTAGTTGAAAAGTATAAACTTCCAGTTATAGGATAAATAAGTACTAGGGAAGAAATGTGCAACATGATGACTACAGCTAACACTGCTGTATGATAAATTGGAAAGCTGTCAAGAGAGTAAATCCTAAGAGTTCTCATCACAAGGAGAAAACTTTTCTCTTTTTCCCTTTCTTTTCTTTTCTTTGTATCTATATGACAAGATGTATGTCACCAGAACCTATTATGGTAGTCATTTTACAGTATATGTAAATCAAACCATCATGCTGTATGCCTTAAATTTATACAGTGAAGTATGTCAATTATTTCTCAATAAAGCTGGAAAAAAATTGGATGTCATAAAACTACATTTTATGAAACAAAAACAATTCCTGCTAAACAAGAAATGGAACACACATTTGTTTTTGTTGGAAAGTGTATTTATAACTGAGCTAATCAGCTTGTTTCTCCATTCTTCAAAGACAAGGGCTATTGGTGGCGTTACACAGGTCCTTTCCAAACTTACTGAAGGTAATCTTATATGTTGACCAAATAAGAAACGAAGGAGGATAAAGGAAAGGAATGAACCAAGACCATGTCAGCTTTGCCCTCAGCAATGAGAGAGAGACAGCAACATCGTGGAAGGGTGTTAGGAAAAAACAGCAACTTGGTATTAATAATTTTTCTCATTTGCATTTCTCCCCAAAATATCTTTAGTTTATGATTCCATTTAATATAATATTTTAACTTCAAAATTGCTTCTGTTAAAAAAGTGTTTGTCAATTTGGATTTGATCAGTAGTTTTAAACAACTGGATGGATTCCCTGTCTCGGTTGTTTTCCCAGAAATGTTGTCTTTTCTCCCATTGTGCAGATAGTTTGTAGAAAGATGTAGGAGCCTATTTCTCATATAAGTAAGTCTTCTGGGTATTAAGCATTTTTCTGTAAATTACCTTGTCTAGTAACTTGGACACTCCCTGTGTACTCTCATTGCTCCCAGAGAAAAGAACTATCTTGACTTTTGTGATCCTTAGTTTCTTGCTTTAAAAAATATATAGTTTTACTGCCTGAATTCTATGTACATGGGATCATATAGTAAATGTTCTTTTGTGACTTGCTTCTTTCACTCAATTACTGTCTCTGATGGGAAATAGCACATACTTTAGCTGGGGAGACATGGCAATGACCTAGTACTATCTTTGACTATATCTGGATTTGGTCAGCAAATTTTCAGGACATCAGGTTTTTGTGTTTGTCCTTTATAAAAAATGAAGGCCCTTTTTTAGGTTCTAATATTTGAAGAATTGCCATACAACACCTCTCTCTATACCCTGCACATAAGAAGGCTGTCAAAACACAGATAACCTCCTGAAACTTATAAATATAATATTATATATCAACTATGCCTCAATTTTTAAAAAAGCATGCCAACCTACACATAATAGGGATTCCAGAAGGAGAAGAGAAAAGGGGATCAAAAAAGTATATGAAGAAATTATGGCTGAAAACTTCCCAAACCTAAAGAAGGAAACAGATACCCAGGTACAGGACACAGAGGGTCCCAAACAAGATGAACCCAAACAGACCTACACCAAGATATATTATAATTAAGATGACGAAAGTTAAAGATATAAAGAGGATGCTAAAGGCAGCAAGAGGAAAACAGTTAATTACAAGGGAACTCCCATAAGGCTATCAGCTGATTTCTCTATAGAAACATTGAAGGCCAGAAGTGAGTGGCAATATATAGTCAAAGTACTGAAAGGGAAAAATATGCAACCTAGGACACTTTACCCAGCAAGATTATCATTTAGAAAAAAAAGAGAGAAAGAATTTCTCAGACAAGCAAAAACTAAAAGAATACAGCAATATTAAACCTAAACTAAAAGAAATATTGAAAGATCCTCTCTAAATGGAAAAGAAGCAAGAATCTATAGGAAAGGGCAAATCACAATAGGAAAGGCAAATACACAAAAGGATTGAAGATCACTTAAATAAGCCAGTACACAGATTAAAAAACAATTAAATTTTTTTTCTGAAAGCAATTATAACTACAATGAACAGCAAAATGATAAACATGCAGATATAAAATAGGACATCAAAATCACAAAATGTGGTGGAAGAGAGTGAGAAAATGTAGATCTCTGAGAATGTGCTTGAACTTATACGACTATCAGTCTAAAGCAAGTAGATATAGTTATGGGTTCACATACTTGAAAACCAGGGTAACCACAAATCAAAAACATACAATAGATTCACAAAAATCAAAAAGAAAGGAACTCAAGCATAATACAAAAGAAAACCATCAAACTACAAAAGGAAAAATACAAAGAAGAAAGGAACAAAGAACTACAAAATCAACTGGAAAACAAGGTTTCAAATGGTAATAAGTACATACTTATCAATAATTACTTGAAATGTCAATGGACTAAAGTGAAGTATGTCAATTATTTCTCAATAAAGCTGGAAAAAAATTGGA
>NW_021703767.1:93581611-93617621 GCF_005190385.1 Monodon monoceros | reverse complement strand
TTACACAGGTCCTTTCCAAACTTACTGAAGGTAATCTTATATGTTGATCTTATATATGATCTTATATATGATCTTATATGTCTGATCAAAAGACAGAGTGGCAGATTGGATACTAAAACAAGAACCCACACTATGAGGCCTACAAGAGACCCTCTTTAGGGTGAAAGACACACATAGATTGAAAGTGAGAGGATGGAGAAAGATGTTTCATGCAAATGGAAATGACAAGAAAGAAGGGGTAGCTATACTTGTATCAGACAAAATAGACTTTAAAACAAAGGCCATAAAGAAAGATAAAGAAGGATAGCATATAATGATAAAGGGGTCAATATAAGAAGAGGATATTATACTCGCTAACATATATGCACCAAGTATAGGAGTACCTAACTGCATAAAACAAATACTAACAGACATAAAGGGAGAAATTGACATGAATACAATAATAGTAGGAGGAGACTTTAATATCCTGATGACCTCAATGGAAAAAGCTTCCAGACAGAAAATCAATAAGGCAACAGAGACCCTAAATGAAAAATAAAACAGTTGGACTTAATTGATATCTACAGGACACTACATCCAAAAAACTCAGAATACACATTCTTTTCAAGCACACATAGAACATTCTCTAGGATAGACCACATACTAGGACACAAAACAAGCCTCAACAAATTTGAGAGGATAGAAATTATATCAAGTATCTTTTCTGACCACAACAGTGTGAAACAAGAAATCCACCACAGAAGGAAAAATGAACAACAACAACAAAAAAAGATTACATGGAAACTAAACAACATGCTACTAAAAAACCAATGGGTCAATGAGGAAATCAGAAGACACCTCAAGACAAATGACAATGAAAACACAACCATACAAAATCTATGGGATGCAGTAAAAGGAGTCCTAAGAGGGGTGTTCATAGCCACACAGGCCTTCCTCAAAAAATAAGAAAAATCTTAAATGAACAGCAAAGGAAACCATAAACAAAATGAAAAGAAAATCTACAGAATGAGAGAAAATATTTGCAAATGATGCAGACAACAAGGGCTTAATTTCCAAAATATACAGACAGCTCATACAACTTAACATCAAAAAAACCAAACAACCCAATTAAAAAATGGGCAGAAGAGCTAAATAGATATTTCTCCAAAGAAGACATACAGATGGCCAACAGACATATTAAAAGATGCTCAACATTGCTAGTTATTAGACAAATGCAAATCAAAACTACAATGAGGTGCCACCTCACACCAGTCAGAATGACCATCATTAAACAGTCTACAAATAATGAATCCTGGAGAGGGTGTGGAGAAAAGGGAACCCTCCTACACTGTTGGTGGGAAAGTAAATTGGTGCAGCCACTATAGAGAACAATATGGAGGTTCCTTAAAAAACTAAAAAGCGTTACCATATGATACAGCAATCTCACCCCTGGGCACATATCCAGAAAAGATGAGCACTCTAATTTGAAAAGATACATGCACGCCAATGCTCACTACACCACTATTCACAATAGCCAAGACATGGAAGCAGCCTAAGTGTCCATCAACAGAAGAATGGTTAAAGAAGATGTGGTACATATACACAATGGAATATTACTCAGCCATTAAAAAAGAACGAAATAATGCCATTTCCAGCAACATAGATGGACCTAGAGATTACCATACTAAGTGAAATAAGTCAGACAGAGAAATACAAATATTGTGTGACA
This sequence comes from Monodon monoceros, assembly GCF_005190385.1. Classification (NCBI taxonomy): domain Eukaryota; kingdom Metazoa; phylum Chordata; class Mammalia; order Artiodactyla; family Monodontidae; genus Monodon; species Monodon monoceros. Next base: position 93,615,913 of record NW_021703767.1, on the reverse strand, counting down.
TGTGGAACCTAAAAAATTTTACAAGTGAATATACAAAACAGAAACAGACTCACAAATGTAGAAAACAAACTTGTAGTTACCAAAGGGGAAAGAGGTGGGGAGAGATAAATTAGGAGTATGGGACTAACAGATGCACACCACTATATACAAAATAGATATACAACAAGGATTTACTGTATAGTACAGGGAACTATATTCAATATCTTATAATAATGTATAATGGAAAAGAATCAGAAAAAATATATATGTATTGATATAAATGAATCACTTTGCTGTACACCTGAAACACAATATTGTAAATCAACTATACTGCAACCAAAAAAAGGAAGAGACACGAGAAAGATGCTCTGTCTCTGTACTATGTGAGGACACAGCAAGCGGATGTCTGTCTGCAAACCAGGAAGAGCACCCTCACCAGACACCAAGTCAGCCAGTACCTTGATCTTGGACTTCCCAGCCTCCAGAACTGTGAGAAATAAATGTTCATTGTTTAAGATTAAAAAAACAAAAAAACAAAAGAAAAAAAACCCACCACCACCACCACCACCACCAACAAAAACCCCCAGATAATCTGCAAAGTGACTCGTTCAGGGAAAAAAACAAAACAAAACGCAACTTGGAAGAGATACCCTCTTCTTTAAAGAAACGTTTAATTAGGAAGTGGAAAAATAACCCACAACATCTGTGCCAATTAAAAAAAAACATCTTTGTGTTCTCTTCTTCTCTCCCTTGAAATCAGAGTCTATATTAAGTTGTTTATCTTGTTTAATGAGGGACTCTGGACTCTTGCCAAAGTGATCCGTTTGCTACTTTGTATGCCATCCAAATGTTAGCTATGATGACAAAGAAACTGCATGAAAACAGTAATGCACAAATGATCTTTGACATATTTTGAACCTAAGTAAAAAAGGCTGAAAGGGAACCTGCTGCAGGGTGAATTTGCCTTGCCCTAAAAAGGCAAGGTAATTTTCCTTAGATTATCCAACTAGATAGAGGTAAAACCATGATTACAATTCTGATTTCCAGATCGGCTCTTCCTCCACATAGAAAAGTATAAATCTGATCCATATTGTATTTTGGGGAAGGCTTTGTGAGAGAGGAGATGCACTCTCTCCTAAATATTTTAAAATGATTATTCCAAATGCAGATAGCATTTTCCTTGGGGTGCAGAGAGGGAAATCATGCCTTGCAGTACACCACAGAAGTAAATATTCATAGTCTGAGTTCAAGGTTAATAAATATTTTTCAGGAGATAGAATTTTTGGCAGTATGTCAAAAAATACATTTGATCTAAATTAATACCTGTTATGGACTGAATTGTGTTCCCACCAAAATCGTATGTTGAAACCTAATCTCCAGTACCTTAGAAAGTGACTATTTTTGGAGATGGGAGCTTTAAGGAGGTAATTAAAGTTAAATGAAGCTTATAAGAATGGAGCCCTAATCCAATATGCCTGGTGTCCTTAAAAGAAAAGGAAGAAACCCCAGGGATGGGCACACACAGAAAAAAGGCCATGTGAAGACACAATGGGAAGGCAGCCATCTGCAAGCCAAGGAGAGAGGCCTCAGGAGAAACCAAGCCTGCTAATATCTTAGATGTCTAGCCTCCAGAGCTATGAGAATACAAATTTACATATAAATATAAAATTCTGTTGTTTAAGCCACCCAGTCTGGGATGTTTTGTTATGGCAGCCCTAAGAAATGAATACAATATATATTGAATCTCCTTTTTTGAAAATTACTCATAATTCTTCTAAATGTTTCATTGTCTTAATTCTGTAAAAATATTCTGTCTGAGGTTTCCCTTCTCTACTAAACAAAGCACAGGCACCTTGACCTGTTTTTGTCTCTGGCTAGCTGCTTTTCCCGAGGTTGAATCGTGGGCCAAACTCTTCCGTCTGAGAGTGGAACGTCCTCATTCCCTCTGGGATTCCTCTCAGGAGTTCAAGTGATGCTGTAAAAGTAGGGTCACCCAGACCTGAGATGCAGGAGGACTGCAGTTTTTCAAGTCAACACATAAATGTTATTAAGTAAACAAATGTCAAGAGTATTTTTTGCCAAAATATCATGTGGTCAAGGAGGAAAATTGATGTTGATTTGGAAAATATTAGCAAGGCAGATGCTAATTTTCTTAGAATTAAAATAATGACTCTCTCTCTCTCTTTTTTCTTTTCATGCAGAGATCTCTGGATTGTCAATAGGGATGTTTGCCCGAAGTCATCTTGCTTAACTGTTTACCCAGTTCAAATTCCTTATATAATGCTCTCCACTTCGTGATGAGTAAGCATGGTTCAATTTCACCAAATCAGCATTTTGTAGAATGCAACTCTTGGATTTTCTCTGGGTCGTATATAAAAAGAAAAAGGTTTCTGTGGTCAAGAATAGTAAACAGTCCTCTCTCTTGCCCCTGCAACCCAAGGCACTTATTTTATTTATGTACTTGTTATGACTGATTGAAGATTGCTTTGTGCCTGGCACTTTTATGCATTCTATCATCTAATTCTTGCAATGCAGTTATGAGTCATGTGCTAATCAATTTTATGTGTAAGAAACTTGGAATCAGAAAAGTTAAGTGATGATCCTAACTAATGATCAGTGGCTGAATTAGGATTTGAACACAAATCTGCCATTTAATACAAAATCTTTTACCAATTTTTTTCTTTCTTCAGTGGCAAATTATCCTGAAAAACTTGTTTTCCATGAAGCACACCCTGGAAAAATTTTAAAATGGAGGAAAAATGATGCAAATATACCAGTTTTAATTGGTGACAAGCATCTTTTTATAGAAGTACAATTAAAGTGCCACCTGAGACATCCAATTCTTTGTAATAAGAAAGTCTTTTTAAAGTAATGCTTAATGGGGACTGTTTGGAAGCTCTATAAGCAGAGCTTGAGATGGGGATTCTTGGGCACGGAATTTATTGAGGGTGTGTCCTCGGGATTGGGGCAGGGAGGTTGCCCTGACCATGCAGGATAGAACAGGAGAGGAAAGCTAGGCAAGGATGAGGCCTCAGCAGGGGCCTAGCTTTGAGCTGTTCCCAAGAGGAGCTCTGGAACATGAATTTCACCACATCGTTTATCTCACACTAAGACAAGGGGACTGCCTTTTTGTACTGTGTGTTGGTCAGCCACTGGTTTCACACTGCTCCTATGGAAAGGAGGGGTGGGAGGGCATAGCTTCTTGAGGCAGCTCCTATTGGCTAAAGAAAATGCTCTGAAGATTGAGCAGCCAATAAGGCAGCTGGGCGATGACTGGCGCACCAGCTCCACAGAGGGGCTCTAAATGAGACATCAATAGCACCCACTCTGTCCTCCCCACTTACTGGTCAAATCCACTTGATCCTTATATTAAGTTCACTCTGTCTAGGCATAGATTCTTCAGGATCTTCATTGATCACAATTCCTGGAGAAATTTACAAAAATATTTGGTAGGATGGACTATAGTACCCACTGTTGTGGTTGGTCCCAGGGCAGTAACTGATGCTCAATTACCTTCCTCCCCCACTGATTTTAGATTACCATCCGTGTCTATTAGTACTTAGGCTGGTCTGGTTAAGTGTCCCAGACCATCATCTCTGGGGTGATCTGAGCCACTGGTGACTATGGCCAAAACAAGATGTGGTTGCTGACCTTGCCCACATACAGCTAAAACTGGGCATGGAGTGCTAATATATGCCCCAGTGGAACACCTGAGAGCCAAATAGACTCCCATTATGTAGTATAAACTCTGCCTCCTCAGGAGTATCAGTCAATTACTCCTGCCAGTGTGCTCTTTTTGTGCCAGCTGCTTCATTGGTGAAAGAAGCCTAAAACGACCAGGGCCCAGCTGTAGCTTTAAATTTAGTGGTACTCTTACTATGTGAACGGTATAATTGACCTCCTTTTGGGAACCAGGACATTCAGACCCACAGAGACTAAAGTTGCAGGAATAGGAAGTATAAATTTCCCAAGTGAGTCTGGAAGTGATGCTAAGTGGGACCTTTCCTACTTCTACCTCTTGTTTCCCAGACTAGTGTATTCTACTTGTTGAGTTCAGCATCACATACTGGCCATTGATTTAGGGTATATAATGCACCTTGAAGTTTAGTGCCTCATCATTGTGGGGGGTGTCACCTCCAAGCTGGTGGCTCAAGAAGCCATCCTACCACCCTGTTAGTGGTCAGCATCTTCTAGATGGAGCATTATGTGGTAGAGTCACCCAATTCACCCCCTGTGCTATAACAGAGATCTTTGGTCTGAGGTGATATTATATGGGATCCCATGTTGGTAGATTAGTCCTTGAGTGGTGGTGCTGATTGAAATATCATAAGCAAAAATGATGTGATCAACTTGCCACCAAGTGACTGGTGGTCCCCTTCAAGGAATGGTGCCCGGTCAGGGGCTCAGCATTCATCTCTGTGTTAACAGGATGGATATTCAGCAGTGGTCTGTTTGATGAAAGGGAGTCCATGCATTTGGGCACATGCATAACTCCCTCTCTGCCATCATGGCTACTCCCTTCATGAGCCCATTGCACAGCTGGGATGGCTGAGACAGTTGCTGGCTGACATTCACTGGCTCAGTCATCTCGTCCACTTGTTTGTTTAGTGCTTCCTCTGTGGTGGATGTTCTCTGGTGGACATTAACCCATGGCACAAAAGTCCTCATCCTCCCACAGATCCATCCACGTGCTTCTTCTCTGGACTTTATTCTTGACTTTACATTCTTGCTTCTTCCAGGTTCCTAACAACTAGTTAAGCCATTTGATATTCCCAGTCAGTTTGTGTATATTCTTTTTTTTTTTTTATTTTGTGTATATTCTTAATCCACATCATTTTTCTCTTCACACAACGTTTGTGACCAGGAGCAAGGGTTCTGGATCCCTGCCCATCAGAAGGATGTTCCCCCTCCACTCTCTTTCTAATACTCTGATGATCCAACCACCACATCCTTGTGTATCTTTTTCATACCATCTTAAGTCAGACAATATTATTTTACAATAGCAAGTGCTATGGTCTGTGTTCATCATCATCACGGTTCACAATGGACCGCTGATATTTTGTCTGCCCACTATCCAAACACTCTTCTTATTTGAGGGGGCTGTCAACAATAGTGAGAGCTCAGGCTTCAACTCCGGCTACAGAAGCCTGGCCCTGGCAGCTAGAGCAGCTGAGCAGATGCCTCTGCCAGTTCTTGACTCTCAAGGTAGGCTCAGACAGCTATCAGTCACTGTGGCTATAGCCACGGAGTCTAGATTGCAGAGGCCAGGGGTGGAAGAGTCCTGCAGTGCAGCAATGCTGAGATCAGAGTTGGCCAGCAGTGTGTATCCACAGCAACAACCATAGAGATGATGTCCTACGAGGCAGTTCCTGTGAAAAGGTCTTGGCTGTACTTTCTTCCCTTGGTTTTGCTGGGATCTGGATCTTTGGCCTTCTCTCCAGTGCTCTCAGCAACCCAGACTCTTTCAATGATTCCCTTTTCTTACTAAGTTATCCAGAATCAGTTTCTGGTTTTGCAAGAATCAGGACTAACATCCACTCCCTTGTTAGCATCAATGAAGCAACTGGTATTGTAGATAGTGCTAAGTAACAGACACAGAAAAATATAAACCATGACATTTAGAAAGGGAAATACCAAGCCAAGATAGTGTAAGTAGGTGAATCCATGTGACAGGCATTCACATAACCTGGCCAGGTAGGGAAGGGCCTCATTAAAGGGAGGAGACTTGACTATGTTCAAGGTAGCCGATATCTTGTTACTGAAGTTAAGAAAAAACACTGGCACTATATTTGCCCCCATTATCTTTTTTTTGTAAACTCCATGGACCAAAGTCCATCTATTGGTTCTCATTTCATTTAAATTCATGTGCCTTTCCTCCTCATACTGTGAAACAGTTTGAAAAGGAGAAATAATCATATCTGTATTGCCACATTTAGCATTTCAACCAAAATTTTCATGTTTTCTTCTTTTCCAGAATATAATTTTCTTTAAAAAGATATTTTCTTCCAAACCACTCTGAAATCAATATTTCCTTCCTCCCTCCTTCCATCCCTCCCTCCCTTCCTCCCTTTCTTCCTTTCATTCTTCATTTTTTTCTTTTATAACCTTTATTTTATGAAATTTAATATATATTCTTTTTAAAGGAATTAGAACAGGCAAAAAATGTAAAACAGAAAGCAATAATCAGTAACTGTACTTGCCATAGGTCTTTTGTTTTTGTTTCTTTGGTATATTTCCTTCAAGACTTTTTTCCTGTTCATTTAAGTCTATAGTAACCAAATTGTGATAAGGAATTAACAATGTAGGGAAAGATTTATGTATATACAATATATGTATATATAATAATATGTATATGGTATATTTTGTTTTACCCACTTAATATTTTTATTTTACATTTTATAAAGCTATTTGAAGACATCATTTTTATTACATAATATTCTATCATATGATTTAACTTTTTATACATTTCTCTAACAACATTTGGATTGCTTCCAAATACTACAACTAAAATAATATTGTGAATGTTTCATTTACTCATGAAACTTTCCCCTGTACCAAATTGCTTCATAGCAGAACTACTAGGTTAAGAGATATAAAAATTTTAAGTGAAATTATTAAAACATATTGTCAAATTATTTTCAGAAAGGTTATACTAATTCATAGTCTCACCAGCATTGCATAAGAGTACCAATCCAATCTCAATATTGCAGTTTTTAAAAACCTTTACTGACTTGTTATCATCTCAATGATGGTTTAACCAACTTTAAGATATAAATTCTGTTTCTGCTTTGATGATCAGAGCTGTCACTCATCTTTTATTTCAGATTTACAAATGCACAGCTTGTTGGGAGAGAGGTACAGATGATGTTAAAAACATATTCTTTATCAGAAAAATATCTAATGTGAGTTAGCCTGTTCTAGGAAAGGAGAAAGACTCTGTTGACTAATTCCTTTGTGTGACTGGGTAACTCCATGTGCATATTGTCTATTTTCTGTATGAGTAGATTATATAGATAAATATTGTATCAGGTTGTAAAGTGTCTATTGCAGTAAAGTGTCTCTTTCAAACTTATGTAGTTTAATTTGAGTCTAAAGATCATAACAGCTTTTCTTGTCTCCAAAAAGCAATTTCCTGCAAATCAACTGAAAGCTATAAAACTTGCAATTACTAGATAAGGTCCACAGGCAAAATAAGACGTTTGGGGCTGATAAGTTATGTGAGTGGTGTAGAAAAGGATTTCAGAAATCTCCGCAAGTGGCAACTAAAGTACCACTAACCCAGACAGCATGTGGAAAAGAAATTGCTTTTGATTTCCTTTCTTTACAAAGATGCTGATTCTAAATTGTCTGGATGTCCACACAGTAAGAATGTTTTTTATAACATTTTTCAAGTCAAGTACAACCATGTCCCTTAAGTCTCTTACTATAATTTCCAAACTGCCATGAAATTTTAAAGCAAGAACCTTTTAGACACAGGTTTCGTCACCCAAGCATTTGACTAACTATGGCAGGTTCACACTTCAAAAAAATTTTTTTAGAACTTGGTACTTTAGAGAGAATAACATCTTTCCTTTATACCCAATCAATTGTTACCTATAGAAGAATGAACTTCAGGATTCCCTAATATACACTCATACACATATATATGTGCACACATGTCCTCACACCATGTTCCACTCAGCCTTCCTTCACTGTATCATTACTCTCCATTTAAGACATCCAAGAAACAAGCCAAAAGTATGACTTCTGCATCTTCCAGTGCAGGTTAACCTGATAACCATAAATTAAGCATTGGACACTGTGCTTAGAATCATACCCAGTAATACAGTCTACAGGAAGTGACTTGAAGGGAAGGTAGGTCAGTTTTCCAGTTCTTTAACTAGGCTCTCATGAACTAAACAGCCGAGTGACTGGATTTGAGCAAGCTTTATCCTCACACCTACATTAACTAAGGAATTACAAAGGTTCTGGACACGCAAAAATATTGTTTCCTAAAATTTAAACTAGAAGACTATGCTGGGAAGGTGACTAACAGTCACATGATTTCACAGTATTAGTATGAGGATTAGCTGAACACAATAACAGAATAGCTTAAAAAAAAAAAGCAGTGAGAATGCCAAAGAAATTACAAAATCAGCACTATCTAGAGGAAAAGTTGGCAACATCTATCAAAGGCCAAAAAATGTTCATCCATCTTGATCTAGCAATTTCATTACTAGGAACTTATCCTAAGAAAACAGTCATAATTTTGCAAAAGATTTATCTGCAAAATATCCATTGCATCAATATTTATTAAATAAAAAATTGGAAATAACCTAGGAATCCAGGAAGAGTAAAACATTAGGTTGAAACACATAAAGTTGATGATATTCAACTATTATGACTTGCAAAAATGGCAATTTTATGTATTTCAACTTAAATATATATTAAAGATACTATGGTAGATCTGATTTTAGACCAGATATATCAATAAAGAATCATGTAGTAAAAGAACACTTAATGATGTGAAAAACATCACAACATACTGATTAGAGAAAAAAATCATAAAAAAACTGTGAACAGGACATGTCCTTTTAGTGACTGGATTGAAACACATCTATGAATTAACATGATTAACATGTATTTATCTCTGGCTGTGGAACTATGGATTATTTTACATTCACCTTTGTGACTTTGTTTTCCAAATAGCTGTGGTAATTATGTATTGTTTTTGAAATCATAAACATACACTAAATACTACAAACATACACATCAGTAAAAAAAATATGGCAGTATATTTCCATGCCATTTTAGCTCTGCACTCTGCTTTCCCTCACAGTTTTCCAAAATTCTTGTCATCGGTCCATTTTCATCTGCAACTAGGCAGACCATCATGGATGTAAAACAATTTATTGTCTACCCTTAAATCAAGGTTGACTTTCAGTTTAGACAGTTAATTCAGAGAGGGGAGATGTGCCTTCAGAAAAAAACATTCCCTGTGCTTCTGAGATGGCTGAAATATCTTTAACAGAGGAAAAGTTTTCAGGACAGCCTTCTTCTCCAAGATGTAAAATTCTCATTAAGTTGGGGGAAGGGCATGGAGCTGGTGCATAATGGCTGAGTAGTCAAGGCCAATGTGAGAGCAGTACATGGGGCAGGGCAGGGAAGGCTGAAGAAAGAATAGGTTGGTGCTGGGACTTCCCTGGCGGTGCAGTGGTTAAGACTCTGCCTGCCAATGCAGGTGACACGGGTTTGAGCCCCGGTCCGGGAAGATCCCACATGCCGTGGAGCAGCTAAGCCTGCGCGCTATAACTACTGAGCCTGCACTCTAGAGCCCACAGGCCACACTACCGAGCCTGTGTGCCTCAACGAAGAGTAGCGCCTGCTTGCGGCAACCAGAGAAAGCCCTTGTGCAGCAATGAATACCCAACACAACCAAAAATAAATTAATTAATTAACTTTTTTAAAAAAGTGTTAAAAAAAAACAAAAAGAATAGGTTGGTGCCACTGCAGACCTACTCTATATCACAGAAGAGCAATAGAAAAATAAGAAGATAAAAAGAAGAAGAGTGAAGTCAGAAAGAGAAAAATGAATATCGTATATTAATGCATATATGTGGAATCTAGAAAAATGGTACAGATGATCTTATTTGCAAAGCAGAAATAGAGACACAGATGTAGAGAACAAATGTATGGATACCAAGGGGGAAGGGGGGGTGGGATGAACTGGGAGACTGGGATTGACATATATACACTATTGATACTGTGTATAAAATAGATAACTAATGAGAACCTACTGTATAGCACAGGGAACTCTACTCAGTGCTCTGTGGTGACCTAAATGGGAAGGAAATCCAAAAAAGAGGGGATATATGAATACGTATAGCTGATTCACTTTGCTGTGCAGTAGAAACTAACACAACACTGTAAAACAACTATACTCCAATAAAATTAATTTTAAAAAAAAACAAGAGCAATGACTCTCTAATAGCTTCATTTGGGGATATGAGGGGTGAATTAGAGAAAGATCTTGGTATTCCCCTGAGTACTTATGTTCAGATCCAGTTGTTGAGAAATCTATTTGGACTAAATTCCATAATTCACTGGAGACAGTAAAAACATGTCAAAACATTAGGGTAAATGATTACAAATATGAATAAGTCCATACTTGTTTCAATACATGTGACATCTCAAAGCATAAATTTAGTTACTTTGTCATTTGGCAAGTTACTTCATGTGGCAAGACTAAAACAAGATAGTTCTTTGCTAGGGCCCTCCAGATAAACTGCTGGATCCACCCAGGATTTCAGAATTCCTATTTCAATGATAATGAAGGGAGTTTTTTCCTACGGTTTTATAAAACAAGGAATAGAGAAAAACACAAGTGATTTACTAAGTAGTTCATGTGGGCAGGTATTATAACATAAATGAGTATCATTTTAACTAATAATTTCTGTACTCAGCAACTAATAATAGCACCAACTTCAGAGCCACGCTGCCTGGGTTTACATACCAGCATGGCCATTCATTGGCTGTGTGACCTAATCAAGTTACCTAACCTCTCTCTGTCTCAGTTTCTCTATAAAATGGTAGTAGTAATAATAAATAACCCCCTTGTTGGATTATTGTGAAAACTAAATTAGTTGAAATACATAAAGCACTGTAGTAACTGAACATAGTAAACAAAGGGGAAACAATACATAAAGCACTGTAATAATTGAACATAGTAAACAAAGTTTGCTCTCAATATCTCAGTATTCCTTTGTCTTCTACATCACTAGTCATTAATTTTTTTTTCTCATCACAGTGAGAAATACAATATGCTCTTATCAGTAATGGTAGCTTATTATGGCAGTGATTTAAGCATATTTGGTTGCTTATAGAAATCAGATTCTTTTGGGGAACCTCCAATATTTAGAAGGAGTTAAGAGCTAGAACTCTTCTCCTCTCATAACCTGACTTCCACGTAACGATGAAGTCAAGGGTCAGTTAGCATTCTGCTACGCAAACACTTATCAGCTATGGTCATAGAACATGCCCTTGTTAGCTTGATGAAGTCCAAACTCTGTTCTATCATGTGCCCAACACACATCTTTCATAAAAGGCTCACTTCAGGTAAAAGCAATAAATTCTAGCAACAGAATTCAGCCTAACTTCCTAGTGAGAGTAAATGAACAATAATCCTTAGGGAAACCTACTGAACAAGGAGTACGCTGGGATCCTAAACCTAAGGGGCCATTACAAAGGGTGTGGACTACTGGCCTCAATATTTAGACCTTGTTCAGACTGGCACAGAAATGCAGGTACTAAATCCCCAGAGAGCCTGAACATCTTGACCACACCACTTGTTCCACCAAAGAAAAATTTATTTCTACAAGTTAATTAGGCAACTTAACCGGACCTCTTTTTTGGATCTAAAAGAGAGACAGCAGAAGAACTTGTCATAAGTTTTTGTTTTGTTTTGTTTTTTTGAGTATATATATATATATATATATATATATATATAGGAGTAGAGTTGCTTTACAACGTTGTGTTAGTTTCTGCCTCACGGCAAAGCGAATCAGCCATTCGCATACACACATTCCCTCCCTCTTGGACCTCTCTTCCGCCCCCATCCCACCCAACTGTCGTAGGTTTTTAAATGTTACTATAAATCCCAGGAGTGTATTCTTAATTCAGATTGAGTGTAGATTTAAATTAACATAACTTTCTATTCCAACCACAATGGGGTAACTTGACATGGACCAGTCTTCCCACCATTAAACAGTTGGATGTATGTATGCATGATTGTTTTCAGATGTTGAACAACAGGCAGTTGTAGTGATCCCTGAAAGAAGGGGAACAAACAAGGTGAGCTTGGTGATCACCCGGCTTTCTGCCTGGAGGCACTTTTGAGACTGTGGCACAAGGAGGGAGAACCCAAGCATAGCATGGCCATCTTCCTGAGCTGAGTACCAGGGAGAAGGGAGCTGCATGGAAAAACCAACACAGTGGTCCCTTGGTCTTTGCCTACTACTTATCGGCTCATTCCCTGGATGCAACTTCATGAGGCTAGACAATGAAGAACTACTGAGGAAAGAAAAACTACCAGGGAACTGTGAGCTAAACAGCTACTATAGTTTCCAGAGGGCTGGAAAATGTCTCTGTTCCAACTACCCTGAGTGAAGGGACATCTGTACCCTCTGGGCATTCAGTGGAGACCCTAGAAATGTGATGCCCTAGGAACAGGGCTAATCGAGCTCTAGAGTAAATGCAACTCAGGAGCCTCCATAACAAAGCTTAAAAAGAATCTCAAAAAATTCAGGCTGATCTGCAGGAATACTAAGTGCTCACAAGAACAAAATAACTCTTTAAAGGGAAAAACAAAGTTGACCCCCTCAACAATATTACTGACAATATCTAACATACAATAAAAGATTTACTAGACATGTGAAGATGGAAGATATAAGCTATGTGGAGGAGAAAAATCTAAAATTAAAAATAATAATAGTGAAATTAAATTAATATATAAGGACTTTCAAATAGTAATTATAAATATGCTTGAAAATTAAAAACTCATAAGAAAAATAGTAAGCACTAAATAGTATACCAAATGCATTGGCATTATCTATTGAAGAATGTAAAGCAAGTACACTTAGAAATAACATTTGCATAGTCTAGGTAGGTGTATAAATTCCATTTAATATCATAGTTATCCAACATTCTCTTTTCACCTCATTACCTCACAAACTTATGATGCTGTAAAGTTTCCTAAAAGGCAGAGTGATCACATTTCTGGGTTTGGTAGAATATTCCTTGAGTTATGTATCATGGAAAATGTCCAGAAAGAGACCACTGATCAATCTTATTTGGGAAATTTGGTTCCTTTCATCTTGGAAAGAGCATTATCTAGGGAAATGTGGGTTAGGCTATGTCAGAGACACTGAGTAGAGTGTAGCACCAACCCAGGATGTGTATGGGGTCATAGCTGCAATTCGACAGTCATTGATTACATCCCTGCTATGTATATAGCATGGGGCCAGGCCCTGATGGCCATAGGGACATATATAGGCATTGAGATATAAACCTAAATATCTGTAATTAAAATTTAAGTGAAAGAAGTGGTTTAGTACAGAGGCAATGTTGCAGAAATGCAACAATTAATTTCAGCTGGAGTGATGGGGTGAGATTAGAAGGAAGGCATATGAAGGAAAGACAGATGTGTTCAGAATTTTTCCCACCTGGCTGCCATAGAGTCTTAGGGCTTTTGTTCTGTGGTCCCCTCTGCTCTTTCTCTACTCCTGATTCTGGTTCTAGGATTCTTTCATTCTGAGAACTCCTAGGTTTGCTTCTGCAGGGATCTCTATGCCACTGTCCCCAGAAAGACATGAAAAGGCCCTTCTATGGGCCCCCTGGACACCAGTAAGTCTATGACTTGTTCCCACTCCATGCCCCCCACCCCACCACCAGCAGCAACTTCCCCTTCATCTATGTCAGAAGGTTTTCCTCCATGGAGCTCAAAGCTCTGGGAAGGATGCACCTGGAGCATAGTGAGAAGGAGGGAGGAAGGAAACTCTGGCTAAACAGACCAGAATGGACTTTGTCTGTCAATAAAGAGAAAAGCTATCAAAACCAGAGCTTCCTCATATCCCAGATCTTAGTTTAGGACTCCTGTCTTGCTTCTATAAGGGGCTTAAATTCTAATCAGGATGGAGAAATATCTTGGGCAGAGTTAAGCTGTAGAGTGTCTACTACCATTTTAAGGGCAGGATTAATGCTGGAATATCCAAAGACAGGTTGAGGCAGTCAAATGAGTTTTAAATCTGAGCTTGCAGATGTGAGCTTTGGGCCTTCCAGGGGCCTCCTAATGAGGGCTGGGGTAGGAAGATGGGCCAAAATGGAGGCTGAACTAAGCAGTTGATGCAAGGGATCTAGAATGGGGTAGTGAGCTGTGAAGGAACATAGTCCTTTAGTGAATTCTGGGAGCTCAAAAGTCAAGAGGGGTTAAATGAGTGGATTAAAAGAGGAGTAGGCTGTGTATGCAACCCATTGGGAACCATCAAGAACAACAGAGGAGGGCTTCCCTGGTGGCGCAGTGGTTGAGAGTCCACCTGCTGATGCAGGGGACATGGGTTCGTGCCCCAGTCTGGGAAGATCCCACATGCCGCGGAGCGGCTGGGCCCGTGAGCCACGGCCGCTGAGCCTGCGCGTCCGGAGCCAGTGCTCCATGGCGGGAGAGGCCACAACAGTGAGAGGCCCACGTACCGCAAAAAAAAAAAAGAACAAAAGAGGAGCATATTTAGAGACTGGGGAAGGAAAGAAGCTGCAGATTGGAGGCTCTGTACAGGAGGAGGAGTTGGAGGCTGAGGGTGCAGAGCTAAGAGTAAGGCTTGGCTGGACATTTCTGTGGGAAGTGTCCAGCAGTCATGTGCTGGGATAAACATGTCTAGAGAGAGAGTTCTGAACCAAGAAAGACCCTCCTGAGACCTTGTCATTAAAGAACCCTAATCCGAAGAGATATAGGCAGCTGAGAGAAACCTTGGCTTCATCTAGAATAGGGAGGAAAATAGGAAGATGGAGGCTGCTTCTGCAGGCAAGGTCAGTGAAGACAGTAAAGCAGTGCTCCATGCTTTAAATCTATGACAAGTTTGTGAATTACATGAAATCCTGTGGTTGTAACTCATCTCATTTGTATACAGTTGTACATAGCTTTTACAACTAAGATTTTCTCTATAGTATAAAATTGTTTTATTTTTGAACTATTCCCTCCATCTTTTATTAATTGTCATTGATAGACTTGTTACTAGAATTTACTACATGCTGCTTCCTAAGTTATTCTCTTCATTTCTTCAAATTGTTTTATCTAAGGAGATATTTACATACGTCTATTTAGCCACCACATTTCCTCATCCTTGTTCTATCTCATCTGCTCATCTCGACTTATTCAGTCCATATACTGAGTTCCAACACAAGCCTTAACTTTTCTATGGAAACTTCCCTCACTTCAAATGACATTGATCGTGGGTTTAATACAGCACTTTTCAATCTCTTTGTTACAACCGCTACTGGAGTTTGAAATCAAGTTGGAGAGTTAGGATCAACGTTTTAAAAAGTGAGATTCGACCATTAAAATCCAAAAGGAGGGATTTCAGAGAGCTTCCAGGTTGGTGAAGCAGAATGCCTCCACATGTCACCATGCTGGGCTCCAAACTCCAAGCGGACTGAAGTTTCTCAACCTCACACTATTAATCTCTTCATCTGGCTGTTGGTTCCTGTGCTTTAATATCCTCAGTAATAAACCACTCATCTGCTGTGTGGCTGACAGTGTCTTGGTGCTCTGACTAGGTGTCAGGCCTGAACCTCTGAGGTGGGAGAGCTGAGTTCAGGACATTGGTCCAACAGAGACCTCCTGGCACCTTGTAATATCAATCAGCGAGAGCTCTCCCGGAGATCCTGTCTCAATGCTAAGACCCAGCTCCACTCATTGACCAGCAAGCTACAGTGCCTGATACCCCACGCCAAACAACCAGCAAGACAGGAACACAATCCCACCCATTAGCAGAGAGGCTGCCTAAAATCATAATAAGTCCACAGACACCCCAAAACACACCACTGGATGCGGAACTGCCCCAGGAAGACAAGATCCAGCCTCATCCATCAGAACACAGGCACCAGTCTCCTCCACCAGGAAGCTTACACAACCCACTCAACCAACTTTACCCACTGGGGGCAGACACCAAAAACAATGGGAACTATGAACCTGCAGCCTGTGAAAAGGAGACACCAAACACAGTAACTTAAGCAAAATAAGAAGAAAGAAAAATACACAGCAGATGAAGGAGCAAGGTAAAACCCCACCTGACCAAACAAATGAAGAGGAAGTAGGCAGTCTACTGAAAACGAATTCAGAGTAATGATAGTAAAGATGATCCGAAATCTTGGAAATAGAATGGAGAAAACACAAGAAACGTTTAACAAAGACAGAGAAGAATTAAAGAGTAAACAAACAAGGATGAACAACACAATAAATGAAATTAAAAATTCTCTAGAAGAAATCAATAGCAGAATAACTGAGGCAGAAGAATGGATAAGTGACATGGAAGATAAAATAGTGGAAATAACTACCACAGAGCAGAATAAAGAAAGAAGAATGAAAAGAATTTAGGACAGTCTCAGAGACCTCTGGGACAACATTAAACGCACCAACATTCGAATTATAGGAGTCCCAGAAGAAGAGAAAAAGAAAGGGACTGAGAAAATATTTGAAGAGATTATAGTTGAAAACTTCCCTAACATAGGAAAGGAAATAGTCAATCAACTCCAGGAAGCAAAGAGAGTCCCATATAGGATAAATCCAAGGACGCATATTAATCAAACTATCAAAAATTAAATACAAAGAAAAAATATTAAAAGCAGCAAGGGAAAAGCAAGAAATAACACACAAGGGAATCCCCATAAGGTTAACAGCTGATCTCTCAGCAGAAACTCTGCAAGCCAGAAAGGAGTGGCAGGATGTAGTTAAAGTGATGAAAGGGAAAAACCTACAACCAAGATTACTCTACCCAGCAAGGATCTCATTCAGATTTGATGGAGATATTAAAACCTTCACAGACAAGCAAAAGTTAAGAGAATTCAGCACCACCAAACCAGCTTTACAACAAATGCTAAAGGAACTACTCTGGGCAGGAAACACAAGAGAAGGAAAACACCTACAATAACAAACCAAAATAATTAAGAAAATGGTAATAGGAACATACATATCAATAATTACCTTAAATGTAAATGGATTAAATTCTCCAACCTAAAGACATAGACTGGCTGAATGGATACAAAAACAAGACCCATACATATGCTGTCTACAAGAGACCCACTTCAGACCTCGGGACACATACAGACTGAAAGTGAGGGGTTGGAAAAAGATATTCCATGCACATGGAAATCAAAAGAAAGCTGGAGTAGCAATTCTCATATCAGACAAAATAGACTTTAAAATAAAGACTATTACAAGAGACAAAGAAGGACACTACATAATGATCAAGGGATCAATCCAAGAAGAAGATATAACAATTGTAAATATTTATGCACCCAATACAGGAGCACCTCAATACATAAGGCAAATACTAACAGCCATAAAAGGGGAAATCAACAGTAACACAATCATAGTAAGGGACTTTAACACCCCACTTTCACCAGTGGACAGATCATCCAAAATGGAAATAAATAAGGAAACACAAGCTTTAAATGATACATTAAACAACAAGGACTTAATTGATATTTATAGGACATTCCATCCAAAAACAACAGAATACACTTTCTTCTCAAGTGCTCATGGAACATTCTCCAGGGTAGATCAGATCTTCGGTCACAAATCAAGCCTTGGTAAATTTAAGAAAATTAAAATTGTATCAAGTATCTTTTCCAACCACAACACTATGAGACTAGATATCAATTACAGGAAAAGATCTGTAAAAAATACAAACACATGGAGGCTAAAAAATACGCTTCTAAATAACCAAGAAATCACTGAAGAAATCAAGGAGGAAATCAAAAAATACCTAGAAACAACTGACAATGAAAACACAATGACCCAAAATCTATGGGATGCAGCAAAAGCAGTTCTAATAGGGAAGTTTATAGCAATACAATCCTACCTCAAGAAACAAGAAAAATCTCAAATAAAGAACCTAACCTCGCACCTAAAGCAATTAGAGGAAGAAGAACAAAAAACACCCAAAGTTAGCAGTAGGAAAGAAATCATAAGGATCAGATCAGAAATAAATGAAAAGAAATGAAGGAAATGAAAGCAAAGATCAAGAAAACTAAAAGTTGGTTCTTGGAGAAGATAAACAAAATTGATAAACCATTAGCCAGACTCATCAAGAAAAAAAGGGGAAAAGACTCAAATCAATAGAATTAGAAATGAAAAAGGAAAAGTAACAACTGACACTGCAGAAATACAAAGGATCATGAGAGATTACTACAAGCAACTATATGCCAATAATATGGACAACCTGGAAGAAATGGACAAATTCTTAGAAATGCACAATGTGCCAAGTCTGAATCTGGAAGAAATAGAAAATATAAACAGACCAAGCACAAGCACTGAAATTGAGATTGTGATTAAAAATCTTCCAATAAACAAAAGCCCAGGACCAGATGGCTTCACAGGCAAATTCTATCAAACATTTAGAGAAGACTTAACACCTATCCTTCTCAAACTCTTCCAAAATATAGCAGAGGGAGGAACACTCCCAAACTCATTCTACAAGGCCAGCATCACCCTGATACCAAAACCAGAAAAAGATCTCACAAAAAAAGAAAACTACAGGCCAATATCACTGATTAACATAGATGCAAAAATCCTCAACGAAGTACTAGCAAACAGAATCCAACAGCACATTAAACGGATCATACACCATGATCAAGTGGGGTTTATCCCAGGAATGCAAGGATTCTTCAGTATGCACAAATTGTTCAATGTGATACACCATATTAACAAACTGAAGGAGAAAAACCATATGACCATCTCAATAGATCCAGAAAAATCTTTCAACAAAATTCAACACCATTTATGATAAAAACCCTCCAGAAAGTAGGCACAGAGGGAACTTAACCCTAACATAATAAAAGCCATATATGACAAACCCACAGCCAACATCGTTCTCAATGGTGAAAAACTGAAACCATTTCCACTAAGATCAGGAACAAGACAAGGTTGCTGACTGTCACCGCTATTATTCAACATAGTTTTGGAAGTTTTAGCCACAGCAATCAGAGAAGAAAAAGAAATAAAAGGAATACAAATCAGAAAAGATGAAGTAAAGCTGTCACTGTTTGCAGATGAAATGACACTATACATAGAGAATCCTAAAGATGCTACCAGAAAACTACTAGAGCTAATCAATGAATTTGGTAAAGAAGCAGGATACAAAATTAATGCAAAGTAATCTCTTGCATTCCTATACACTAATGACGAAAAATCTGACAGAGAAATTAAGGAAACACTCCCATTTACCACTGCAACAAAAAGAGTAAAATACCTAGGAATAAACCTACCTAAGCAGACAAAAGACCTGTATGCAGAAAACTATAAGACACTGATGAAAGAAACTAAAGGTAATACCAACAGATGGAGAGATATACCATGTTCTTGGATTGGAAGAATCAACACTGTGAAAACGACTCTACTACCCAAAGCAATCTACAGATTCAATGCAATCCCTATCAAACTACCAATGGCATTTTTCACAGAACTAGAACAAAAAATTTCACAATTTGTATGGAAACACAAAAGACCCCGAATAGCCAGAGTAATCTTGGGAAAGAAAAACGGAGCTTGAGGAATCAGGCTCCCTGGTTTCAGACTATACTACAAAGCTACAGTAATCAAGACAGTATGGTACTGACACAAAAACAGAAATATAGATCAATGGAACAGGATAGAAAGCCCAGAGACAAACCCACGCATATATGGTTAACTTATTTTTGATAAAGGAGGCAAGAATATACAATGGAGAAAAGACAGTCTCTTCAATAAGTGGTGGTGGGAAAACTGGACAGCTACATGTAAAAGAATGAAATTAGAACACTCCCTAACACCACACACAAAAATAAACTCAAAATTGATAAAAGACCTAAATGTAAGGCCAGACATTATAAAACTCTTAGAGGAAAACATAGGCAGAACACTCTATGACATAAATCACAGCAAGATCCTTTTTGACCCACCTCCTAGGGAAAGGGAAATAAAACCAAAAATAAACAAATGGGACATAACGAAACTTCAAAGCTTTTGCACAGCAAAGGAAACCATAAACAAGATGAAAAGACAACACTCAGAATGGAAGAAAATACTTGCCAATGAAGCAACTGACAAAGGATTAATCTCCAAAATATACAAGCAGCTCATGCAGCTCCATATCAAAAAAACAAACAACCCAACCCCAAAATGGGCAGAAGGCCTAAATAGACATTTCTCCAAAGAAGATATACAGATTTCCAACAAACACATGAAAGGATGCTCAACATCACTAATCATTAGAGAAATGCAAATCAAAACTACAATGAGGTATCACATCACACCAGTCAGAATGGCCATCATCAAGAAGTCTACAAACAATAAATGCTGGAGAGGGTGTGGAGAAAAGGGAACCCTCTTCCACTGTTGGTGGGAATGTAAATTGATAGAGCCACTATGGAGAACAGTATGGAGGTTCCTTAAAAAACTACAAATAAAACTACCATATGACCCAGCAATCCCACTATTGGGCATATACCTGGAGAGAGGCATAATTCAAAAGGGTCATGTACCACAGTGTTCATTGCAGCACTATTTACAATAGCCAGGACATGGAAGCAACCTAAGTGTCCATCATCGGATGAATGGATAAAGAAGATGTGGCACATATATATAATGGAATATTACTCAGCCATAAAAAGAAATGAAATCAAGTTATTTGTAGTGAGGTGGATAGACCTAGAGTCTGACATGCAGAGTGAAGTAAGTCAGAAAGAGAAAAACAAATACTGTATGCTAACACATATATATGGAATCTAAAAAAAAAAAGGTTCTGAGGAACCTAGGGTCAGGATAGGAATAAAGATGCAGATGTAGAGATTGGACTTGAGGACATGGGGAGGGGGAAGGGTAAACTGGGATGAAGTGAGAGAGTAGCATTGACATATATACACTACCAAATGTAAAGTAGATAGCTAGTGGGAAGCAGCCACATAGCACAGGGAGGTCAGCTCGGTGCTTTGCGACCACCTAGAGGGGTGGGATAGGGAGGGTGGGATGGAGACGCAAGAGGGAGGGGATATGGGGATATATGTATATGTATAGCTGATTCACTTTGTGATACAGCAGAAACTAACACACCATTGTAAAGCAATTATACCCGATGTTAAAAAATAAAAGACAAAAAAGTAAAAAGTGAGATTCAGTAGAACAAAATAGAAAATATCGACATGCATCACATGTAGTATGGCTAAGCATCTTACATCATATATTTACACACATATGGATATTCAGGGATCTAATGTAAAGTGTATTTGTGACTGCAGGTTGTGGTCAAAAATATTTTGAATGTCACTGATGCTGTGGAAAGAGTGTTGGGAGATGTGAGGAACCTGGAGATCTGGGCTATAATCACAGTTCTGTCACTATCATTCCCCTGTGACCTGGGCAAGTAAATCTCCTTCCTTCTCTGGGTTTTACTGATCTTCTCTGTCAAGTGAGAGTGTGAAATTTGCTTCTGAAGTCTTTTTCAGCTTTAAGCTTTTAGCAGTCTTTCATTCCAGGAGCTGCAGGGAACATTGTAAGGTAGGAAAACAGCTGAAGAAGTGAGAAGAGGCTGAATTTCAAGGACAGGACGAGAGTTATACTAACCCTAGGCTTCTGAGGGCCTACCATGGGCTGGGGAGAGTGCATAGTCCCTAACATGGGGTGTTTCTATCCTTACGTAACAGAGGGCTTTTCCTGAATCTCGTAATGGTTTGGATTGTGCAACTCTGGACTTAGGAGTAAAGACAGACTGAATTCTTCAGCAAAATAGAAGGGAGGAGGGACAATGGTGAGGAGGGATTTGGGAGAAACAGAAAGTGTGGGTGGTAAGCCTGGGCCAGTGAGCAGTGTGTGTAGGTAGCCCGTTTTTAGTGGCTAAAACAGCCAAAGAAGAAACATTAGAGAAAAAAGTACCAAGTAGAGATTTTTTTTAAAAACTGGGATGGGAAGAGCGGGGAGTTGTGCAATGTGAAACTGTCTTCTTCATTTACCCTTTGACATTTTCAGAAAGTCTACATACTTTTGTGTAAGTGAATTCTCTTTAGCAATTTCAAAGAGTTGAGAGGCGTTAAACTGTGAGACCAGCTCAGCCCAGCATGAAATAGAGATGACACGTAACAGACACAAGGGCCAAGGGAAAAGAAGATAGCCGATGACTGCACGTGTCTGGAACAACCCTGACAGGGAGGTGGTGTTTTCTCCAGCACCTCAGGACATACTCAAGGAACCTAGCTGCTCCCTTACTGACATTTCATACAATGCAGCATTCAAATATGTTTACAGTTCTCCTTGAAATAGGAAGCTTTGTGGGGAATCATGGTCTAGAATAGAATAGAAAATTTCTAGAATAGAAAGTTTTATCTTCCATTAAATTCGCCTTTTTAGAAAAAGAAAAACATCTCTATGCTAGTGTTTAGAACATAACAAACTGTACATGTTTCTGATTTTTTATTCCTAGGTAGCTCTAAAAAATTGTTCTTACCATGGCAACCTCAGTGCTGGCTGTGGAAAATGCCATTTCTAATTGTGTTTTGTACGCCGAGGCTCAAGGAACATTTCTGCAGGGATCAATTTTTTTTTAAGGAATCATCTTTTTAACATATGTTATTTAATTACTCTCCTTCGGTGTACCAACATCCTTAACTGACAAATGATAATTGTGCTTTCCCAGTGGAGTGAATTAATTCTTAAACCAGGGTTTCCAAAGGGTTGAGAGCATGTGAATTGGTCTTCTTGCCCGGTCCTGGGTGACACTTCTTACTGTTTACGAAAGCAGGGAGGCTGCTGTTGACCTGCAGAAGTTCTGAGAACATGAAAGCAGTCTGCTAGGAAGGAGATGGGGTGTGGCAAAATAAATGTTTTTACAAATTGGGGTGGTACTCCTTGCCCTATTGCCCTTTTTCTTCTTCTGCTTATTGTTTTAGAGATCATTTTTAATCTACCATCTCAGGATCTGTGAGTTTTCTTGTTCACACTCCCCTCTCAGACGACTGTAGGGTTGGGGGATGGGATCTAGGGTTTTGACTCAGGTGGGGATTTTTGGCCCGCATGGGTTTTTGAAAATGGGCGTGGCCATGGGCTTGAGAATATGGATCTAAGGGAGGCTGGGAAAATATGCACCTACACTGTTGTAACCTCCAATGGAAGGTGAAGGTGATTACCAAACAGATTCTCTAAGTTGTTGTCAGCTCTGGAGCTTCCAGAGAGAGAGAACCAGGTAATAGACACAAAGCAGCAGACAAGAGAACCCAGGATGAGCATGTGGGTGTGAGACGAACTATGACAGGAGGCTGACCTGGAAGATTGCTGTGATCGTTTCTTTGGAAGGTGGGAGGTGAGCCTTTAGGGATGCTGTTATTTATGGGTTGAATTGTGTCCCCCGCAAGTTCCTGTGGGGCAGTCCTTATACCCAGCACCTCAGAATGTGACCTTATTTGGAGACAGGGTCTCTACAGAGGTAATTAAGTTAATATAAGGTCACTAGAGTGGGCCCTAATCCAATATGACTAGTGCTCAGGGCATTTGGTCACAGACATGCACACAGAAGAGTGAAGATGTGAAGACAAAGGCAGAGACCAGAGATCGGGATGATGCTTCTGTACACCAAGGAATGCCAAAGGTGGCCCGCAAAACACCAGAAGCTAGGGGAGACGCAGCAGCAGATTCTTTCTCACAGCTCTCAGAAGGAGCCAACCCTGCTGACACCTCAGACATCCAGCCTCCAGAACTGTGAGACAAAAAATTTCTGTTGTTTTTGCTACCTACTTTGTGATACTCTGTTGTAGCAGCCCTGGCAAACTAGTACAGATGCTGAGGCACCTGTGCCTAATTATAACCTCCCCTCTTTTAGAGATGAGGAACAATGGGAAGTTAAAAAGCAAAAGCACACCTGTTCTAGGGATTATCCTCTCACAGTAAAATCTGTCAGATCAAAATCAATGATAATTCTGGAATGGTTGACCATAAAAACATATGGGACTTTCATATACCATCTAATCTGAACTGTCATTTTCAGATGTGGAATCCAGAGCCCGGAGAGCAGGAGGGTCCTGCTAAGGTCAACTGGTGAGACAGTGGTCAACAGTGGACTCCTGTATTAGTCCACCAGGGCTACCTTAACAAAACACCATGGACTGGGTGGCTTAAACAATAGAAATTTATTTCCTCACAGTTCTGGAGACTAGAACTCAAAGATCAAGATGTTGGCAGGTTTGATTTTTTTCTGAGGCTTCTATCCTGGGTTTGCAGATGGCTGCCTTTTTGCTATGTCCTCACATGGTCTTTCCTTTGTGCATACACATCTCTGGTGTCTCTGTGCATCTAAATTTTCTCTTCTCATAGGGACACCAGTCAGATTGAATTAGGGCACAGTCTGATGGTCTCATTTTAACTTAATCTTTAAAAGCCATATCTCCATATACAGTTACATTCTGAGGCACTAGGTGTTAGGACTTCAACATATGAATTGGGGGGGGCACACAATCCAGCTCATAATATCCTGTCTCCTTCAATACATGTTCTTTTACATGCAAAATACATTCACACACACACCCAGTCCCAATAGCCCCAAAGTCTTGACTCTAAGCATCAACTCTAAGTCCCAAATCTCATCTAAATATCTAAATCAAGTATGCGTGAGACGAGGTATGATTCATCCTGAAGCAAAATTCCTCTCCAGCTGTGAACCTGTGGAATCAGATAAGTTGTCTGCTTGTTTTGTGACTAATATGGGATTTATTCTTGAGAATGTTTTGTGAACACTAGAGAAGAATGCATATGCTGCTGCTGTTGGGTGGGAGGGATGTTCTATATCCATCTGTTAAGTCTATTTGCTCTGTAGTGTTCTTCAAGTCCACTGTTTCTTTGTTGATTTTCTGTCTAGCTGTTCTAGCCATTATTAAAAGTGAGGCAATAAATCTCCTAATATTATTGTATTGCTGTCTATTTCTTCTCTAGTTCTGTCAATGTTTTCTTCATATATATAGGTGCTCTGATGTTGAATGGATATATATTTATCATTGTTGTGTCTTCCTGTTGAATTGATCTTTTATCATTATATAACATCCTTCTTTGTCTCTTGTGACAGTTTTTGACTTAGTGTCTATTTTGTCTGATAAAAGTATAGCCACTCGTGCTGTTTTCTGGTTACAATTTTCATGGACTATCTTTTCGCAACTCTTCACTTTCAGTCTGTCTGTCTTTCGATCCAAAGTGAGTTCCTTGTTGATAGTACATAGTTGGACCTTGTTTTTTAAATCCATTCAGCCACTCTGTGTCTTTTGATTAGGGAGTTTAATTCACTTACATTTAATGTAATTACTGTTAGGGAAGGATTTAATATCGCCATTTTGCTGTTTTCTGTTTGTATTGTACTTTGTTCATCTCTTTTTTTCTCTTGCTATCTTCATGTTTCATTTATTTTTTATATTAATATGCTTTGATTTCTTTCTCTTTTTCTGTTGTGTAGCTTCTATAGGTATTTTCTTTGTAGTTACCATAGGGCTTACATAAATTTTCCTACAGTTATAAGTCTATTTTAAGCTGATGAGAACTTATTTTCAATCACATATAAAAACTCTACACTTTTACTTCTCCCTCTACCACATGCACTTTGTTATGTCACAATTTATATCTATTTGTACTGGGTACCCATTAACATCTTTAAAGTTATAATTATTTTTAATACTTTTGTCTTTTAACTTTTAAGCTGAATTAGAAGTGACTTACCCACCATCACTACAATATTCTGTATCTATCCATATATTTATCTTTATCAAAAATCTTATACTTTCTTATGCTATCATGTTGCTGTTTAACATCTTTTTTTTTTTTTTTTTTGCAGTACATGGGCCTCTCCCGTTGTGGAGCACAGGCTCCAGACGTGCAGGCTCAGCAGCCATGGCTCACGGGCCTAGCCACTCCGCAGCATGTGGGATCTTCCCAGACCGGGGCACGAACCCGTGTCCCCTGCATCGGCAGGCGGACTCTCAACCACTGCGCCACCAGGGAAGCCCTTAACATCTTTTTATTTCAACTTGAAGAACTCCCATTAGTATTTCTTGTAAGGCAGGTCTAATGGTGATGAACTTCCTCAGCTTTTGTTTATCTGGGAAAGTCTATCTCTTCTGCACTTTTGAAAAAAGCATGAAAAACGTTTTGCTGATTATAGTATTCTTGGTTGGCAGTTTCTTTTTTTCAACACTCTGAATATAGTGTGCCCCTCCCTTCTGGCCTGCAAAATTTCTGCTAAAAAACTTGATTCCCTTGTACATATGAGCTGTCTTTCTCTTGCTGCTTTTAAGATTCTCTCCCTGTCTCTAACTTTTGACAATTTAATTATAATGTGTCTCAGTGTAGATTTCTTTGGATTAATCTTAGTCATCTTATTTGGAACTCTCTAGGCTTCCTGGATCTGGAATGGGTTTGTCTGAGTGCTTTCACAATTGACTAAAAACATCTACACAACCTGAATACCCATAATCATCAAGGTCAAATGGAAAACATATTTTTGAGAGGGGGGAAATGAAACAAAACTTTACCCATTTTACAGTTTGGTAAAGAAGAACAAAACCATCACAATATTATCTGCATTTACATATAAGAAGAAGACCAAAGAGGTTTTCTCTCAAAATTTGTTTTAAGATTGTCAGCATCCAGTCTTTACTTTTTAAATTAATGTTAGATTGTTTTCACAGAAAAGGTATGAGTCGGGAAACAGAAAGGGGGGGGGGAGAGAGAGAGAGAGAGAGAGAGAAAGGGAGAGAGAGAGAGAGGTGGTGGGTGGGTAAGGGGGAGAATATGATCTGGGGAATAGGAGTAAGGTGGTTATGCTTGGGTGGATTTGCTACCCTGCTCCTGGGTTCCCTGAGGTGGGGAAAGTTCCAGGAATAGACACTGTCTTGGGAGCCTCCTATTAGCATTTTTTCCTACTAATTGGACCTTTTTCAAATTATTAAGCAATTGAAGTTGTTTAACTATTTAGCAGTGTTCTGATTCTCTTTCATTTCTGGATTATATAACACCAAACCAAAGAATATGGCCAACCAAAGAAAACTAATAATTTTTTCTTCACATTTTGGCAACTGTATTTATTAGCTAAAGATCTAGATCTGAGAAACAGTTTGATAAAAGCAAAGTTGCAATTAGAAAACTGAATACCACAGAAACAGACTTATTGGTCTTTCCTGGGTGAGGTTTCAAGGTAATATATTTTCAGCAGAATGTATCACATGTTTTTATGGTTACTAGTCAGATGGAAGGTTGCTCTGGGTAAAAGCAATGTTGCTTTGCTTTCTGCCAGCATGATTGGTGAGACTGCCCCTGAATTCAGATTAGAGAAATGTTTACAGCTGTTGCCTCCAACACTGATATATGACTTGGTTTTGCAGTCATACTCAGGTCACCTTTCATTCTATTGAGAACTTTCTTTTCAACACAAGAGATAAGTGAACAAAATGATTTAATTGATATTAAATAGAGGCTATTATTATCTTTTGCGTGATCATTTTTTTTTGGCCGCACTGCATAGCTTGTGGGATCTTAGTTCCCTGACCAGGGATTGAACCTGGGCCACAGCAGTGAAAGCACCAAGTCCTAACCACTGGACAGCCAGGGAATTCCCTGCATGATCACTTTTTGATCTGCATGAAATCTATGAAAAGTGTAAGCAAAACTGTATATGCATTAAACGTGAAACGAATTCTTTAAGCACAAACACAAGGTCATGGCCATAATGTAGAAGAAACAACAATAAAATAGTAACCCAAAAGCAGGCACCAGCCCCACATCTAGTTTGATTTAGGTCATCTTGGAGACAGTTACCACATCTAAAATGGAGATAATAACAAATGCTTCCTACCTATTTCATGGGGACCCACAGGGCATAAGGATAGGGACAACTTCCACAATAATATGTCTTCTTTTTCACAGTGACTTGCCAAGCATTATGCATTACTCTAAGTGCCTTGTACTTTATATATGTTCCTCCCAACTATTCTGGAAACTAAGGGTTTCTCTCTCTCTCTCTCCCCCCCCTCTCTTTTCTAGAAGAAGAAGTTAAAACGTGGAGACTCTAGGTAATTTATCCAAGTGTAGGAGAATGAGCTGAGGTCATAAGACTTTGAGAAACATAGAAGTCATCCTTCATCAAGAGTTCTAGGGCATTTGACTTTGGATTGATACTACTTTTATGTGATGGTTTTACTTGACAAAATCCAGATAAAAAAGCTGAGTGGCTTACCCTTTCACATATTAAATAACTTTTTTCTTAGGAAATGTTAAAAGTAGAATAATTATTAAAAATAATAACAATCCTTTATATTCATTTAAGTGCTTTCCCAGTGTATATTGATATAATAGTTTCTCAAATATAATCTCTGCTGAAATACTTTCTGATGTTTTTACTTTTAGTTGCTAACAAATATGACTTAGTTGTCTCCTTTATAACCTCCAACAAAGCAAACTGAAACATATAGAAGAAATATACAGAAAAGAACCTTTATCACACCACTTTAAGCAACTGGCCAAAGTCAACATCATTAGTAAAGGGACAAATCAACATCATGTATCTCCTGGTGTGAGGCAGCGAGAACACAGCAACACCTGAGTGATATTCCTGACAAAGACAAATAATCCTAATCTAATGGTTAGACAATGTCAGACAAATCCAAACTGAAAGACATTCTACAAAATAGCTGGCCTGTGTGCTTCAAAAATGTTAGTGTCATAAAACACAGGAGATCTGAGGAACTATTTCAGATTAATGGAGACTTAAAAGACATGATAACTGAATGCAATGCGTGATCCAAGATTTTCATGTGTTATAAAAGACATTATTGGAATAATTTGCTGTATTGGAATAAGATCTGATATTAGATAAGAATTATATCAGTGTTAATTTCCTGATTTTGATTATTGTTGTGTGATTATATAAAAGAATGTACAAAGGTATTTAGTGGTAATGGCTAGCATGCCTGCAATTTATTTTCAAATATTTCAGAATATATATTGAGGGAGAAAAAAATGAAACAAATGCACTAAAATGTTAACATTTGGGAAATCTGAACGAAGAGCATTCAGGAATTCTTTGTAATAACATTGCAACTTCTCTGTAAGACAGAAATTCTATCAAAATGAAAAAAAAATTTTTTTAAAGCACCTATGCAGATTGTTCTTGGAAAGTTTTCCTGTCTTCTGTCTTACACCTTTCTAGACCCAGACATGGAATTGGCTATCTTTCCAAGGAGTCCTGGTTTGTTTTTGTGGAAATATGGTATTATAAACCATAATATGTATACTAAACATACATAGTCATTGTATTCCACCTGGGATGCCATTGTTAGAAAACAATTTTAGTGGATAGTTCTAGTAAAGACACATTTTTTTCCTCTTAACGCGTGAGTTTACATGGATTTTTCTCATTCAGTTCTAATGCTATTGTGCTATTACTTAAATTATTTTCTATAATTGTACCTCCACTTCTTTTATGCTGGAAAAAAATCTTGATTTTTACCAAAATAAATATTATTGCTGATTAGTTTTTACCTAACAATAAAAAGAAAATAACTCCAAAACAAAAACACCATTAATACAAACTAGAAGATGATAGGATGAAGTTCGAAATTTTCTTTCACTTGTTTTTGTCCTTAGAATACATCTCATTATGGATGTATTGTCAACTTACTTTGGTCTACAGTCATTCACGATCCTTCATTTCTACATGTTATAGAAACACTTACCTAATGTGCGATTGTTTGTTCTTTTTCAATTTGAGGTTGTTCATATTCTTATGGTGACCATTCTCAGGTTTTAGAAGATTTTAACTTTTACTTCAGAGGAAAACAAAAGTCCCTTAACAGATAGGAGGGAAAAAGTCAGCCACTGAATCGCCAGAGTTCTGTGTATAAATTTCATTTAAACCACCATTTGGTTCATCATCAGTAACTAAATGAATGGTATGTGTAAAATTCAAATGCATGAGTCCCTGCTGGGCAAACCAATTCTGCCTTTAATATCCTATAATTATAAGGTATGTTAATATTATATCTATATCTAAGCTCCTGTGGAAATATTTTTTAAATCCATAAAACAAAATTACTTCACATGTAAAGGCCAAGTTGCTTCCAGTTATACTTATTCAAATCTCAGGATCAATGCTGCTTGCTAGATTCAGATTCTTTGATACAAGCCATTGCTCTATCCTCTGCCTTTTGCAATCCAGGCTTACTCTGAGGATAGAGCTACTTCACGTTGACTCTTTCCAGTTTCCAGCTGTGAAGATCAAATGTCCCAGATACTGAGTCCATTATTTCCAGAGTGGATCTTCCTAACTGTTTCAAGATTTTAGAGATAATGCCTTGAAGGCTTAACCTTATTCTGATGCAACCTGATGTATGGGATCACAGAGTCTCAGGGGATGGTTTACTGGGAGGCTCCTGAGGATTCAGAGCAGAGAGGGTCTAGGGGACTTGGGGAGCAGAGGAAGAGAGAAGCCTAACTGAGCAGACTTATACTCCTGTCAAGTGTAGGGTGGGGTGGAGACCAGAGGACAGTCTTGGGGGCCATTTTCCAGAAGGATTTTACAATTACTTGAGGAGGTATCCACTGAGATTTTTTCCTTGAGGTCCTCAATGAGATCTTGGGTATTTGGTAGTAAGTTTCATCTCCCCCAACTACACACACACGCACACACACACACACACACACACACACACACACACCATCAATCCATATAGGCAAAAAAGGCATGATTCCATTCCATGATTTTCCTTAGATGTTTCAAGATCTATTGAAGGAAAACTACAGTTTGAGATTATTTCTGTTTATCTATACCAAATTTTAAAATATTTCACATATTGGTGACCATAATCATCCAGCATAGATGAGCATAGGTAGGGCTCCCTTTTAAAAATTTTTTTTACTGAAGTGTAGTTAACTTACAATATTGTGTTAGTTTCAAATGTACAACAAAGTGAACATATGTATTCTTTTTCAGCTTCTTTTCCATTATACGTTATTTCAAGATATTGACTATAGTTCCCTGTGTAATTTGTGCACTGGGTATGTCCACAGTAAGTAGTTTTACTCCAGAGATGCAAGCTGGACACCATTCTTTTTACAGATCTTACAGAACACACATGAGGCAGAGTAATATAGAGGTTAAATGGATGGGCAGCCATTTTTTTCCCTCCTGTAGATAACAGAACTTTTTCCTGAATATGGTTCAGGATTTGAGCCCAGCTAAGGCAGCCCTGGAGGGTGGAAAGGAAGCAAAAAACACAAGCAAGACTTTACCTTGGGGCTTCCCTGGTGGCGCAGTGGTTAAGAACCCACCTGCCAATGCAGGGGAAACGGGTTCGAGCCCTGGTCCGGGAAGATCCCACATGCCACGGAGCAACTAAGCCCGTGCGCCACAACTACTGAGCCTGTGCTCTAGAGCCCGCATGCCGCAACTACTGAAGCCCACACGCCTAGAGCCCGTGCTCTGCAACAAGAGAAGCCACTGCAATGAGAAGCCCGCACGCCGCAACGAAGAGTAGCCACCCCCTCGCCGCAACTAGAGAAAGCCCGCGCGCAGCAACAAAGACCCAACACAGCCAAAAATAAAATAAATAAATCTATTTTTTAAAAAAAGGCTTTACTTCATCACTGTTTCTCATCCGGCAATGACTTCAGCTGGATTTTCATAGGAATTGCTCCAAATCTCCCAAGACTAAAACAAATTGTAAAATGTTGTGAAAATTAAGACCATCAAGTCAAAATTTCAGAATAAGGGGGTGACTTAACTTGCTAGTCTACTTGGTATATTCAAGTGATAACTGTTCTTTTAAACATCCTTAAGCTGAGTTCCTTGAGCAGGTGGTTAAGGAACTCTTCATGAGAACCAGCCTTCTTTGTGATAAGCCTTTCTTTCCCCTTCCCCCCAGCCCCAGAGTTGCTTTTTCTTCTTCTCAGGGCAGAGCAGGACCAGCGCTTGCCAGCGCTACACCATTGTGCAGATTAATAAAAGAAATCTTTTCTCAAGACATTTTACTTCTATCTGTTGGAAAATTGATGTAATAAATATACAGATCTATAATGTGTGCTCTGTGAATGGCACCCCCAGGTAGGCAGGGCCCCGGGTGGGTCCTGGGGCTGTTGCCCACCTGCTGGTGGGTGAGGCTAGTCTGTGGCTAGTGTTGGCTCAGTGGTGGGCAAGGCGGGGTCCGTAGGTGGGCTCACAGGAACCTATGGCAGCTGACAGCCTGCTTGGCCTGGGGGCTTCCCAGAACTGGTGCAGACCAGCTGGTGGATGGGGACGGGTCCCAGCTGCTAAAAAGCTGGAGGAAGGACTCCAAAACGGTGCCAGCCAGCACCTGTGTCCTTACGGTAGAATGAGTTCCGAGCTCCGCAAAAGGCTGCTGCCAGCATCTGTGTCCCCAGGGTGAGTTTTAATTACCCCCTGCCTCTCCAGGAGGCTCTCCAAGATCAGCAGGTGGGTCTGACCAGGCTCCATTTTTTTTTATTTATTTATTTATTTTTGCGGTATGCGGGTCTCTCACTGTTGTGGCCTCTCCCGTTGCGGAGCACAGGCTCCGGACGCGCAGGCTCAGCGGCCATGGCTCACGGGCCCAGCCGCTCCGCGGCATGTGGGATCTTCCCGGACCAGGGCACAAACCCGTGTGCCCTGCATCGGCAGGCGGACTCCCAACCACTGCGCCACCAGGGAAGCCCCAGGCTCCTTTCAAATGACTGCTTCTGCCCTGGGTCTCAGAGCATGTGAGCTCCTTTTCAGAGTGAAGTCTCTGTTTCCTGCAGCCCTCTGGCCCTCCTGAAAGTACGCCCTCCTGGCCTTCAAAGCCAGGTGTTCTGCGGGCTCGTCTTCCCCGTGCAGGACCCCCGGGCTGGGGAGCCCAATGTGGGGCTCGGACCCCTGGCTCCTTCGGGAGGACATTTACAATTGTGATTATCCTCCTGTTTGCGGGTCACCTACCTGGGGGTGTGAGTCTTGACTACATTGTGCCTTTGCTCCTCCTACCATCTTATTGTGGCTCCTTCTTTATATCTTTAGTTGTAGATCTTTTCTGCTAGTCTTCAGGTTATTCTCATCCATAGTTGCTCTGTAAATAGTTGTGATTTGGGTGTTCCTGTGGGAGCAGGCGAGCTCAGAGTCTTCCTACCCCACCATCTTGTCCTCTCCTCTTCCTATACTTCCCGGTTGCAGTTCCCAAACCAGCTCCCAGTGAAGGGGATTTAAAAAAGTGTTGGGAAAGGCAGTCTCAAGCATGCAGTCTTTCAGCCACATAAGAATGGGCTTTCCGGGCTTACCTGGTGGCGCCGTGGTTGAGAGTCCTCCTGCCGATGCAGGGGACGCGGGTTCGTGCCCCGGTCCGGGAAGATCCCACATACCGTGGAGCGGCTGGGCCCGTGAGCCATGGCCACTGAGCCTGCGCGTCTGGAGCCTGTGCTCCGCGGCGGGAGAGGCCGTGACAGTGAAAAAAGAATGGGCTTTCCCTAGAGCCCACACACCTGTGCCGGGTTTATCGCCTTGTGTGGGAATAGCTTTCCTTGTTTCAGACTCACAGTGTGCTCCTTTGTTTTGCTTAAGACTGTGCACGACCGTGTGCATGCACATGACCGGACTGTGTGCATGTGTCAGTGCTCTCAGGCACACTCCCAGCTTTCTGTAAGTCAGAGCCCACAGGTGTGGGGTTGGAGTCTGGGTCGTTTGACTGCAGCACAAAATAGAGTACGTGCAACCACGCTACCTGAATTGGTAGTTAAGTGGATCAGCTGGCCCTGGGGGCCCAACCTCTGCAAGGAGATGGATCTTATGCACGCTTTCTCTCCTCTTGCTATGAATAAATGCTGTGCCACTTGAGCTTGGTGTGTGCGTTGTTTGTTCTCAGTGACCTCAAATCATGTACTTGTTTCTTCCCTGGGTGACATGCCTGCCCTTTAGCCTGGGCCCCACTCATGTTACACTCTATCCTGTAGCACAGCCTGACCACCCAGTGGTCACCCACATGGTGTGATAGCCTGAATAATGGCCCCTCAAAGATGTTCGCGCCCTAATCCCCAGAAACTGTGACTATGTTACTTTACACGGTAAAAGGGACTTTGCTGTGGGGTTAAATTAAGGATCTTGAGTTAAGGAGACACTCCTGGATTATACAGGTGGGTCCACTGCAATCACAGGTTTAACAAGAGAGAGGCAAAAGGGTGAGAGTTGTGAAGATGTGATGACAGGCACAGAGAGGAAAAGGAGATGTGATAAGAGGCCACAAGTCAAGGAATGCAGGTAGCCTCTGGCTGTTGGAAAAGGCAACATATTCCCTCCTGTAGCCTCAAGAAAGAACCGGTCCTGCCACCATCTTGATTTTAGGCCAGTGAGATTGATTTTGAACTTCTGACCTCCAGAAATGTAAGATAATAAATTTGTGTTGTTTAAAGACATTAAATTTGTAGCAGCAATAGGATGCTTAATAAAGACAGCCAACAATCAGACCCAAAGATGAAACAAGATCAGAAGTTTCTTTCCAACAGGCAAGTCACAGGCAAGAAGAGAGCTAAAATTTATTGAGTGCCCTAGCATGTACTAAGTG
>NW_021703767.1:93488318-93581601 GCF_005190385.1 Monodon monoceros | reverse complement strand
CAAGAAGAGAGCTAAAATTTATTGAGTGCCCTAGCATGTACTAAGTGAAAGGCTACACGTTTAACACATGTGTTCTGCTTGGTATGACTGTGTAACAAGCAGGAACTTGGAGAAATCAAGTAGCCCAGGACCTGGGAGGGCTCCAGCTCCACCCTTGCTGGGTGGGTTTGCATTTCTGAACTTTATTGTACCTCACAGCAAAATGCTAATGCCAACCTTGCAGTGCTGTTTTGAGAATAAGAAATAATATATCTATAGCACCTATGATAAAGTATTATTAATATTACTGCTACTGTTGGGACTTCTGTGGTGGCGCAGTGGTTAAGAATCTGCCTGCCAATGCAGGGGACATGGGTCCGAGCCCTGGTCTGGGAAGATCCCACGTGCCGTGGAGCAACTAAGCCCGTGTGCCACAACTACTGAAGCCCACACACCTAGAGCCCGTGCTCCGCAACAAGGGAAGCCATTGCAATGAGAAGCCCGCACACACAACAAAGAGTAGCTGCCGCTCCCCACAACTAGAGAAAGTCCATGCAGAGCAACGTAGACCCAATGCAGCCAAAAATAAAATAAGTACATTTAAAAAATATATATTACTGTTACTGTTATTATCACAATAGCAGAGCGTGGTAGATCTGTGTGGCTCCTATGACTGGCAATAAGGCCACACCTACGTTTTAAACAGTCCCTCTTTGTTTCCTGGTTCACTGGCTACTCCTTGTTACTATGGCCTGTCCGTGTGGGCCTGGCTTCACCGTAGAATTTCAACTGGTAGTTGCTTTTTACTCTCCACTTAAGACAGAAGGCCTCAGAATGTCCCCTCCCCTCCCCCACACTGGAAACGTGGGGTTTCACTACTTGTTGCTTAGAGGGTACTTGGGCAAGAGCAAATTGTACATGGATAATGGTATTTGCAAGGCCTTTACAGTTTTCTGAGCTGCTTCCCCCATGCTTTGAGTGATCCTTATGGGTTCTCAGGTGTCTGCCTCTCCTACTATTGAGCAAGACCTTTCACCCTTGCTGTGCTCAAGAAGCAGGTTAGCCAAATAGTGTTTTTTCTGGCCTCCAATCTATTTTATTAGAGAAATCACCTTCTAATGTGGCAGGAAATATTAGAATGCACAAAAGAAATTCCAAAGAGCTTTAAATAAGTTACATTAATTTTGCCTGTGAGATTTTCCTCCTGAGGCTGAATGGTAAAGCAACGTCTTTGGAGTCAAACAAAATACCACTTACAAGCCAGAAGAACTGGAGAAAATTATTTAACCTCTTAAAAAATATGTATATATATATATATAAATGTGTATATATACAGAAATAATATTCTACATGTGAGTACTATATAAATAACGTGTAATAAAGTGCTTAGTAAATATCTATTTCCTTCCATTCCTTAGTTTACAAGTGCTTCTTTTTAACTTTCACTTCTTTCCTGTTTCTGTTTTGACCATTGTTTAGATGTACCCTCAGTTTTGTTTTGCCCTGATTGTGGGTATGGGTTCAATGAGTTCTTTCGTGACAAAACGAATAAAAAGAAACAATGACCATAGGAAGGATATAGACAATTTAGGTTCGGTATATTGGTCATCATGTAGAATAATCATTTATATAGAGCAATGAAAGCTTATTTTGTATTTTTGTGGTAGATGAATCCTTATAAATTTTTATTATTGTAAATTCATGAAATTACATTTTAACTACATACTCTACTTACCTGAAGGAATTTTTAAGAACTCACTCACATATAGAAATACGAACATATTATAACAGCCTTCTTCCTCCTTGGGTTATTTCTCATAGTGAAACAACAGAGAAACGAAAGTGATACCTTAAAAGAAAATGTAAAAAGAAACAGCTTGTGTTTGTTCCTAGAATAGAACCCAAATTAAACTTAAGAAGGAAGCTTGCTTTATCTCGGAAATCAAACTGCATGAAAATAAATCAGAAGGAAAAAAAATCAGTTATGTAATGTTTGTTGATAAGGAACTTAACTGTGGGTGAGTCAATCACGTAATTAATCTTGCTTTACACTAAAATGACACTATTCTCAAGTGGGGTAAAACTTTTCAAAGGTACACTTATGGGCCAACATACCTCATTAATTCAAACTCCCCTAGGTCATACATGATATTATGACATTCCACAGAAGTAAATCTTTCATTTATCAACTGTAATATGGAATGTGACACCATCAAATACTAAATATTTGTGGCCTATTGACTTCATTTCAAAAGTTGTCTGATGAATAATTGCATGGGTCATAAGGATCTTTCCAGAATCCTTGACTTAAATTATCCTAAACTTTTCCCCTCAATATACAACGTGCCTAGATTTTTCTGCCTGTGCAGCACTTTGCCTTCATGGAAGAGATGAAGACTTGTTGAGTGATTCAGATTACCAACGGTTTGAAATGTTCATGAACATGCCTGAACATCTTACTTGACACTCATCCTAGCCATGAAAAGTGGCTTACTACCTTCCTTTCTATAATATTTCAGCTTCACCCAAAGCATAAAAGAAATTTTGTTGTACTAGTTATTTTTTATATACATGAAAATTAATGTAATTCTTGAAGTTAAGAAAGATGATTGCTTACCACTGAATCATCTCATAGAGCACTAGTGACATGCATACACACTTTTGGAAAGAGTGGACTAAAGTTGTTTCAGCAAGTAGCTTTCCAATGAGATAGCAGATTAAATTTTACTGAGAAAGGAGCATTGTTTCTTCTAACTATGGATTAACCAGTGTAACATGAGTCCAGAGGTGCCGGTGTCCATATGGCCACCACATGGAGAGAGCCAGCCCTCACTGGACTGGGTGGCGGGGGGGAGGTGAGGGGAATCTGACTGTTATCTTTTAACCACTTGGATTTAGTTAAACCTGAATCCAGTCTCATCCCAGCACTTTTCAGTTATATAGTTGATACATTCTCATTTTTGAATAAGCCAGTTTAAGTTGGGTTTCTGTACGACTCAAAGGCCAGAAAAAGAAAGTGGAAAGAGTTCCCATATACCCCCTACTCCCATACATACACAAATTCCACCACTATCAATATCCCACACCATAATGGTACATTTGCTACAATTGACAAACCTACATTGACACATCCTTATCACCCAAAGTCCATAGTTTACATTAGGGTATATGTAAACTTGGTGTTGGACATTGTGTGGGTTTTGACAAATGTATAATGATGTGTGCCCAGCATTATAGCATCAAACAAAGTACTTTCACTGCCCTAAAAATCCTCTGTGCTCTGCCTGTTCATCCCTCCCTCCTCTCTAACCCTTGGCAACCACTGAACTGTCTCTGTAGCTTTGCCTCTTCCAGAATGTCATAATATTTGGAATCATACAGTATGTAGCCTTTTCAGATTGACTTCTTTCACTTAGTTATATGCATTTAAGTTTCCTCTATGTTTTTTCATGGCTTGATATCTCATTCCTTTTAGTGCTGAAATATTCCATTGTCTGGATATACCACAGTTTATTCGTTCACCTACTGAAGGACACCTTGGTGGCTTTCAACTTCTGGCAATTATGAATAAAGCTGCTATGAACAGCTGTGTGCAGGATTTTTGTGGACATACATTTTCAGTTCACTTGGGTAAATAACAAGTAGTGGAATTGCTGGATCACATGGTAAGAGTATGTTTAGTATTGTGAGGAATTGCCAAGCTGACTTCCAAAATGGCTGCACCACTTTGTATTCCCACCAGCAATGAATGAGAGTTCCTGTTGCTCCACATCCTCCTCAACCTGTGGTGCTTTCAGTATTTTGGATTTTGGTCATTCTAATAAGTGTGTAGTGGTATCTCATTGTTATTTTAATTTTCAATTTCCTAATGACATGACATTAAACATCTTTTCATATGCTTATTTGGTATCCATATATCTTCTTTGATGAGGTGTCTGTTCAGGTCCTTTGCCCATTTTCCAAACAGGTTGTTTGTTTTCTTATGTTGGGTTTTAAGAGTTCTTTATAAAATTTGGATAACAATCTTTTATCAGATATACCTTTTGCAAATATTTTCTCCCCACCTGTTTTTTAAAAATAAAATCATAGCACAGCCTGGTACCAAGCCTTGATTTTGGGGGGCTTGATGGGACAATATCAGGATGTTAGGATGTGTTGACTACGTCCTGAAAACTTTAGTAAAATCATACAAGTGAGAAGCTTCTATCAAGTGTGGCCTCCCTGAAAGGCAGAGAAGAAGGAAATACAGCTTTTCTAAGAAAGATACATTTTGCCTATGACCATAAATCCAATATGGTTGAATGATGGATAGACTTGAGCTTTGCAGAGTTAAAAAGCTGGATTCTTTGCACCAAACTAAAGTCAGGGAAAGCAAATAAAGGGAGATGTGGTTGGACATAAGATGGAGACCTGGAGAAGTCTGATTCTTCAGCTCCTAACACATCTTTTTGGGTTCTTTTTATTGACAAAGATGACAATTACCCCCACTGTAAAAACCATTCCATGACGTGGAACGTGGGGTAAGGGGAAGGGGAATTGTTCTTCTCCAACCAGGGTACAGGGCTATAGTTTTCCACTGCCAGGTTGAATGCTGAAAACTTACAGAATGGATAAAGCTCTAGAACCTGTTGCTGTATGACAGAATGCCTCAGATTTAGCTCTTGATTCCAGAACCGTAATTCATCAAGATCTGTGGAACTGAACAAATGTAAATCAGCAGAGGCTAATAGAAGAGAAACTCCAAGCTTATTTTCTAAGAAACCAAAAGCCTCTACAGTTCATCTGAGGTAAGCGTAAGCAAAAGTGAAAGCTAAGCAAAAAGAAACATATTTATAACTGGGATAACTCTAGGAAATAAGGCATCAGCTCAAAATCTGGCAAGAACACTTGACATGAATAAACACCTACACATTCAAACACATACCTACAGTCACTCTTCCACATGAACACCCAGACACAAGCTATGAAAAAAGTATCTCATGAAAGCACCTTATTTTATTTAAGCTCAAAAAACGTGTGAGTGGATTCATGAGATAGTGTTACAGGCATTTATTTACTTCTGGGATATGGAACTATAGTACACTGGTCCTTCTCAGGCTAAACTGAGAACATTTAAGGCAAATTTTGCCAGCTAATCTAGGTATACTCAGGCTCATCTCTTTGTTTACTCCAGTACAAATACGTATGGAAGTCTTGCCAGTGTGGTAAATACACACCTAAATTTTTTCCTTCTTCTCTTTTCCTGATTTTATCTTCAGAAACAGAAGAAAATCAAAGAGAGTAGAGATCAGAAAAGGAGAGCGGAGAAAGGAAGAAGAGAGAAAAAAAGAAAACACAGGAAAAGGATTTAGGTCTGAGCATAAGAAAAATATCCTTTAATGTGTTTACTGTAAGAAGAAACATTATAAAGAATCAGTGGAGTCATTTCCTAAAGAAAAGAGGAGGAAAACGTATTCTTCTTACAAATTAAATATACAAGTATGTATGTTTATTTTCCCCAATGCATTTTTTTTCTTTGAAATAATGATAATTCTTTGGAGAGACCCTTGGGGTTTAAGGACATCAGCTTTTACACAGAGCCCGATGCCAGGTCCTTATTATTGTGACTTTTTTTTCTTTCTAAAAGCAGGATAAGCTAAATATTGACAGGTGAGGCATTCAGTTAAAAGAAGATTTAATTTGTTTTTTTGCATTTGCTAGGATAGGATGAGGGAAGAGTTAGTCAATACCTTTCCTGGGTCCAGCTGCCTCTCTCACACTCACCTTTGGTAAGGCTTCTCTGAGACTCTTGGACTTCCAGCCATACAATTGTATGAAAGGAAAGGAAACGTCAGTTCAGTCCAAAATATCCCAGTGGATTTTCTTTAACACTGGGATCTCCACTGGTGAACTTTCCTTAACGCTTTTGCCTCTCCTAGTTTAGGGTGGCAGGTAGAAAGATGGGCAGAGGTCCAGAGGCCAGAGATAGGCTGTTTTGTTCCCTTTCCTGCCCAGCAATTTTAGGCCCCTTGAAGACACAGTTCTGAGCCATAATGTGTGTATGGTGATGTGTGCTGGAGTAGAAGCAGAGCTTCAGAGTCCTAAAAAAGCTTCCTCCACATGTCCCTGAGGATGTGATTGTCATGCTGGCTTTGTTGTAAACACAGCAAAGACCAAGAAATAATTTATTGTTTCTCCTTAAAATTCTGGAGACTCCAGAACTCAACCCAGGCAAATCCACTCTAAGCCACTCAAGGCAATCAAGACCAGTGTGTATGTGCTTTGGAAGTTTTCCCACAAGCGTCCAAGTCTAACAGGCAGGTGTTCCTGTTTGTTCAAACTAGGCGAAATTCCCCAAGGGAACGAGGGCTCTGAGGATTATCGGAACTCAGCTTACATCCAACAGTGAGAGTCGTGGAGCCAGTCCCGAGGGAGGCACCTTCCTCCCCTGTAGGAAGCCCAGACGAACACGGCGGGGAACCCAACTATGTGAATGGGGACGTGGCAGCCACCAAAGCCTAGAAAAGCCCTGGAGGAAGGAGCCAGGGAACCATATACCGCCTCCCTAGGGTCCCTTCTCCAGAGCTGCTCAACTTTTTTTTTTTGTAGTATGATGTTTTAAATGTGGTTAAGGGGATACAACTGCCCTGAGTCCTGGGCATCCGACCACAGCGGGAGCCGCCCTCGGCCTCAGGCTCCTGCCTTGGTCTTGGGAGCCAGTCAGAGGGCGGCTCCGTGCGTAACTGTCCTTTCCCAGGCTGGGTACACCGAGGCCGGCTGGTGGGCCGGGCTGGTCCTCAGGACACATTGGTGTTCTGAGGGGGAATCTCAGTTTTGATTTCTCCCTCCCTCTTTCCTCTCTCGTTCCCGCC
Organism: Monodon monoceros; assembly: GCF_005190385.1. Lineage (NCBI taxonomy): Eukaryota > Metazoa > Chordata > Mammalia > Artiodactyla > Monodontidae > Monodon > Monodon monoceros. The sequence continues at coordinate 93,574,771 of NW_021703767.1, read as the reverse complement.
TTCCCTCCCTCCCTCCCAAAGACAATGCAGACAGAATAATAGCTGTAATTACACTTTGAGTTCTCCAGAGGTAAAGAATTATTATTACTTTAACAACTAGCTACCAATATAGACGATAGATAGACAGATAGATGTTGCATATTGTCTATATTCATATATATCAAATGAATATATATAGTTTGCACATATATATCCTGAAAGCTGTTGAAATGTCTTGTCTATCTTGTGGTAAGGATAATGACACAATAAATGATTCCAAAACATACTGGCTTAAATACTAAAGAATTTAAAAAATATCTTTGGAAGATTGATTAAAACCCTTGATTTTTAAAAATTCTTAATTTTAAATTATTTTGGAGAAATGATCCCCTTTGATAATGTTGCACAGAGTAACACGAACTAAAGGATCTTGCATTGTGCCATTCTACAATTTTGTCCAAGAAAATGTGTCTTCTCTCTCCATGCCAAATCAGCTCCCTAACATTCTTTGGACTAAGAACTTGTGCATTGTTGCAATTAATCATAAATTCTGTTAACTTTAAGATAATTATTTTTATTATATACTTTGAAATTTGCTCCTTATTATAAGAGAGTTAATTCACTTTGACCCTTACACTTTATTCCTCAGGTAGAGAATGTGTGTGCCAGTTCAGCGGACATGAAGACATTTGAATTCAGCTAAGCAGTTTCAATCATCTAGAAACTGCTCCCCTGAGTAGCTAACACACGGCTTAACTGATTAACTAGAACTAGCGGAAGTTAATCTGGAATTTGCCAAGGACTGGGTGGAGTTCTTAGATAAGAACTCCAAGATGATATGAAAGTTCATGTTCTTTTTCAACTGGAAAACTGAGCAAAAGCTTTACTAATCTAAAAAAGAAAAGAAAAGAAAACCTTTCCCTACCTTTCCCTAGATAGAGAGAAAATCCTGATAAACATGATAGAGAGGGAAAAAGGAATAATAACTTTTTAAAACTAGCTTTAGATGTAGATGAGCTCAGAATGTGTATGTTTTTGTTTTTATTTCAAAATGTGTTTGTTTCTATTTCAAGCTGCTGCTTCCTCTCATAGGCTGTGCAGTACCAAACGGTTGGTTTTGTGCTTTTTCCCCGCCCTGCAATGTTGGGTCCCCAAATTTGACCCTGTTGCTTTTTATGTTATTACCAGTTATATCCAGAGGGGCGGGAATGTATGTTGATCAAGGCTTTTTAGAATAAATCTTATAGGTCTGAAGAGCTGAGAGTTCTATGGGAAATAAGGGCTAAACAGGATTTATAAATCCTGGTGTGTTGCTGCTGTGGTCTTCAGCCTTTCCCTGACAAGAATGGAAATTGAGAAGTTAGTTCAAGAAATAGAAAGTAAAACTGTTAAAGCTGTTTGAAAGAAAACGACTCGAGGGTTGATTTTCACAGGATCTGTGTTGGGTCACTGCCCTCTGTCGGCTTCCCTGGATAGTGCACTGGGTGGGACAGAGACCCTGAGGGGTCCTTTTGTTGGTTTTCTTACTTGTACAGAATTCAAATGCTAGAAACTTCTTGAGCCTCCAAGGTGAGAATTGTGACTTCAAAGCCTCCCTCTTGCTGGGGTTGCAGGCACTGCCCTTAGGGGGAGACAGCATGGTTGTTCACCTGGAAAATGTCACAATAGAAGGTTGTTTAGATGTTAACTTGGTCAGTGAACTTCTTTTCTAGCTTTCCCAGACCTCTTTTCATGCCAGGAGACAGTTGTAAAGAGAAAAGAGTACTGCTCTTCTCTAAGTCTAAAGGTGTTCATTCCAGTTACAGCACTGCTGCTTGTGAGCTGGGGGTCCTGGGGGCAGTCATTCAGCTTCCTGCTCGCCTGTTTCTCCGCCACCTCTTGGGTGGTAGTAAGGACCAAATGAGATGTGTGTGGAGGTGGTTTGCCCTTGCAGTCATAAAGCATGGGTATTAGTAATAAGAGTAAGAATACAGACATCATTTTCTCATTCAAAGGACTGAGGATTGGAAAGTAAAAGGAATCACCCTGGGTTTCCGGCTGCCTCCACTTTTGAGGTCCTGGGAGGAATTCTGACCTAAAGAGAATAGACTCTGGAGTCAGACAGACATGGATGGAAACACCATCACTGTGGCCCTTGCAGATCACTTATCTGCTCTATGCTTCTATTCTGTTGGCCAAGTGAGGACAGTGTGGATGCGATAAATAAATTACATCTCTAAACTTCATCACAGAGACCAGAGTTACAAGAAACACTTGTCATCCAAGGATAAATGGTAGCAGCAAAGGGGTCAAAGTGAATTAACTTTCTTATAATAAGGAGCAAATTTCAAAGTATATAATAAAAATAGTTATCTTAAAGTTAACAGAATTTATGATTAATTGCAACAATGCACAAATTCTTAGTCCAAAGAATGTTAGGGAGCTGATTTGGCATGGAGAGAGAAGACACATTTTCTTGGACAAAATTGTAGAATGGCACAATGCAATATCCTTTAGTTCGTGTTACCCTGTGCAACACTATCAAAGGGGATCATTTTTACAAAATAATTTAAAATTAAGAATTTTTAAAAATCAAGGATTTTAATCAATCTTCCAAAGAGATTTTTTTAAATTCTTTGGTATTTAAGCCAGTACCTTTTGGAATCATTTATTGTGTCATCATCCTTACCCATTTTCTCTTCTTTTATTCTTCAGTTTTTACCTAGTCTCTTGATACGTGAATATACATGAGATTGGAACAGTTCTCCAACTTCTTTTATGAATGTCATGAAATTCTGCTTTTGCAAGAATTGCAGTTTCATTTTGCCACCTAGTTGCTTTGCATTGTCAGATGTTTATAAGATGTTATATAATAAGTAAGAGACAGACTGTAAAATTTTGATTGGTTGATCAAGGATAGTCATTCAAGCCAAGCTGGGAAGGTTGAGAGATGAGAACAATAGTTATCCCAGGTTGGGGGACAGAATTGACAAGGAGGTGACAAAAGTGAGCCTCCTGGAATGTTGGAAATGTTTTATATTTTGACATGGGTGGTGGTTACATGGGTGTATGTAAAAATTAACTGATCTAGACTCTTAAGATGTGTACACTTTGTGTGTAAATTAAACATAGGTGTAATTTATATGTTATACATGTCATATTTTACATATACATATAACTATATATAATAAAGGAAAAAGCTAGCAGTGAGTGAAAATTTTGTTGCTAAGGAACCTAGACCTTCAGATGCAAATATTTTTAAATTTTAACAAAGTATCTATATTTCACTAGGGACAGAAAAGCCTAAAAATATTATCTTTGGATTTAAAAAAGGCTGAAAAGACATTTAACAAAATGTTAGGGAATTCCCTGGCGGTCCAGTGGGTAGGACTCCATGCTTTTGCTGCAGAGAGCTCAGGTTCAATCCCTGGTTGGGGAACTAAGATCCCACAAGCCGTGCGGCATGGCGAAAAAAAACAAAAGAAAATGTTAATAATGGGATTGTGTGTTATTTTTATGGCCTTCTTTATACTTTTCAATATTTTTTCAATTTTCTATGATGAGCCTGTCAATTTAAAATCAGAAAAATATATGCAAATGATTTTTAAAGGATCTGCTATGTTAACTAAAGTAGTATCTCATTTAATTCCAATTCATTGAGTTATAGTATTAACATTAAATAAGGTTCTTTTGTGTACTTTTTTTAATAAAGGAGAGAATTGAATATTAGGTCTCTTTGGGCTAATACTCCTTTGGGCAATAGACACTGAAGTTATATACTTTTTATTAAAACCATGTGCAAGTTTGTGTCTTTCTTGCTTTACGTGAAAGTAGTGTAGCTTGGTGTGGGCTCATGACTGACTGCTTGAGTTTGTAGACTCAACTCTGCCATTTTCTAGTCCATTGACTGTAGGCAACTGATTTACTCTCTTTAATTTTCAGTTTCCTCTGAATTAGGGGTGATAATAGTATCCATATCAAGAGGGTTATTTAAAAAATCAAAGTAAATTTTATCATCATTGCTATAATATGATTAGATTGTTTTTGCTCTACATCTAGTAGTTATATTGTTTAAGCAGAATTTTTTTTTTTTTTTAAAGAAGATGTTGGGGGTAGGAGTTTATTAATTAATTTATTTATTTTTGCTGTGTTGGGTCTTCGTTTCTGTGCGAGGGCTTTCTCTAGTTGTGGCAAGCGAGGGCCACTCTTCATCATGGTGCGCGGGCCTCTCACTATCGCGGCCTCTCTTGTTGCGGAGCACAGGCTCCAGACGCGCAGGCTCAGTAGTTGTGGCTCACAGGCCTAGCTGCTCCGCGGCCTGTGGGATCTTCCCAGACCAGGGCTCAAACCCATGTCCCCTCCATTGGCAGGCAGATTCTCAACCACTGTGCCACCAGGGAAGCCCCCAAGCAGAATTTTGAGGGGTGTTTTTACATTAAAAATGAATTAGTGTTCTGAGCTCTCAAAAATTGAGTAGCATAGTGCTAACCAAGTGATCTTCCACTCTACACTGGAAATCAGTAATCACCTGCATTGTCTAATCCTCATAAGGACTCTGTGAAGTAGGCAGAGTAGTACTCCCATTTCACATATATTGACACTGAGACCCAAAGAGGGGAAAGGAGCCCCCAGAAGACAAGGAAGAGCCCAGAGTTGAGATTTTCTGACTCACAGACATGGCAGCACCTGCTCCACCGTGTCATACTGGCCATGGTATGCACAGGGCAATTTCTTTCTGGTCGAATTTAACCTTTAATTCCTATATGCTTCTCTGGTTTCTCCTTTGACCAGGGCTGGGTCCATCATCCCATTCCAATTGTCCATGCTTTTCCCATCAACCAACTGTGCTGGTCAGTGAACTTTCCCACTTACACATGTGTGCTCATAGTGGCCCTTTGCTGAAGTGTCTGCCAACCTTCAATGCTAAAATCACATTCTTCATCTTTCATATAGTATATCTTAATTTACTTCATGCAGTACGCTGTTTAAATTTTAGCCTGTTTTGAATCCTGATAACCATTTGTTCTCCCTCATACGCCTATACATATAAAGCTGTTTTGCATTTCAGTTATTTGGCTAATTGTCTTCCCCCTACGCTTCTATTATTTATCTTAAAACCTCTTATAGTACCCAGCATAATGGCTCAAAAATGGAAGATACCTAATGGATGTGTATTGAATAAATGAATAATAAATAAATGAGTTAATGATGTAGCAGGCAAATAGGTACACATTTTTCATCTATATTTACAAAATGAGCTTGGGGGAATACATCATAATGCACAGAAACACCTCCCCTTGTTGGGATATTTGAATGTAGCCAGTGACTTGCAGATTCAGCTTGTATTTCACTCATGAACAATTTTTTGAGCTTTTAAAAATAGGATTCTTTCTCACTTGTCCTTGGGTCTGATCTCATTAATATCCTGGAAATGAATTTGCTCTCCTTTGTGTGCACATTTACTCTTACAGCCACAGAGATAGGGCAGTCACAGAAAATCCCCTGAATGTCAAATAGGTCAGAGAGCCGAGGCCAGGGCCCGTTGGTGGCAGATAGGCAGCCAACATTTTCCCAGGTGGGTCAGGATGCTCCTGCCCAGGGCAACATCCTATTCAACTGGTTTGTTTCACAGACTCCTCAATACACTTTAGGCGACTGGTTGGAAAACTCTCTTAGGTATGGCACAGTTGATTATACTATCTAATTCAAAATGTGGTCTTAGAAATTGGGTGAATTATCCATTTTGAGTTTTATGCATTTCAAGTTTTTAATGTCCCCCTTTCTGACCCAAAGATGAGTTTCATATGGCTTGAGATATACTTGAAGTAGTTTAGGCAGTATATTTTATCAATTAAGAATGTTGAGGGGCTTTCCCTGGTGGAACAGTGGTTGAGAATCCACCTGCCAGTACAGGGGACACGGGTTCAAGCCCTGGTCCAGGAAGATCCCATATGCAGCGGAGCAACTAAGCCCGTGAGCCATGGCCACTGAGCCTGCACTCTAGAGCCTGCGAGCCACAACTACTGAGCCCGCGTGCCACAACTACTGAAGCCTGTGTGCCTAGAGCGCAAGCTCCGCAACAAGAGAAGCCACTGCAGTGAGAAGCCCGTGCACCGCAATGAAGAGTAGCCCCCGCTCGCCGCAACTAGAGAAAGCCCACACACAGCAACAAAGACCCAATGCAGCCAAGGAAAAAAGAATGTTGAACTGAATATGCAAACTTCAATATAAAATAGATTTCTACTTTGAACCAAAGAACTTGACCTTTTAAAAAATAAATTTTATGTTTACAAATTTAATTGAAAAAATAGAAGGTTTTAGTTCTTTTTGGATGGTGAGTCACTTTTATCTCCTGAAAATCTCAGTAACATCAAGGGTAAGTGGGTGTGGATTTTGCCATCAGGGAAGTGTAGTGGGAATTTCCAGAATATTACCAGAGATGAATGTATCAGAGGCTTGGAGATGGGCCAAATGAAACTTAAATAACAGCTGGCCAACTGGCTGACCTCAGAATATATGATGAGAAGAACTGTGTATTAGTCTGAGTCCTCCAGAGAAACAAAACCAATAGGAGATAGGAGATATATATGCATATATGCACGCACGCACACACACACACACACACAAACACATATATGCAGCTGACCCTTGAACAATGCGGGGCAATTAGGAGTGCCAACCCCCGCCCCCCCCCATCAAAAATCTGTGTACTGCTATCTCTTCCTCAAAAACAAGGAATTGATCAGTGACACCCAATGACAGGAAGCTGAAACAGTTTGAATAAAATCGGGACTCAAACCTTAGTTCTGTTGATTCCACATATTGTTCTCTCTAATCGAACACAAATTTTCCTCCACACTTTGTTAATGTAAAGATCTGTAAAATGAAAACACAGGCACTATATTTATTGAAAAAACTCCACGTATCTTATAAGTGGACCTGCACAGTCCAAATTTGTGTTGTTCAAGGGTCAACTGAATATATACATACATATATATATGTATATATATATATTTATATGTATATATATATATATATTCAGATATTTATAATAAGGAATGGGCTCATGTCATTATGGATGCTGAGGCCTCCCAAGATCTACAGTCTGCAAGCTGAGACCCAGGAGAGGTGGTGGTATATTTCTAGTTCAATTTCAAAGGCCTGAGAACCAGGAAAGCCAATGGAGTAAGTTCTAGTCCAAGTCCAAGTTCAAAAGCAGAGAAGACCAATGTTCCAGCCCAAAGACAGTCAGGCAGACAGAAGTTCCTTTTTATTCACAGGCAGTCAGCCTTTTGGTTCTATTCAGGCCTTCAGTTGTTTAGATGAGGCCTACCCGCGTTAGGGAGGGCAATCTGCTTTACTCAGTCTCCCAATTCAAATGTTAATATCATCCAAGAACACCCTTACAAACACACTCAGAGTAATGTTGGACCAAATATCTGGGCACCTCGTGGCCCAGTCAAGTTGACACATAAAATTAACCATCACGAGTTGTTCTAACAGGATCTCCCCCACTGTCCAGAACAATCAATGCAGCTCTTAAGACTTTAAAGTCAGAGCTTGGGATCAGAAAACTCACCTCCCAGGGCTGCCCTGGTGGCGCAGTGGTTGAGAGTCTGCCTGCCGATGCAGGGGACGCGGGTTTGTGCCCCGGTCCGGGAAGATCCCACATGCCGCGGGGCGGCTGGGCCCGTGAGCCATGGCCGCTGAGCCTGCGCATCCGGAGCCTGTGCTCCACAACGGGAGAGGCCACAACAGTGAGAGGCCCGCGTACCACAAAAAAAAAAAAAGAAGAAAAGAAAACTCACCTCCTTGGGGTAGAGTGATGTGATGAAAGAGCACAGATTTAGAGTTAAATTGATCTGGATTCAAGTCCCTGATCTCAGCCACTTTGTAGCTATGTGATCTTGGATAAGCTAATTAACCTCTCAATTTCCTCATCCCCAAAGCACAAGATATCGCAGATTGTTAGGGAAAAATATTGCAATGTGCTTATCACATACGTAAGCATTCAGCACATCGTATCTATTATTAGTGTTTCCCTCAGGTTTATATAGCATTGTTCCAAAAAATAATTATTCTGCACTTCGTACTTTAGGTAAAATAGAAAATAGTTTGTAGATGGAAGATGAATCAGAGTAGCTTGAATGTAGTATTTTTTAAGGTATGTTCAGTGTTCTTTTAAAATCACCAAAATGTATCCACAACTTTTAGTAAAGTCTTGAAAATCAAACCAGACCATGATGTTAATACTTAGTATGTTCCATGTTCCTCTATCATGTGCTTTGATTTTGATACATCCTGAATCTTCACTGGGTGTCTCATGTACCAAACTTGGTAAGGTAAGCCATGGAGGAAATAGAGCACGTCTCCATTGATGGACAACAAAGTGTTCCCACTTGTTTTCAAAACTCTCCCTTTTAGGCCATGCCAATTTGGAAACTGGGAAAAAAACAAAACAAAACATGCTGTTGGGACTACTTACAGGGCATTTTAATTGGCTACATAGAACTTCATGTGCTGTTTGGGGCACAAACTCATTATGGCCCCAAGGAAAAGAACAAATGCTGACCACAAGGACAGATAGAACATTGTTTATCACATTAACCTGGTATCCCACTCCCTCTCAGCAAAGCTAGACAAGTAATTCAGCTTAATTATAATTGACCTGGTTATAGACTCAAGCCTGGAAATGAACCTTGGGGGCAGCAGTCATGGAGACTGTGTAGGTAACAGGGCCAGAGCTGAGTGAAGTTATAACGCAGAGACTGTTGCCTGTTGGTGACCTTCATCTTCTATTTTTATGCTGTTTTCCTCTTTTCCAGGCCAACTTTCATTACATACTTATTTCTTTTCTGTGTTCTCTCAAGGTGCTCTATTCCTGTCACGCTTAAAGTTGACTTATATTTTGGAATTGTCTTGACACTTTACCTTTCCTGTGTATTTGGCTTTTAAACAAAGATGGCAATTACAGAGCAATGCCCAGCACAGAGGTGTATGTCCTACGACTTGGGATTCAGTTCCATCTCCGCCAATCGCTGGTCGGTACCCATCTTTTCAGAGTCTCAGTTATTTACCTGTAAAATCAGGACAATTAAAATTACTTCCCAAGTTGAATGAGGCTTAAGTAAGATAACATCTGTAAAAAAACTGCTTTGGTAAACCATGGATTATTATGAACATGTTTAGTTATTTTCACAATTAGATGAATATCATTAACTTTTGCATTTCCGTCACAGGATTGCAAGTTCCTCGAGAGCCTGGAGGTGCTTTGTTTACCAGTGATCCCTAGAGATTGGAACTGGGCCAGGCATTTAGGAGGGATGAAACAGCAGTTATTAAATGAATGAATGAATCAATGAGAGACCACAGGAGAAGAGGGTATTTTAAGACCCAATATTTTGCTGAATGTACCATCCTTGTGTCCCTTCTGTGCCTGAACAGTCCTCATTGGCCATAGAAGAGAAGCGCAATTCTCTTTCTTGACTGACCAGTAAACTGACAGTTTAAGTGAAGTCTTCATCCCTATGAATGTTGGAATTACAGTTTATGAGGTCCTTTTGTTGCCTACTACAAGCCAAAGCTATTTCTCTGAAGTAGGCAGGAAAAATCATTTGCTCCTAAAACTCATACTTAAAAGGAAAGGCTAGTAGTGTATTTTTTGTTAGTTACTGTGCTTACAAATTTTGAGCCAGGGTAACCACTAGGGCTAGATGTCATAATACAGCTACACCTATTACTTCTGCTAAGAGCCATCCTAAATTAAATATCACTTCTACTATTTTTTTAAGTATAATTACTTCAGAGAGCATAAAGAGCTAAAATCTGCCTGTGTGAAACTGACATGGAAAACATCTACCTCTCCTTTTTATATCTGCTAGTAAACCCTGGGCTACAAAAGCACTAGATGTGGGGTTCAGTCTACAGAACCTGTGTGTTGGGTGTCTTCTATTTGCAGATCCATTCTCTACCCTTCTCTATCCTGCTGGGGGCCCACAGAGTCTGACTGATATGGACTGCGTGAATGGGCTCCCTCATTTCCAGTTTAGAACAGGGAAGGCACGGGCAGGCGAACGGAGGGCCGAAGAAGAATGACGTTTTGGGAATTTACTTCCCTGGTTCCTTCTCTGATGGTCCACCAAAAGACACAGTGGAGGGCTTCCCTGGTGGCGCAGTGGTTGAGAGTCCGCCTGCCGAGGTAGGGGGCGCAGGTTCGTGCCCCGGTCTGGGAAGATCCCACATGCCGCGGAGCGGCTGGGCCCGTGAGCCATGGCCGCTGAGCCTGCGTGTCCGGAGCCTGTGTTCCGCAACGGGAGAGGCCACAACAGTGAGAGGCCCACGTACCACACACACACAAAAAAAGACACAGTGGATGCCAGGCTTTCTTCACACAGCCACCCTCTCTTAGAATGGGGGATTACTTCCTTCCTTTGTGTTTCTAGGGCTAGATAACAGCTCCCTGTTGCTACCAGCCCCGGAGTACTGCCCTGTCTCTTGTTGGTTTCCTTAAACCCTACCCACATCTTTGCATAGAGTCACTTTGTTAAATGCTTCTCAAATGAACCAATTTAAGTGTGCTATCTCTCACGTGCCAGGACTCTGACTGATACACCTCGTGTGCAGGGAGAATATAATGCATCTGTGAGCTTTAGCCTTTCTATCTTAGGTCCTTAAAAATTAGCCAGTAGCTGAATGGAAACCATCTTCTATCCATTCCTCTGTTATTCACTGACAACTAAGGGACATTTTTATAGCTCTAAGTTATTCTGTAAATTTTTACATGCACTCTTGCCACCAATCCTATACTCATAGGATTGTGAGGTAGGTGATCATCAGTAGTGGTATCATATAACACAGAGGCCCTCACAATGTGTGTAGCCTCAGCAGCAACAGTGTCACCTGGGACCTTGTAAAAAATATAAATTATTGGGCTTAGTCCCAGACCTACTGAATCAGAAATTTGGGAGCCAGCAATCTGGGCAAGAGTCTGTGTTTTAACAAGCCTTCCAAAGGATTCTAATACATGCTAAAGTTTGAAAACCACTGATGTAACATATGGTTACCCATGCATTTTAATGTTAGGGACACTATCCTCCACTCCCCCACCGTCCACTCCACTGGAAAGGACTTTTTTTTTTCTCAGTTTAGTGGTCTCATACCAGAGTGCAATGATGCATCAGAATGACCCGTGAAGCTTGTTCAAAATCCTGATGCCCAGGTCCCACATCGGATTCACTGAATCAGAATCTCAAGTTTGGGAACCACTGATCATGCCATCAGTTCAAAATGGTGAGAAACCACAGCTGGAACCGACAGCAACAAACCTGAAGGAAGAATGTTCATCATGAAGTTGTGAGCTCTGAAGAAACCAGAGTTACCTTTGGACCTGACTTTATTTAGATTGCTACCTACTGGGAACAGGGAGAGAGGGTTTTTCTATTGTACGTAGCTGGGTCATGTTTGTGGCAACTTTAGATGCAGACAAGAGTAAAATGTCTGTGTTTTGAGGTGCCTCCCCACTTTCTCCGAGGCTCTACTTCCATCCATAGCTCATGCTAAGCGGACGTGTCATATAGTTACCCCAGGCCAGGTGATTGCATCCAACCCAAAGCATTGGCTGGCTAGCCACCAATCAGATTCCTTCTCTCAGAAATGTGCACTTGCTATTTTTAGTAGGCCTTGCTACTCAGAGTGTGGTCTGCCTACCAGCAGCATCAGGGGATCACCTAGGGTTCTCAGGACCCACATAGACCTACTGAATTAGGATCTGTGTTGTAACAAGATCCTCAGGTGGTTCCAATGCAGATTAACATTTGACAAGTGCTGGCTTAAGAGGCATAAACATTTTAGAAAGTCAGTAGTGGGTGCTTTAACCCTATCCAGAATTGATGGTCACTTTTGATCATACAAAGTTATGATGGATTCATAAAGCAAGCCAAGAAAGCCTATCTGCTGAGAGAAGTTAGTTATTTAGAAAGATAAGAAGAAAGAAGAAGAAATTAGATACACTGAGAGACAGAGGAAGAAGACTGGCTCCTTGAATTTTCTGTACCAAGCTCTGTGAGAGCAGGCTTTCTTTCATTTTTTATCTTGGATGTACAGAAGATTTCTGGTTGTATCCTTATAATAAACCTCCCTTTTTTACTTAAGCTAGCTTGAATGAGTATCTGTTTCTTGCAAGAGATGACTTGCAAAGAGATGAACTAAATCACCACTAAAAGGAAATATAAATAGATATTTGGCATTATTTTGCATACTCTAGATTGTATAGATATTATTTATGAGCAGATTGCCTTTTCTTTTATGCTTTTTAAATATTAAATAATGCATAGTCATTATAAAAAATTCAAAAATTTCAGAGGGAAGCAAGGTAGACAAAAAGATCTTCCCCTAGGACCCTTATCTTCACTCCCCAGAGGTAACCAGTTAAGTGTCTTGTATAACCTTTAATCATTTTCCTATGTACCTTACCTGTAATGGCCCCTGATATTTTCCCTCTTGGCATCAATAAAAGAACAGAAAGCTGATCATCTTATTATTACTATACCTAGAGGGATACATTTAACAATATCTAACATTTAACTTGTAAAAAATGAATGAACAGAAACCTCAATCAAATAGAGTTGGGAGACCAGAAGGGGGCGCTCTTGTGCCCTGTGGCGATAGTAGAGCCCAAAAAGAAGACAGCCTCTTTTTCTTCCCCACAAGGACTCAACCAGTGGAAAGCCACTGGACTCGTTGTTTACTAAATAGTCCTCCCAAGTTTCCTTTTCCTCTCTGTAAAAGTATTCTCCTTTCCCTGCCATACTGGGACTTGCATGTGGATCACCATAGCCGCAGACCCTGAATTGCAATTCTCTGCTGATCCCGAATAAACCCATCATTGCTGGAGAAATATCTGGCAGCCTATTTGTTTCAGGTTAACAAACTCATGACTTAGAAAAAAAATCTCCTTCTTTAGCTTTATTTTTTAAATAGTCCTTTGAGGCAGGCAGTAAGGTAAGCACTATTAACTTTCATTGAGTGAACATATGGATACACTGAGGTTTAAAACCATGTCCTCAGTTTTCATTGAAATTGACTAAATAAATAGCTATGTAAGAGTTCCTATTGTATTTGCTTTAAAACAATTGAGGAGATTTTCCATTAAGTCACATGGAGGGATTTTCTTTTAGAATTCAGTCTTAGGGAAAGACCATCAACCCTAAGAAACTGGAATGCCTCAGAAACAGTGACAGAAATGCCAAATCACTAATCATGTTTTTTTACTTTTTTCCTCAACTGCCAGGGGACTCAGCCAAACCAGAAGTTAACCACAACTGATTTTTCTATTTGGCATATTTTTGTTCTTTTCCTTGGCTATAAGCTCCTATTTCTATATCTCTATTTCATTGTATTTTTACATTATAAGCTGCTTCAAGTATTTTCATGGAGTAAGAGAATTTAGATACCAAATGTAAAATAGATAGCTAGTGGGAAGCAGCTGCATCGCACAGGGAGATCAGCTCGGTGCTGTGTGACCACCTAGTGCGGTGGGATAGGGAGGGTGGGAGGAAGATGCAAGAGGGAGGGGATATGGGATATATGTATACGTATAGCTGATTCACTTTGTTATACAGCAGAAACTAACACAACATTGTAAAGCAATTATACTCCAATAAAGAGGTTAAAAAAAAAGTTTAGATAAATATAAATTTAAAATGGGGAAACCAAGGTACCAATAAAGACTTACCTAAATTCACTGAGAAATTTCTGGCAGAGCTGGAACTGGAATTGTGGTTTCCTAAATTCTAGTTCATTCCATTTCCTCTGTTCCACGTGAGCTGAGTGGCAAGGTTTTTTCCCTTAACCATGGAACATATTATATCTGTTTTTAAAAGTATGGCAATACTAGATTGGGATTGACATATATACACTAATACGTATAAAATGGATAACTAATAAGAACCTGCTGTATAAAGAAATAAATTTAAATATTAAAAAAAAAAGTATGGCAATACTGAAAATGTCACTGCTGAATGTTGTTTGAATTGAAAATGTGCTTTAGCTTTTGAAGGCCATCTAGCTCTACCTTACTTATTGTTTTCAAAGGTAGTTTCTTCCCAACTAAGGATTCATCTGGTGCTGGGTGCTGGGTTTGGCCGGTGCGCACAACAAAAGATGAAGGTCCTGTATTTCCCACTGTACTAAATGGTCCTTCAAAAATGTAGAACACCATTTTTCTGTCAGCCTTTTTCCAAATGGATGGCAAATACCTACCTTGAATAAAAACATGTAAAAAAAAAAGACAAAGCACTTTGGTGGGCAGAGAGGTGAGTCATGCTTTAACAAAGAATCAATGTGAGTGCTTTTTAGTTTTGTTTTTCTTTGTTTTGAAAATGCAGTCTTTTTTTCTCTAGGTACTTATGAGGATTTTAAAGTCTATTTTAAAAAAAATACTCAGTTTAATTTATTCTGTGATTAAATATAGCATGTCTTTTTATTTACCTTTTATAAGCTGTTGGGAAATCTTTTTAAATTCCAGGTGAAACATAAGCAGCAGCGTGGAGGATGTCTAACGCCATCTACTTTCAAGAGTGCCCTCTGCTGGCAGTTGCCTTGAATTTTAAAAATACTCTGTGGGCTCCGGGATTTCATTTGTTGACCAAATAAGTCTTTAATGCATGAGTAGAAAGAAAACATCTGCTGGGGGAAAACAATCAAAACAAACAGAGATTTGTGTCTTAAGAATATAAATAAGCAAATATATACAATAGCACCAGGCATAGTTTTACATGCCATTGAAAAGGACACTATGCTTTAATTGCAACAACATAAGAACATTTGTTCAGCAAAGACTTATTGAGCGATTATTCTGTGAGAGGCACTGTGTCAGGCACTGGGGTCACAAAAGTGATGCTGACATGACCCCACATCAAGGATCCCACCATCTTGTGAGGGAGTCAGACCCACTAATAGCCAATTATGTGCCATGTGTTGAGTGCAATGTGGGACCAGAGGAGGGACACCTAAATATCCTGAGGAGGGAGGAGTTAGGAAGGGCTTCCTGGAGCAGGCTGGCAAAGGAAGACAAGGAAGGGCAAAGAAAGGCCATCGGGGTGGAGGGAAGAGTATTAGGTAAGAGAAATATGGCATGTGTCTCCCATGATGATAAGGTCAGCGTTGGCTGGCTATATAGCCTAGCACAGAATACAGGGCTTGCCATAGATGATGTACAACAGCACTTCTTGACTGTTTTGGTCTCAGGACCTTACATTCTGAAAAATTATTGAGGACCCCAAATAGCTTCTGTTCATATGAACTTTATTGATGTTTACTGTATTAGGAATTAAAACTGAGAAATTGTAAACATAGTTATTCATGTACTTAATTACATGTTACCTTAAGCTATATTCTATGGTGGAAAAAAATCACTAAATTTTCCAGACACAAACGAGTGAGAAGTGTGGCATTGTTTTACGTGTTTGCAACTCTTTAATGTCTGGCTTAACAGGAGCCATCTGGATTCTCATATCTGCCTCTACAGCCCACCTACTACAACACCACATGTCAAGTAGCAGCTGGAAAACTCCACTCTACACTTACGACAGAAAAACAGTAACAAATAGCTAGTCTGGGTAGGCAGCCTATGTGAGAAGATGGAGCTCTCAATCTGAAATACCAGTGGTGAGAAAATCTGGTAGGGACATTTCTAACAAGACACAAAATGTCACCAGCCTCTCTCTCTAATGACACAAAATGCTGAGTGACAGGGCTGAACAATACATGTATGCCTACTGGAAATCATATTTACATTATCAATCTCAAATTTGGCGAATATGATGCTAATATCAGTATCTTCTAGATGTTTAAATAGGGGACCCACTGGAAAATATGAGATGTTAGTTTTTTTAAAAAAAATGGGGGATTAAAAAAGAATGAAAATCACAAGAAAAAACAATATTAAAACACATGGAGTACATTTTAAATGCCCTAAAGGAGAATTGTTGGAACCATTAGTGGATCCCTTCAGCAAAATATAGCCACGCACCAGAGGTTTTGCTGGAGAAGATGAAAATAACTCTAATTGAATAGGAAAATCTAATTTATCCACACATATGTGACCATTTAGAACCAACACAAACAATTTACTTTGAAAAAAAAAGTTTTGCAAATTCCTATGGTATTGAAGTGAACTAAGTATAATGAACTCAAGCGTGAAATTATTAGCTTTGCTTGTAATGACAGAGTCAATGTGAAAACTTGCCTTCAGTGGTATCAATACTTCTTTGCCTGAACTAGTTCAAATCCAAATTCATTTGCACTGTGATCAACCCTTCCTAATATGTGTATGGAAAGTCCCCAAATTGTCTCATGGCCTGCCTAACTGCCTAACTTTTATGAATATTCTAGCCAGT
Source organism: Monodon monoceros (assembly GCF_005190385.1). Lineage (NCBI taxonomy): Eukaryota > Metazoa > Chordata > Mammalia > Artiodactyla > Monodontidae > Monodon > Monodon monoceros. The sequence goes on along the minus strand of NW_021703767.1, from coordinate 93,558,416 downwards.
CCAAGGCAGGTTTCCAGTACGAGCAGCACATACTGTATCCAGACATGAAATGGATGTCATCAGAGAGGCCACTGAGTCACCTCTCAGTAATTGAAAGGCAGCTGGAGGACTCCAGGGGGCAGAAGATTTGGGCTGAATTGTGGCTAGGGATCTAGGATACCAAGAGAAAGAGGGGGGGAACCAGAAAATGAGATGAGGGGAAGTGAAAGAGGCACATTTCCAGATGGAGACATTTTATTTACAAACATGAATCAAAACAGATTTATACTTTCCTACCTCCACAGTGGATTTTCATCTTACAAAATAGACTGGCTACCAAAATCCTTCATAAAATCTGCCTTGCCCTTTGCAGTGAGAAATAAGCAAAAAGTCAAAGGTTAAAAGGTCATGCATAAATATTACATCCACCAAGATATGCAACAGTCTTAACTTCCTCACAAATCAATGATAAAACAGTAACTAATTTACACTTCACTATATTTTGTAGCACTTCAACATTTTTTTTTCATATATTTATGGTCACATTTCACAAACAACGATATTATAAAAAGACTATCCATTTTTTCTTAAAATAGGAAAACAAAACAAAGCCATAACACTTAAAAAAAATCAATCTGCAGAGCATAAACATTTTTTATAAGAACAAAAATTAAAACAAAATAAACTGATTCCAAGCCAAAATATCTTCAATATAAACTCTGTATGCTTCCCAAAGGAATTCTTAGCACTCAGATTTTTGGTTGGTTTAGCCTCTCTTGTATCTAGTGGTTTTTGTGTATCATGATTCCCAATTATTATACCAAGGAAAATTTCAAGGAAGACCTTCAAGAAAGGTCTGAGGTGGGATATAGTGCAAGTCACTTTCGCATATATATTCATTTGTTATTTCATCCTCATAAGTAGGAAATACCCATCTTTCAAATGAGTGAAAAGGCTCTACTTTCTTTCCACTGATAAATTTATTGTATCATGACTTGGCTGTGTAGCTGCTCTCTGCAGTCCCTGAAAGTAGCACAGATTGCAGCAGTACGAAGAGTGGCAGGAAGGAGGGCGAAGGTACACAAGTCAAATCAGAATTGGAGTTTCCTTCTATGCCAAAGATGTCCCACAGGCAGTGAAGGCTTCACATGAAATTAAGCCTGGTCTATTGTAACTTTAGACCTACTTGGAAGGCGATAATGAAGGGTGTCACCCAGAAGAGTATGAAGTAGTTCCTCCGACCACAGAGAGCAGAAATGACCAATGTGTGTCTTGTCTAAGCTATTGAACTATAAACTTAGATGACTTTACTAGGTGTAGTCATAGTTTCTAATTATTGTGATTTATATATGCATATAAACATCAAAATATTTAGGCCTTATATATAGTAATATTAATAGGTATTTTACCTCTTTCCATAAAATTACATGTGGATATAATTCTAAAGTTGTTTTTTTTAAACCCTAATGTAGTTTTTTAAAAAAATCATTATTTTTAATATTCATTACTGACTTTATTCTGAAAAATCTTTTCTAGCTATATATATTAACATTAAATAACTTAAAAAAATAAATAATACAGTACATTATATATACCAAAATAGCCCCATTTTAAAGCCATGTAAGTGAAAAAGTTGAGTTTTCAAGAATAAACTAGACCTTCTAAAGGTATTTTTCATAATTTTAATATTAAATGTATCTTCTTTTCTGACTATGCCAAATATATACACACTACTCTTGGTAATTTATGTGAGAAGTATTCATTATGAAAACAATAGGTTGGTTCATTTGTCTGTTTTTACTTGTTCTGTAAAGGAAAATTTATTCTAAATCTAAATTAATCTGCTCCCAAAAGATCTCCACCAGGGAGATAGCATAACCAAAAAACTTAATGATGTACAGGTATCCAGTGCATGCAACCTCATATTTTCTAATAATAGTGGTAGAAAGTAACTTTCAAGTATTATCATAATCCAGCTGGACTTAGAGACAGCTATCACATAAAATTAACACTCTAAAGGAGGAAAGTCATTTGAGAAACTTGTCCTTGCTAGAACAGCTCTGCCAAAATTCCCACAGGAAACAAAGCCATCCATCCATAAAGAACAGAGGGCACTTGGTAGCCAGCACTGACCTTGAAGTGAACACATTTAACACTGTTCTTAATTCAAAGTAAACTCTAGCAAGTTGAAGAGCCCACATTTTCTTTTTACTCATTAAAGGTCATCCGCAGCTGGTAGAATTCCTTCACAAAGAACTTCTTGACGGAGGCAAGACCCAAAGCTATTTCCAGCTCCTAGCCCTGCTTTCTGCAGCTGTGGGTGTTAGTAGAAATTTGGTTAAAACAAGAACAGAGACTGGCTCACTTAGAGAACCAGGTTCAGATGTTTTTGCACTTACGTTACTCAAAAGCATTTTTTAAAATTAAATTAACATAAAGTCTGCAGGGAATAGAGATTCCATAACTCAAGTAACAAGGGGAAATTAGTCACCTAAAGAGTGAATGTCTTTCCAGAGCAGGTGCAGGAGATCAAGAGGGGCTCAAGCCTCTTAGAAATTTCACTCCTTTACAGGTTTTGATCCAGCCACTTGATGTAACTATTCCTAGTCCGAATTCCCACTGAGAAGTTGGTAGGCCAGCTGGTGAAAATCATGCATCCGTGGAAGCCATCCTCAAAGTGATCAAGGGTCACCTCCACACCTGCACTCTCCAAACGCTTTGCATACATGATTCCATCGTCTCTTAGGACATCGTGCTCACAGGTTAGAATATAGGTCTTTGGGAGGTGCCGCAGGACTTTCTGGTCTGCGATGAGTGGGGCTGAGCGGGCATCCAGCAGCTGAGGGATCTCCTGGACGATCCTGGTGTTGCCGGTGGTCTGCATGACAGGCTTGTAGTTCTTTGTGATGGATGCGGGCAAGAGGGATGTCCAGTTTAGATGGGCCCTGAGGGCAGCAGCCTCTTCCACATCAAGTGAAGTGTGATTGTTAACTACCATTGCCTGGACAAAGTCATAGTTGCCGTGGAAGTAGTCCACCCAGTACTTCACCATGACATAACGGGGCAGGATGGGGGTGTTCACATTTTGCTGATAAGAGGGTGTGTTAAAATCTAAAGCTTGAAGAACTGGATAAATTAAAGCTTGCACTTTGAGCTTGTTTTTTAGGTTGGCATCTTGATTAAACTGGAGAAGAAAAAGCGAACACATTATTTCATTTTGAATGGCTTCTTTTACAGAAACCATACCTTTTAAAGTAGCCCAGTGCTTTACCTTGACTCAATCAAAGGGGTATAAGTGTTACATTTCTACCAGGCATGGTATTAAGGAATGTAGTTTAAAAAATAAATACTTCCCCATCGCCACCACTACCAGCACCCTTCAAGCTGCTGGATATTTACTGAGAAAGGTGTGATGTTTGCAACTCATAGTTCTGAGTGAACACTTCAAAGGTACATGATCTCTTAGGTCCTTAAACCCCCATCTAAAAGGCAGCTAACTAGGTCACTGTGTTTCACAAGCAGCTAAACAATCTTCAAGGTAACGTTAGCCATACAATTTTGTTTCACACCGCACTTTAGAACCCATCCCGAGGGAAGATGCAACTGCTCTGTAAAAGCAGGAGGAAATGATCAGTTAATAGTATTATTAATGTGTGCCAAGAACTGTATATACCTCATATCACTAAATCCTGGCAACAGCCCTGCAATCAAATGGCATGAGCCTCATTTTCCTGAGGCTCAGAGAGGTGAGAGGACTTGCCAAAGCCCCACAGCTCTCACAGCGGGGCCTGGATTCCATCCTGGTTGTGGCCAGTTTTAAAGCCCATGAGGCTCTCCCCACTGTACCAGGACTTTCTTCTTACCGCTTTGGACGTGTGGATAGCAAACCCACCAATGCCAAGCGGAGGACAAAGTTCTTTATTTATAGCAAAAGAGAAGAAATCAGGACATGACACAAATGAAAAGGCAGATGCTATCTGAGAATGCCAAAAGAAATTTGGAGGTAAGAAGACAGAGATGCTATTCTTAAATTATTTAACCCAGAAAAGGAAGAAAATGTACTTATCTTTGAGTCTACACAGCTGCCGAAAATTGGAGATGTTACTAAAGCTAGACAGTTTTCAAAGAATTTAACCAGCTAAAGCTCAGACTAACTTGTATTGTAACATTTAAAGTGGATGTAGGGAGGGTGGGAGGGAGGGAGACGCAAGAGGGAAGACATATGGGAACATATGTATATGTATAACTGATTCACTTTGTTATAAAGCAGAAACTAACACACCATTGTAAAGCAATTATACCCCAATAAAGATGTTAAAAAAAATAAAAATAAAAAAAAATAAAGTGGATGAACCATTTAACTCTTTCTTTTATATTAAAAAAAAAACCTTTGGGAAACACTTTAAAATTTTTTAATTTGGATCAAAGTTTAAGGAAACAACCTTAGCAATTGGAATTTAAGCAAAATTATCTTGTTTTGTAAGTCCAACATGGAAAAGGAGCAGAAGATACTTAATTTCCATGCATAGCCCTGAGGAGTAAGGGAGCCCTCTAAAATGTTAGCCCTCCTCTCACATTACTCACCTTAATTGTAATCAGGGCCCTTCCAAGGACTCAGAGATTACAATTCTTTCAATGACCCCTCTTCCTACTTCAAAAGATCTCTGAGAGCTTGCCAAGTGCAGTCATCTGAATTACTTGGCCCCCAAGTGACCAGCCCACCCAGCTAGGCCTTTGCCATGCCTAGTGGACGATCTGTTGAACATTATCACATGCTCTCCTTCCACCAGCACCTCAGGGCTCTCTGTTACCTGTTGGCCCAGGGCAGCCGCCAAATTCCCACCAGCACTGTCACCAGAAACTCCGATTCTGCCTGGGTCAACTGAATACTTGTGTAAGACTTCTGGCTGCAGGAAGTACTTTGTGGCACGTATAACATCATGAATTTGCTCAGGAAAATAAACCTTTGGAACTAGCCTGTATCTGTGAAGACAAAAGTTGTATTCATTTAAGGACTTCACCAAGTCTTTAGAGGCCACTTAAAGTTTAAGGGGAAACTGGTTCTTTTGAAGCCAGACACAAACAGGTAAGGAATTATAATAAATATAAAAATAAACCATTTTCTTGCAATTCAAATACTTCTAAAAAGTCGTGATTTTGTCATAGTAATTTTTACTGTGGGCCACCAAACAAAACAAACAAAAACAAAAACCTACAACCACCACCAAGGCAAAAAGAAAACTTTGAAGTAAAAGGCAGACGTTGATTATTAAAATATAGACAGACCCACAAAAGGTTCTGGAATTTTATTTCTGGAAGTCAGTGTTCCGTTCACACCACCTCTGGGTTAGAAGGTGACTCGGCAGCACTAACCACTTCATTGGTCTCAAGTTTAATGAGTGCATATGGTATTCTTCATGATTTACTTGATAAATATAGTAAAACTGTACTCCATTGAAGAGGTCATGCCAGCCCGACATTAAACCCAAGCAATGTATCTGCTCCCTGGAAGGCTGGAACTAAAACGTCAGCTGTCAACCAGCAAAAGGGAAACCAAGTTTCCAGATGGCCCATGGCAGGCCTGCTGGGACACTTCTGGGGCTTCTCCTACTGCCCCACTTTGCAAGATTAGAGTCCCTCTGGGATCCTGCTCTGTACACTTAGTAGGATTCAGATTCCCTTAAGAGCCCCAAGAGCCCTGGTTTTGTCAAATGCCCCACCTATATATAATATCACCTTACAAATCCATTGGTAGTCTCGGCTTGAGGTGCCCTCTCATCCTCCACACTCCTTACTTCTCACTCATCCTTTAAGCTTTACTTGAGGGTTTGCCTTCTCCAGGAAGCTCTCCTTGACTACAACTCCACTTGCTTCTGGGGCTCAGCTGGCTACCATTCCTTGATACTTCTATGTGCTGGGGTATATTGTTCATATTGCCTCATAGTAACATGATTTCTTTCCGTATTTCCTCTTAAGAGTGTGTTCTCCGATATCAGGGACTATGTGTTTCCAGTGTATATCTATCAATGTGCTGAGCACATAATCATGCATCTAGTAAAACTTTTCTGAGTATTAACATACCTTCATTTTGCAAGTGAAGAAACTGAGGCATAGAAAAACTACTTGATTTGTAAAATAAGCCAAACACAAATCAAAACAAGGTAGGATAGGAACTAATTAATTAAAACCTAATAATAGTCAGCTAATACTCAAGTCTTTTGATTTCCAATTTGTAATGAGCATATTTATTCTCAGAAACTAGTTTTTTCTATACTACTCTATATAAGGTCATTCATTTCCCCCATCTAAATTCCAGACAGTTAATTAAATATCTTCACATTCTGGGAATTCCCTGGCGGTCCGGTGGTTAGGACGCCGTGCTTCCACTGCAGGCGGCACGGGTTTGATCTCTGGTTAGGGAACTAAGATCCCAAAAGCTGCACAGCGCAGCCAAAAAAAAAATCTTGACATTCTGTGTAGATACAATCAAATCGACAAGTATTTGTGAAATACTTTGATAAGTAGTGAATGTAGATCTGCTCTTTCAGGAATGACTACATTTTTAAAACACAAAATGCAATAAGAAATTCCCTTAGTGGTTGCCCTATAACAGATAAAATAAGTTTTCTAATTTCTTTTTTTTCCATCTGTGATGATCAAGTAATCATCTGAAATATTTTTTCTCCAGCTGACTTTCACAATGTCTTAGTGAAGCTGCTGCTACTTTATTTCATTCATTAATAATGGGTAAAAGGAGTAGGAGTACACCATTTTGTCCAATAGGTGGAGTCATCTCATATGATTCTAGTTACCCTCAGTTCTGGGATGAGGTCTCAATTTGTTACTTTCAATATTACCAAGCTGAATTCTTAATTCTTTCAATGAAATAAGAACAAATGCACTTCATGACTCAAGGTGTGAAAATAAAGGCTATTTTGTCTCAGGAAGATTCCAGATAGCATGATAGACTATCTTGCTAGTGGCCCAAGAGGTCAGAACATATTTTGCTAGAACACATACGTGAATCAAATTTTCAGGTGTTGTTTCACAAAAGGTCTTAATGACTTTGAATCAAGAGGAACTCCGCAACGGGAGAGGCCACAACAGTGAGAGGCCCGTGTACTGCAAAAAAAAAAAAAAAAAAAAAAAAGAGGAACTGGTAATCTAAAAAATATGCTACTACTTCAAATCTTATGAGTTGATTAATAACTGGCTCAGATAACAGAGTAAACATCCTAGTCCTTCTGGTGCCCTTGAAGATCTATCTCCTAAGCCCTCCTCCCCTTATCTTTGTTCATTCTGGAAACATTCTCTAGTTTTATACATTAAGAAGGGATACTATTTTCATGGACTGAAGGACGTAGTGAAACTAGATTTTTTTTTTTTTTTTTTACGGTACGTGGGCCTCTCACTGTTGTGGCTTCTCCCGTTGCGGAGCACAGGCTCCGGACGCGCAGGCTCAGCGGCCATGGCTTACGGGCCCAGCCCCTCCACGGCATGTGGGATCTTCCCAGACCGGGGCACGAACCCGTGTCCCCTGCATCGGCAGGCGGACTCTCAACCACTGCGCCACCAGGGAAGCCCTAGATATTTTTAAGATGAGCCTTCAAAGTAGCTTGAAATTGACCTGAGAAGTATCACGAAAGTTCTGTAATATCATTATAGACACAGAAAACTGAGAGTCATGAGGTGATTTATGAGCGGTGTAGTCAAAGAAAGCATGCATAAATACATTTATCTGATGCTTTTGTTCAAGGCTGTGTCCCTGCGAAGTACTGAAAGAGGATTCTGCCTTTTCTTTTTTTTAATTGTAGATCTTGAGTGAAAGCACCTGATGAATTTGTGGCACATACAGTCTCAATTTGCCCAGCTCAGTGCAGGACACATGACTCTGCAGTGTCAGCTTCTACCTACCTATTACTGCAGGTGCCTCCCACTAGAAGAACAAAATTTGGTGTAAATTCAGGAATGAGGTTTACTCAATTTAATAAATATGTACACTCTATAAAAATTATCTTTTTCCTGCTAGGTGAGGTACCTCACCAGGTACTCACCAGGTACTCAAATCTCAGAGCAAACCTGTGGGTTTAAGGATGAAAACATGAGGCTCAAGGGGGATGCATAACTAGTCTACAACAGCTAGTAAGTGGCAAAGCTGTGATCTGAATTCACAACTGACTTCAAAATCCACATGCCACCCCCTTTTAAAATATTCTCATTCTTCCAAACCCACAGCCTTTAAATGTATGTGTGTGTGTTTTCATTACCTCACCAAAGCAGTAAGTTCTCAAAACTGTAGATTTCTGACATCCCATAACTTCTCTCATGATTTCAATGTTTTTGCAATATTCTTAAAACAAACCACCTGGCAGAGTACCTGGCACATGGTACATCTTTAATAAGATATTTTTATTTGTCCCAAACAAAATTTTAGAGATTTATTTTATACTTTTTACATATAAAATATGTCATATTTTATTACATACTCTTATGGTGGGAAAAGTAATAAGCTATGCGCCTTTAAAAAACATTTTAAAAAAGAAATTGTTCCTAACCCACCTACTCTTCGGGCACATCTCCAAGGACTGCCTGCCTGTATGCTCTGCATAGCTGAGAGTTTCTCAACTCTATATGCACCTTAGGATAATCTTGGGAACTTTATAAAAAAACACTGAGGTTTGAGCTCCTCTACAAAACATTCCAATTTATTTGATCTGAGGTGGGGCCCAGCATAACTATATTTGAAGAAAAATTCCCCCAAGTAATTCTAATGTGCAGCCAGGGTTTAGAAATATTACTGAATCCAACCATACTGTCACTCTCCTCTGAACACAACTCCCTGTTCCTGTTCCCAATGCATTGGTCCTTCTCTCCATCCCCTATGCCCTTCCCCCAGCAATTTCTCATCAAATGTTGCCATTCTTTAAGTCTCATCTCAAATGCCACTTCCTCCATGAAATCTTCTAACAGCCCAGCCAAAAGTAACTCTCCTTTCTTTAAGCCCTCAAAGTCTCTCTTACAATAGGTCATAACAGACATGTCAACTTCCTCTAGGAGTAGACGGAAAGTCACACAGCTATGTACTAGATATCGATGTATACCCACCTGAAATAAGCAGCACCATTTCTACAACCTATTACTTTATTATCTACTTTGTTAGTGACCAGGGAGATGGAGCAATGCTCAGAAAGACTGACAAATTCTTCCTTAAGTCAAAGGCAGATACACAAGCCCAGAGTTGAAGGAAAATGTGAGTTGCTTCCAAGACTATGGATGTGGAAGCCCTGAATAATACTAGTGTTCTAAGAGTGCTGTAAAGTGCATTCTCCCTCAAAATAACCTAGCCTGGAAACACTGAGACAGTCTTCTGCAGCGGGCAAGGACACTGAGTTCTCTTCACGTAGTGCCAGTTAGGTGAAAGGTACATGTGATATTCCGGAATGAAATTATACTCCTATTTGATTCAGGAGTGAGATAAAATCACATTCCATTTTGGCCTTCTTTTGTTTTTCTTTTCCTTTTTCACTGTCTCCCAAGAAGAGCTCAGTAGATTCACCTTGAGAACATAAAAAGGTTAACATTCTCCTCAGTCTTAAAGAACCCATATCAGTAGGGGTTATCTGAAACAAATCAACAATTACAGTGATATTGTGTTACTTGAGAGGGACAACTCCAGGGGAAGAATCTATTTATTCCTCTAATAGGTAGAAGCTTCCTTTCCATTAAAAGAATATATAATAAAATTACATAAAAGTGGAAAGACTGTGAATGGATAATTGTTTCTCTTTCCATTTGTGCAATGAGGTTTGTGCATAAAGATTGAGGAAGGGTCTTCCTTTCTGTTTCTACTCTCAAAATTGGCTCTCGAAATAGCTTTGACTACCAGTCATTCAGCAAGGCAGAGCCCAGCTTAACAAAGGCTTGGCTGAATGGATAATAAGTACATTCAAAAGAACTGACAGATGTCAGGATGTGTCACCAAAATCCTAGGACTGATTGAACCTAGAATTGTGATCCGTGTAAATGATATGATGCTGACGCTGTTTACGAGTTAAGACTTCCTGAGACGTCTCTATGGACACGGCAGGGAGCTCCCCAGGCCTCCCCTCCCCAATTCAGATATAAACCTCGCCTTTAACCTCATGGGGGAATAGAGAGCCAAACATTCCCTCAGGTGGCTACAGAATCCCAAGCAGGCTTGGGTCCATGTCCGTCGGACCTCCTTTCTCTGTGTGATTTCAGAAGCTAAACAGAGCTCTGGGCTCAGGTGTGGGTGGAACTAGGCTTCCCAACCTCGCTGCAGTGTGCAGCACAGGCTTTCTGTACAGCTCCAAGCCCCCCTCCCCCCAAATTCTAAAAGACCTAAACCACAAGAGAGAAACCAGTAGATTTTTTTTTAATGTTAGTAGAAAACAGAGCCAAGAAGACATTAGCTTAATATGTCTAAAAAGGAGATTCATTAGTTAACGATAGTGAAGGAACTAAAACAACCTACTTCTTAAAAGAAGCCTCAATATTATCTTTCTGTAGCATTAATAAATTATTTGTAACACTGGCCTTTGGGTTTGCTAATAAGGTAGCCTGGACTGAGTAAAAGGAAAGTTTTGGACAAATTTTCCCTTTCTTGGAGAGGAACCCTGAGGAATTCAGTCTGCCTATCTCCCAGGGCTGCCCAGGTTGGGGTGAGGCATGAGGATTTCTGTGTGCTGGTCTGGGAAGAAGAGAAGGAAAAGGAGCAGAGGGAGAGTCACAGCTAGGTCACCGTGGCTCGTGTCTTCCAGAGTATCTTGTTTGAACAACTATTTATTGAGATGTGTGTTGTATTGTGCCTTTAGAAGCTCTGTGATTTTGTCAGCTTGTACTCCTCTAATTTTATGGATGAGCAGGACAGAGTCATAAAAGTCCCATTGCTTATAACTCTGTTAGCAGCAGACTAAGATACGTGGTCCAGCTTCTATTCTGTCTATGTGAGCAACGTTCTTCTTTACAGCTCTGTCAAGTTTTAAGTTCTCTGTGCATAGTGCCACCTGATATTTGGTGGATGGGAATAGGTCTCCACTGACACAAAATAGAGAGTTTTAGTGTCATACAGACTTAGTTAAAAGCAAAACACAACTTGAAACCGTTTTTGACAACCAAAAAAAAGCAATGTAAATGCCTTGTAGAATTTAATAATATCTGACATGCCTACTTTGTTATTATCTCACATTTTATCTTTTTGTAATTGAAGTATAATTGCCATACAATATTATATTAGTTTCAGGGGCACAACATAGTGCCATGATCTATGGCACTATGTTACATTATGACATGATTGCCACAATAAGTCGTTACCATTTGTCACCATACATAGTTAATACAATATTACTGACTATACTCCCCATGCTGTACATTAGCATTTTATCTTTAAAAAAAAAGAAATTAGGGGGCTTCCCTGCTGGCGCAGTGGTTAAGAATTCGCCTGCCAATGCAGGGGACATGGGTTCAAGCCCTGCTTCAGGAAGATCCCACATGCCGCGGAGCAACTAAGCCTGTGCGCCAGAGCTACTGAGCCTGTGCTCTAGAGCCCGCGAGCCACAACTACTGAGCCCATGTGACACAACTACTGAAGCCTGCGCACCTAGAGCCTGTGCTCCAAAACAAGAGAAGCCACCGCAATAAGAAGCCCGAGCACCGCAACGAAGAACAGCCCCCGCTCGCCTCAACTAGAGAAAGCCCACGCGCAGCAACGAAGACCCAACACAGCCAAAATTAAATAAATAAAATAAATAAATTAAAAAAAAAAGAAATTAGGGACTTCCCTGGTGGTCCAGTGGTAAAGAATCAGCCTTCCAATGCAGGGGACATGGGTTCGATCCCTGGTCGGGGAACTAAGATCCCACATGCTGCGGGGCAACTAAGCCTGCACGCTGCAACTACTTTGCCCACACGCCTCAACTAGAGAGGCCACGGGCGGCAAACTACAGAGCCCACACGTTCTGGAGCCCACATGCCACAACTAGAGAAGAGAAAACCTGCGTGCCACAACGAAGAGCCCTCACGCCGCAACAAAAGATCCTGCATGCCTCAACGAAGACCTGGCCTGCTGCAACTAAGACCCGGCACAGCCAAAAAAATAAAAATAAATTAATTAATTTTAAAAAAAAGAAGAAAGAAATCTTCCTTTTTCCTGATGTCTTATGGTTCTAGTATTGTGTTTTATTATATAAACTACAGGTAAAAAGGTACCATATTATAGTTAAACTGCAATGAAGTTTATGAAAATAAACTTATAAATATAAACTTCCTTCCCAGATTATGTAAATGAGGATACATCCATGTATCTTGGGTATGATAAGATGAACTCTTCCATTTATTTCATAAATACTTACTGTGCAATTATGTGTAAAAATAGCATAGTGTTGTAGAAGCTACTAAATAGAAGTCATGGCCTATTTTTATACCTTGAGATCTTTGTCTACCTCAGTTGTTGGATCTGTTCCCAGAATCTTGAGCCAATAGCAGTGATGTAAACTCAGAAATTCCAGCTCCTGGTGTTGCTTCATGTGAAGTGATTCCATCACCAGGGCTGCCCCCAACCCCTGCCTACCAGCTTCCTCAGATTGTATCTAACCTTCCACAAGGCCACTCCCTACATGAAGTAAAGCCATGACACCACTACCCACTCCTGTTGGCCTCAAGGATAAGGAGAAGCTGTCTGCAGACAACCTCCCTGCTAGGAGAAGGAATTCCAAGAGAACCAAGAGTCCACCATCCTTGTGAAGGCTCTCAGGATTATCCACCCTTATTTCTTATTTTCCTTAGTCATTGCCAGAAGCATAGGTCCCCTCATCTGTCTTCTCTCATATTTCACTCCCTTAATGCTCTCTGCCTCCTCCCATCCTCCCAAGCCCTCTCATTACACCACTTTGGACTTCCATGACCAATTCATTCTGTCTAACTAGGTTCTGCTCATCCCTAGGAGCTCGATTCAAACCCTTCAAACTAGGTAAGATCTTACCTACTCGATGCCTCCATTACTACTTCACATCACTTATCACATTTAATATTACTTGTTCAAGGTTTGATTTCTCATCTAGATTGTAAACTCCATGAGGATAGAAATTATGCCTCTCTTACTCACACTGTTATGCCACCAGAATTTAACACAGTAGCTGGCACATAACAGGAATTCAATAGGCGCTTATGGAATAAAAGAAAGAGGTGAGCAGTGAGAAGAGGTCCCAAGTTAGACCTCTGAACATACTTTCCAAGAGAAACATCACGGTCATATGATGTTGGCTATACCTCAACTAGAGCATAGGTTATGTGGCTCTTTGTGGGCTGGCTCGCCTGGATGGATCCTAATCACCTTAGCTCATTATTTCTGCAAAGAAAAGTACTGTGAGTTCCAAACACGTTGATAAATAAATTAGTTAAGTTGGACCTTTCTGTCCTATGACCTTTCTGTCCTATGGGCTAGAGCAATAACCCTTCAGTCTTGTCTAGTGATTTAGAATATCAGAAGCCCTTTTATCTCAAATGTCCAAACTGATTCTCATAACAACTCTCTGAAATCATTAACCTAACTCAAAGTGTATCTACTTATTAGCATACATGTTTAAGCCATATACTGGGTGCGGTAGGCCCAAAGAAAAGAGGACATGATTCTTGTTCCCAGTAGCTCACGTTGACATCCACAGGAAAGATTCCTAACCCCATTTTGCACGTGAGGTTAAGTGACTTGCCTGAGATTACACAGCCTTGAGTAATAGTAATTGCCCACTGCTGTGATGCTTATCTGCTGATAAACCGGATGCTACATTGAACAGATTTGGCGCAGTGGAAAGTGAAGATGAAAGCACGGCCCCTCTATAGTTTAGTTCTTTTTTAAAAAAAAATCTTCTTAAAAACACCCTATCCAGTGGAGCAGTGGTTAAGAATCTGCCTGCCAATGCAGGGGACACAGGTTCAAGCCCTGGTCCGGGAAGATCCCACATGCTGCAGAGCAACTAAGCCCATGCACCACAACTACTGAGCCTACGCTCTAGAGCCCATGAGCCACAACTACTGAAGCCCGTGCGCCTAGAGCCCGTGCTCTGCAACAAGAGAAGCCACCACAATGAAAAGCCCACGTGCCACAACGAAGACCCAATGCAGCCAAAAATAAATAAATAGAATAAATTTATTAAAAAAAAACACCCTATCCATCCTTCTTTGTTTTATGATAAGTACAGACTTAAAAGAACACCTGTTTCACTGGAGACAGATGCTAACAGGTGGAGAAGGGCATGTAGGAAGAGCTTAGGCATATTGCCAGTTGCTTACATTAGCCCTGGAGGATAAGGCTTGTGTGGAGAATCCTTATGGTACCAAGTAAAACAAGTCCACCTTCTCTCCTTTCCTCAGGCCTTTGAGGAGCTGGAGCTACACAGGAAACCACTGAAGAGGCCCTGAGACCAGCTCACCAGCACCAAGCTGCAGGGCCTTGCTCCATAATGGAGTTCAGCTGCTTAAACAGCCCTGCCTTCCTCTGGCCAGCTACCCAGGCCAGATGATACAATCGTTTACTTGAAGGTTCCTGCATTATAAAACTGCATCAAGGGCCCTTGAGTGATCTGGGAGGCCCAGCCGAGGATCCAGGGAGGCCGGGGAGCTGTCCAGAGTTGTCCAGTGCCACATTTGCAGAGGAGGAAGCCACAGCATCACTCTGATTCTAAGGCTCCCATTGACAGGGTCCGAGCTGCCTAAATGACTTAGGAGACCAACCCTTCCAAGGAACTGGAGAAGCAAGGATTCTCTTAGGTCTGCGATCTGGAGTAGGGGCAAGAAGGAGATGAGTTATGAATGGGAGTGCAGCTGGCAGAGAGAGGCAGAGGGAAGGGGAGAGCTACATAAGCTCAGGGCATGCAAAGTGGCTGATGTTGCCATAACCCTGTCACTCAGCATCATCAGCTTCCTTCAATATTAGTTTAGGGCTTCCCTGGTGGCGCAGTGGTTGAGAGTCCGCCTGCCGATGCAGGGACACGGGTTCGTGCCCCGGTCCGGGAGGATCCCACATGCCGCGGAGCGGCTGGGCCCGTGAGCCATGGCCACTGAGCCTGCACGTCCGGAGCCTGTGCTCCACAACGGGAGAGGCCACAACAGTGAGAGGCCCGCGTACCGCAAAAAAAATAAATAAAAAAAAAATTAAAAAAAAAAAAAAATATTAGTTTGATACTGGGTCAAAGAAGCATAGAAGCCTGGGGAGTGATTCCACCTGGCTCAATTCCCCACTCCACATATGTGACTAAGTAGCTATGTGACCTCTTGCAGGCTACTTAACTTCTTGGACCTCAATTTCCTCATCTATGAGGAAAATATCAAAACACTTACTTTGGATGACTTATACGAAAGTTAAGCAAGACTCTTCATTCATTCATTCCATAAATACGTATTAAATGCTCTTTTGGTGTTCTGTGGCTAATTTTCAACGTGTGTGTGATGGGGGAGGTGCCCCACACCTCCAACAAGCAATGCTCTGGACACCAGCTGGGTGTCCTACAGTTCAACTCAATTCTGACAATATCTACCTGGAGATAGCAGCAGATTCCACAGATTAAGGGTTCAGTCCTGCAAAACTGTAGGATCACCCCCAACCTCAGACACCAGACGCAAACCCAGGCTGTCACCTATGCTTTTCCCCAAGCTATAGATTGGAGGTTCCAACAATCCCCTCCAACTCAGGATGCCAATGGTTGTTACTGTACTTCTGACCACCTGGCTATAAATCAGAGGTTCCCAAAACCTCCTCCTCTGGTTCAATTAATTTGCTAGAGTGGCTCAAAGAACTCAGAGAAATATTTTACTTACTAGATTACTGATTTATTATAAAAAGAATACAACTCAGGAACAGCCAGATGGAAGAGATACGGAAGTCAGTGTAGGTGGGAAGGGGTGCAGAGCTTCCATGCCTTCTGGAGGTGCACTACTCTCCCCAAATCTGCATGTGTTCACCAACTGGAAGCTTTCTGAACTCTGTCCTTTGGGTTTTTATGGAGGCTTTATTACCTAGTTATGATTGATTTAATCATTGGCCAATGGTGATTGATAAAACCTCCAGCCCATCTCTCCTCCCCAGAGGCCAGCAGGGTGGGAAAGTCCCAACCCTCTAATCACATGGTTGGTTCTCCTGGCAACCAGCCCCCATCCTTAGGTGCTTCCAAAAGTCACCTCATTCACATAACAAAAAACACCTTTTTTTTTTGGCAAGGGGGGCAGGGGCGGGATAGTTCCCTGACCAGGGATTGAACCCTTGCCCCCTGCAGTGGAAGGGTGAAGTCTTAACCACTGGACTACCAGAGAAGTCCCACAAAAGGCTCCTTTAACTCTCTGAACACTTAGGAAATTTGAAGGATTTGGGGAGCTGTGAGCCAGGAACTTTGGACGAAGACCAAGTACGCGTGAAAAATACACTTTGGTCATCTGAATGACCAAATATATATTTCCTACAAATCACAATATCATAAATTTCCACTATCTGCCAGGGACGTTTCCAGACACTAATGGTCAGCAATGAACAAAACAGACAAAAATCCCTAAAATCTCTGCCTTCATAAAACTTACATTGTCTGTTTATATTCAATACAATAAATACGTAAGAAGTTATATATATGGTCTGTCAGACGTTGATGATAATTTTGGAGAAAAATAAAGCAGAAGAAAAGTGGACTGCAATTTTAGGGGTTTCAAGGAAGGCCTTGGTGAAAGGATAATACTTGAACAGAGATCTGAAGGAGGAGAAACAATGTATACATAGCACCTGCACAATGCCTGCCATGGAATAGGTGCCATGATTTTTGTATTACCATCACCGCAATCATTATAATTATTATTCACTTTCTTCTTAGTGTCCCAGAAAAAGCTAATATAGAACTGGTAGAAACAACTCAAAACACTGATATTAATATTAATACTAATAGTGATAATAATAGCTACATTAACTAAGATTGGTTGAACACACTATTATTTACAAGGTCTGAATTACAGAACCTAACTCCAGGAGGATAACTTCTCCAACTCTTGGTGTAGGAGAGATTCTCTTAAAATGCTGATTGGTTTTTAGATTTAAAAAGGCAGTAATCATGTACAGTACTGTCTGGAGTACAGTAGTACAGTATCTTTATTTCAAGCCCAGGGTGTCCGGAAGCAAGTGTAAAAGCAGCGGTGAAGTAGCTGGTACACTGCTAAGAAGCACCAAGTGATAACGATTGTGTTTGTTGGACTTACGAACAAATTGGACTTAGGAATGCACTCTCGGAACAGAGCTTGTTCGTTCTGAGACTTGCTGTAGGGGACTTAACTGTATTTCCACTTAATTTTAAATGAGTGGATCTGATGGAATAGTAGGAATTATCTGGTATGTCCAAACTTCCTTTGCTTTCTCAGCACTTGTGAAGGTAAAGTGAGAGAATTAACACAGAAAACAGTCACACTATACAGGAATTTTTTTAACTTCAACATTAGTTGAAATTTATAGTGGTAATTTTTAGAATATGCTTTTACTTGGCTAAGAAAAAACCTGATGGAAAAAAATCCCTTCTCTTTTATGCTTTTATCATAGTTTATTTCCACATAATAGCATAAGAAAATAATCTTTCCCTTTAGGGTTTTTCTCCTGAAATTCTATGAGCACTGTCTGACCTTGCAGTTCACAAGGTTAATGATTCAACTATAACTTATTAAAGTTAGTTAGCTATGCTTTAATTCCTCTTGAAAGGCATTGCATGGCTTTCTTACACTTCAATAGTCTAATAATACAGAGCTATACTAAAGTAAAAAAAAAAAAAAGGCAGTAATCAAACTATATACTATAAATAACTGATTATATATTTCTCTCAATTTCAGCTAATTCCGTTTCCAGAAGATTCCAAAACTAAAATAAGAAGATAGTTTGAGGCATTATAAAGCTAGTTCAAGAAATTCTAAGTTACATCAGAAATCATTTTCTGTGACTTTGGGAAAATCACTTCACCTCTCTGGACTTTCATTTTACACTCTAGCACTTGTAAAATAAGATAACTAGATGGTTATCTAGGATTCCTTCTTAAATGTTTTTCTATGACTATTATTAATTACTTACTCAATGGAGACAATGACAGCATTCAATTCCTCAGCCATTGCTTTACACAGTTCATCGTAATACCTGATTTCTGAAAGAGACAAAGGAGCAAACACTCACTATAAAGCAGTTTATTTAATACTGTCCGTTCTTAAATTCTGCTAACTATGGATTGTTTTTAGACTTGGACTTAAGTTATTAATAATAAAAACAATAAAAAGTAAATATGAACATATACCTCATTAACAGAGCTACATGTACAAATGTAAAAAATTAATCTGGTTTCCCATAAAATACAATTACTATAAAATAACAGGAAATCCATATTAGATTACCTTTGAATGTGTTTTTAACTGACTAAAAATTTATTTCATAATGGACGATATGAAGTGCATCAGATTCATTCTGATTTTGTAGTTCTTCAAATGTATGCCTTTCCAGAAATCACAGAAAATAAGCAGTTTCTTCCTTAGAACCAAAAAATTTTTCTCTTTTAACACCATCATTTGCTGTGATTCAGAAAAGTCACCAATCTGAAGAATATGGTATTCTGTTTAAACCAACACAGAACAAATAGAATTTTAGGAAGTCTTAGCATTTCTTAGAAAGAGAATCCACAGGTTTGCAGTGACAGAAGCAATTTTAATATGTAAAAATTTAATCCCTTAGGCTGTTCTTTTAATATATTAATGTTTTTATAATATATTAGGAGCTGGATTGCGTCAACAGAAAGCCAAATACTACCTTATTTATAGGTTTTCCAAGGCAGTCTAAGAACCAGAAGTTCAATAACTACATAAACACCTGCACACCTACCTCCAGCTCTTCCTCTGGCAGAAGTGATCAGCCAAAATTATGTGGAAAAGGCCAGGCTGACTCATAATCCATACCATTCCTGGCACTTATACTTCCTGGCCTCTGATGTATTGATACTATCTCACCTGGCAAGTGTCCAGTGCTACAGATGCAACCTTTTCTAGGGCAGAGACTCTGTCTTACTCAGTTTTGTATCCCCATCACCAAGCACACATTAGGGTGACCAGAGGTCCAGGTTTGCATACAACTCTTTGAGTTTTTGTACTGAAAGTCCTGCACCCTGGGAAACTACTCAGTCCTGGGCAAACCTACATATTCAGTAATCATCTTATGGAAATGTGAACAAATCAATGAATAAAAGAATAAATGATGAATATGGAGTTAAATGAAATGAGATTACTAGAAAAAGTTATACTTTTTGGCCTTTGCTGCATTAAAAAAAAAAAAGACAAACTAGAACAAGTTGCCATCGCCTTTAAACTTAGGGGATGCCAAAAGCTCTGGGCTGAAGATGAGAAAGTAGCGCCATAATAATTACAAGCAGAGATAAGGCCCTTATTTCCTCCTTAGTATGCTTTTCATTAGGCTGCTCCCCTTGGCTGCCTTTTTTTTTTTTTTTGCCTGACATTTTTAATGTGTGATCTGTTCATGAAAGTTTTCCAATACCAAAGAGAATGTTCTTGAATTTTGCAAGGTCGTTTCCTTTTAACTGTGGCATGTGTTTTATATTTTCATCTTTGTTTTCACAAGCAGATGAAATGTTGATGAGTTAACGTGCATTCAGAAATACTCGTTCTATTTCATAGAAAGGTGTCTTCAAAACACAAGTTGGCATACAGCTACAGATAATTGCCTCATATTCTGGCTCAGGGAAACTTTACCTTGTTTTGGTGCAGAAAGCAACTTCAGTACTTCACAATAAGTTAGTCTAGGATTTAGGTTACAGGAAATATTTTCAAAACAGTCTGCTTGAATCAACAAACAAACAGGCAAAACCCTTGATGTAGGGTAGCTATATAATCATATAGGGTAGCTATATAATCAATCATCCAAACCAGGACCCTTTCAAGAATGGAAAGGGGGGGCACTATGAATAATTTTGCTGAGACAATAGGGATAACTGGGCCTGCCAGGGGAACCAAGTCCAATGGCTCCCTTCTCCTTACCCAGTAAGAAAGTCATTTCAATCACACATCTCTGTGGGCCAGCTACAACCCCAAACAACCTGAACGTGACCAGGACATACTTGCACTTGCCAAGGCCCAGCCTCCTCCGTGAATGTAAACAACGCTGCGTTTCAGCGGCTCTTCTGGCTTTGCAGAGCCTTCAAACACTCTGACTTCCACACCGTCAAAGTCAGTGTCTGTTACTTTCACCTGAGCAGATGACCATGCGCTTTTCTTGCCAAAAGAAATGATGATGAAGTTCAGCACGAGCAGATGATGGCTGAGGCCCAAGTAGTGTATCAGGTTACTCTGCAGGATGAGGGGGGAATGAGGGAGAGCGTGTGTCAGCTAAGTTATCACCTGAGCCACACTCACCAACCTTTCAGTATTCGAATTCTTACAAGCAATTGCCGCTGCCCTTGAGGACTCACTGGCTACTTTTAATACAATAACAAATCATATTTACCTTTCGTTTTCAGAACTTCGAGAGTATTTTCACCTGAAAATATCAGAGTAAATCTCCTTTGATCTTCAGATAGTCTCTGAGAGGGAAATGTGTCATCAGTCTCATTTTACCAAGAAGGTTTAGAAATTAGCTGAACTTGCCCATTTCGCTGGATAAATGGCAGTTCTGCGACTCAAACCTAGGAACTGTGAATTCCAGGATTCAGTCCGTTCACCCGACCCCTGCCCACCCTAAATCAGCACATCACAGTTCCAATAACATACTAGGAACGGAGGAAGAATACTTTATTTGAATACAAATAGAAGAGAAGAGAGTTTTATATTTACTATAAGTATTTTTAAAGTGTTTTTAAGCTTATATATTGAAGTGTGTCTGGTTGTTTTGAGAGTAAGAGAAAGGAATGAGTGTGTGAGAGGGAAGGAGCAGAGTCAACTGCAGTCCTGGCAGAACAGCTCAGACACAATCAGGAGCTTTGCAGAAATGTACAAAGAACATGCAGCCTGTTGTCTCTTCCCTTCTGAGCCCTGAGGGCATTGAGCTCTGCATTAAGTGTTCACAGGAAGTTATCTGGTTGGAGAGGAGACCCAGGCCGTCCACCCAGCAAAGACCCTGTGGAGTGTATTCCCTCTTTCTACTTCTTATACAAGCTCTTCCTATTGAGTACGCTCATAAAACTGACCTCCCTGCAAGACCTACTGGCCATGTTTCAAAGTCAGAAAATTAGAAGCCACCTGGAAGCCGGTGACTAGCTAAGGTAGAGAGGCCCAGAAGTGTCACAGAGCGATTAGAAACCTTCCCGGTACAGGCGCGTGAACTCAGATACTTGTATCGCCTAGTGGCTCTCAAACCTTGATGGGGAGCAGCTGGAGAGTAACAGTGCCCTTCTGTAGACTATGAAACAGAACGCTGATGATCAGTGAAATATTTAATGCCTTCATAGGATCAAGAAAACAATGTTCCTAATAGAAATGAGAACTGTGTGCAGTCTGCAATACACCATAATACAGCTTCCCAGCATGTACATGGGGCACACTGGTATGCCCTGAAGAGGATACAGATGTGTTGTGACACTGATCCCCTCAGCCCCTGGACAGCCAAGTTCCTGAGCTGTTTACCCCAGGGTCCCATATAAAATTGTATACATATGCCCTGCTGTGAAGAGTTGGAAAGACTGCATTATAAAACCATTAGCGAGTGTTCATGAAAAACAAGAACAAGAGGCAATTTATATAACCATGAACAGCTTTTCCAATAATTCTATTAATATTCATTTGCTGGAAATATAAGCAACAGGAAAGCAAATGAATATTAAGAAAATAATTCAATTTCTATATGTACAATTGACCAATTTATTGAAAAAGTTAAAACAACTGTTAACGTTCTCGATACGAAACAAACAAATGTGAGTGTGTGCGCGCACCCTAACCACAAGTTTAAGGGTTTAAGGTCTTTGGCAAATTGGGAAAAAGCAATCATCACTTAAGTTTTGTGGTAACACGTCAGTCTAACTTGGGGAATATGGAGATCTGCCAGGGCATGGCCGAGAATGTATTCACTAAGATTTCTAGAGTTCACACAACAAACCCTTGTCAATTAACAGAGAACATGCAAGATCCATTCCATTTCTCACAGGCCAAGTAGCTTGACAGGCATCAAACAATAAACTATGAACAAAGACATGGCAGGCTTGGCTCTGTTACTTTTTGAACTACATTTTTTGTTTTTAGTTAAATGAAGACTTCATTGAATATATAAGACAAATCATATGAGTTTCTTCAACTAAAGGAAAGCTGTAAAACAAGTGAGTTGTCTTTACAAGGCAGATTAGAGAAGAGTATTCATTTTCATTGAATCCACCCCGGGTTTCCTTTATGTGTACTGCATGCCCTGAGTGCATGCAGACTTGCCTCAATCTGCCCATACCTTTCCAGAAGCACCTCTGCTGTATTAGCTTATGAGCACTTGCATTAATAGAATTTCTGAACAACTGTCTGCATTGTTCACAACACTGACAGGGTGGTGTGGGAGCAGAAGTGCTGATTGGAGAAGGGACAGTTTGTTTATGAAGGAGAAAAAGATAAGCAGATGGGTGTAAGAAAGGCTGGATGGGTGGGAAAAGAAGAATCCAGAAAGGTGTTAAAATAAAATTGTGCTAATGTTTGGAATTGTATTGATAAGTTAGAGAATGAAAAATCATTATCCTACAGACAATACTGACTTTGTTTCAAAATTTGAAAATGAAGAGAATCAAGCAGTAATCTGTCATTAGCCAATTTATCATTACTATTATTAATAATAATAGTTATCACTGTCTGAGTGCCTACAGTATGAGGAGAGGTTGTTGAATTCTGGCTACAATTCTGTTATTTTCCTCCTTGTGAAGAAGACAGAAGAGAAGTTGAGAGACTAAGTAACCAGTATAGAAGCTGGATTCCTGGAACTATGAGAGGGCTGCAGGACATACAGAATTACCCTAGAGATGCTGGTTGAGAACAGTGTGGGCCCAGGAAGCTGCTGAGTCCTATCCAGGATAGGATGACATTCATATGTGTATGTGCTGTCATGTGGCATGATAAAACTGTGAATGGTATCTAACTTTTTTCCCTAATATCTGTTTCCCTTAGCTCCTCTCACTACTCCCCTCCCATCCCTACTGTCCAACAGGTAAAATCAGTAGCCAAGACTTTATGTAGTTATTACTTCAGGGAAGGGATATGAGAACAAATAGCAAAGAAACAGAAATGTCTTCCTGCTTTTGATTTTCAAAAGCCTATATCCTTTGGAGAATTAAAAAAGACATTGATTTAGGAGATTACATGATGAGTAAGAAGTCTCCTAGAATAGGAAGTGATTCTCCGAGCTAGGTGGTGGAAGAGGGGAGGAGAAATTATTAGAGATCAAATGAAGAATGAACGGATTGATATCTGAGATCCAATGAAAAAAGAACCTTGGGACACAGCAACCCTCAGATATGTCTATGGAATCTGAGAGCAACAGACATGTACCCCATGCCCAGACAGAACCGTGGAAAAAGGCAAGACTCTAGGGAAGAGTGACCGCAAGGTATGTTTAGGAAGGTGGTGCCTCAAAAGGCCTCAGAGAGCCCCCCTCAGGCTCTAGCTTGTGCAGGAGCAGCAGAATGACTCCATGTGTCCAAAAAGGCATAAAAACAGGAAGGCTGCATGAGTGTCTTGCAGATGGGTCTGAGACAACTTCTCCGTTATCCGTGGCCCACTACATGTTCTCAAGGGTCTAACAGGAATAGAAGAGAGCACTAATGGACCTGAAGGGCTCTTATTAATAAGAACAAAGGATATCCCAGGGCAACTTGTAGGAGCCAAACACCATGGACCAGGTGGAACATGAATGTGGGCTAAGGATGAGTACCCACATGGCTTCCCCCATGCATTATGCATCAACATCACATGAGACACTTCAAAACCTAAAAGAAAACAGTGATGGGGGAATACCTAAATTCACTGGAATTAAGTTCTACCTAAAGAATGAAGGCTCAAAATATAGATCAAGTTATATTTCTTGCATCCTTGAGTTTGTGAAATGAGATTCAGATCCACCCAAGAAACATTCTCTAGTTAACAAAGTTTCCTGAAACCTATTTAGAAGTAGCTGGAAAACTCCAGTAGCACAAAGAAGCAAGCCAAGTGTTAAGAATTTCACAGGTTGTGAACTGACCCAGTCTTGGCTAGATGAAGTACTCCAGGGCAGTACTAGAGGTCTTAAAACTTGCCCCATAACCATTTCAGGCTCTAGAAGGGAATTCTGCCTGAGGAGGTGGAAGGGATGAAGGGTACTCATTACACCTCAGTAGAACCAGATACAGCAAAATAGGTGGCCACTGGCTCCCTACCCAGGTCTGATGACCAAAGGTCAGAAGACAAACAAAAATCAAAGGCAGCCAAGCAGAATCTATACTCTGCTTATTAAAATATGTTCGTTGTTAGTTTATGAATGGGGTTGTTCTCTGCTAATTCATTCACCATACAAATTAGAAAATCTATTCAACGGGCAGGGAAACTTAAGGGGGAGAAAAAGACCATCTTCTGGAGCTCAGGGAAACAGAGGAGAGCCAAGACTTGTAAATGGATAGCTGATGTTAGTTAAGCAATACAAGCTTAGTAAGAGAAGCCTAGATAAAGGGTTGCACAAGCCCAGAGAAGGAAGGAATTACTTGTGTCTGTTCGTTCTGGGATGAAATCCGATACGGCATCTATTCTGAATTGTGCCTTAATAGAAGACGAAGTGCGAGTAGCAAGGAAAAGGATAGGAATCCAAGATGCCAAAGTGTTGGGCAAGTGTTATAATTCAAATGCCTATGGGAAGAAAAGCTAAGTAAGGCAAGTGTAGGCAGGGGGAGCCGGCAATAAAAGGCTCAGTCTAGGAGGCAGGTAGGAAGCCAAAGTCAGTAGCACAGACTGCAGACTGAATACCTGGTTAAAAGCCCAGCTCCCCCGCTTTCCAGCAGTGGGGTCTTGGGCACGTTCCTCACCCTCTCTGTGCCTCAATTTCTCATCTGTAAAACAGAAATGACATACTAACTGGTTCAAAATACTGTTGTGAAACTTAAAAAAGTAAAAACCCCTAGAACAGTGCCTGGCACATACCAAGCCTTCTATGAGTTGGTTATCGTTACTGTCACACCTCTGATCTGGAAGATCACTGCATGAAGAAATGTGAGCCCAGGGACAGATAGCTCAATGTTTGCAGGGAAGTTGAGACTATCATTTTCTCCCATTGTGTACATTTGTTACTAGGACCCCAATGATCACCAAGTTCTGAAATTACTACAGGTGAAAAAGATGTCAAATAGTTATTTCTAAAAAGTTCATCTGTGTGCTCATGTCAAAGTGGGAGGGAGAGGTGGGGAAAAGCCATAGTACTCTGATATTCCATACACATCAATAACTTAGCATGTGATCAAATTTCAACATGAACCAACCACATTAAATAATTAGAGCATCTATTATAACTCACTACCTGCTTCGTTTCTCACATTCAAAGTTTTGTATTCCATGCCAGTGGTTTCCCAACTTTTCCAGTGATGGCCATTTCATTCTGTCAAGCAGCTTTTAAATTCTCCCCTCCAGATTCTGCTCTATTCCTGCCTATTACAGGAAAACAATTTCATAGAACACTTACCTGTATGAAAATTTATGGTCACATTTTTTTAAACATTGTAAAGTTTGAGTATACTTTAAAATGCAGATTTATTTTTTTTCTATTGGTGCACAGATTATATGACCTTCACTTAAGACCACTGTACAGATCACCTGTGATTCACTAATGCAGCACTTTTGTTCTACAAACAACCTCAATGTTTGCGCCAAGGAACTATCAAAAGTCAAGTAACTATAATTCAACAAGTGTTAATTAGGCACCTACTGTATGTAGAGATTCTGCTACATGTTACAAGGATACAAGGATGGGTAACAGATGGACTGAGAACTTAAGTAGCTAAGAATTTAAATCTTGCCTGACTCCCGCAAATTTCCATCTGTCCTTAAGTTTTCACAGTTCTCTGAACTTTCTCTAAGACTTTAACTTTTAAGGGAAATCCTCTGGTTTGAAAACATTGATTCAGATTAAATTATTTTTAAGTTGCAGACCAAACAAAACTTGCCTGCAGGCCAAATCTGGACTAAGGGCCGCAAGCTGCAACTTCTGATGTAGAGGATGATCCAGTCTTACTGCAGGTGCAGCTGGAAAGGTGGTGGCAGATGAAATGGTCTCAGTTGTTAATGGTTAAACAACAAAGATTTTGGACATTCTTTTTAACTTTTTATTTTATATTGGAGTATAGTTGATTAACAATGTTGTGTTAGTTTCAGATGTACAACAAAGTGATTCAGTTATACATATAAATGTATTTATTCTTTTTCAAATTCTTTTCTCAGTTAGGTTGTTACGGAATACTAAGCAGAATTCCCTGTGCTATACAGTGGACACTCTTTAATGAGACTATACTTTGGGAAAAATTATACAGCTGAGGTGTACACAGTAGATTGGTGGGAGAAGACACTAGAGGGCAACAGCTATAATAGTTTGGCAATTGTCCACAGGAGAGAAATGAAGGTCTGCCCCAGGAGAATATAGAGGAGGGAATATATTCAAGAGAGATCACTGAGACGGAGTTGATAGGCCTTGGTAACTGCTCACAGAGTAGTATATGGGATCAGGTAGGCAGGCTGGTAGGACACAGAGAAAGGATTGAAAGATCCTGGAGGGTCCTCACTTGGAGTATGAGAAACAGAGAACACAGGCAGAACAGTCAGGGAAAGTAAGAAAAGTTCCATTTTAAAATTATTCCATTTAAAGCCAATGGGACATCTAGGCAGATAGGTCCAAAAGACAGATAGCAAATGCAGGGTCAGAGATTCAAGGAGGTCAGGCCTGGAGGAAGAGCTCAGAGGTAACTGTTAACAACTCAGACAGTAGTAAGACTCAGGAGATTTAGTGAAGAGACAGAACACAGTGACAAAGAAATAGACCAGGGAGGAAAACATTCTTTGACAGGCTGAAAAGAAGAATCTAGAGGGAGAAATCCAGGGATTGGCAAGAGGAAAACTGAGAGTGAATCAGAAAGTAAAAGTCAAATTTGGAAGAATTTTTTAAAAAGACTGATTATTTGGCAATTTGAGGGAGCTATGGACTAAAAAAATGGCCATTAACATAATTAGGAAGTCATCACTACTAGCCAGGAGAAGTTTTAGGCACATTGCAGAGGCATAACCTAATTATTTCAACAGCCTCGTCATTGCTAGCTCTGCATTCCGACTACTGCTCCCTTAAAGATTTAATGGCTGTACCAACCTTTTGGCTTTGTCAAGATCTTCTCATGCCTCCCATTCCAACCTGCAGAGAATTCCTGTGTTCACGGTTGCTCAAGCCAAGTGGTAAAAGTGTCAGTCCAGGCTAAGTGATACTCAGGAATTACAGCACCATATCAGTCTTCCTCACTCATGTGCAAAACTGGTCTAATTTCCAATTTCCAAGCTTTGTGTTAGGCAAATCTAGAAAACTGGTTAGGAGCAAAGACTAGGAAGCTTGACTGCCTAGGTTTGAATCTTATTTCTACTACATACTGGTTGTATGTCTTAGTTAATGTTTCTATGCCTTAATTTCCTCATCTATAAAATGGGAATAAAAAATAAAATGGGAATAATAGTACTTAACTCACAGAGTTTTTCTGAAGATTAAATGAGTTAACATGTAGAAAGCACTTAGAACAGTGCCTGCCACATAGCAAACACTACGTAACTATTAATTATGATGATTACCAACTCAATTAATATTGTGAAAGTGTTACTTAGTTTTTATCCCACAGAACAAACTTGACAATATTTAGGTCTAACTTGCTGTTAATTAAGACTAACTAGAGTATTTAGAGAATGTTTGCTTAATTTATTAAAATTTACAAATTAAATGTTTAGAACAACTTGACTTGCTTTTGGCCATCAGTAACTTTTATGTGAACTTGTAATTTATGGTTAACTTGTAAGATCCCAGCATATCTTCTAATGAATTTGAGATATTATAAAATTCTCCAAAAACTCTAAGTGATTTTTTTCGTTCTCTTTGTAATAAATATGTATCATATAGAACTTGTAGAAGGAGAAACACTGTTAGCGTCAGAACCTTAAAGAAATTGCAAGTGACCTGGAAAGAAAAATTAGATTTATAGGCTCATTTCAGAGATGGAAGGGGTAAGAGGGGGTGTGTAAAGGGTTGACCAAGAAGCTACTGGAATGGCCATCCTTCAGAGAAAGAGACCCAGAGGCAAGATTGAGTGCCCAGCCCAGGGAAAAAAGAAAAAAAAGGCATAACTATCCTACAAATGTGAAAGACACGAAGTTGTGACACAGACAAGTTCTTACATGGGCTGATTCCAATCCAACCTCACTTTTGGAGGTCGAATAGAGCTAATCACACATTTCTTCTAATGTTACACAATTCAGCCAGCTGGCCAATGCTCCACCTCTGAGAGAATTGATAAGAGATTGAATGGATTCCTCACCACTGGAGGAAAGCTGCCTGGGAAGCTGGAAAGGTAATGCAAGGTAACAGAATCAGGTCCTAGCCCTGCCTCTTACCAACTTTGTGGTTTATGCAAAGTTATTATGTCATTCCGAGCCTCAGGTTTTTCCCGTGTGTTAACAAAATCAAACCTCATCCCCTTTCATTTGGTTATTGTGCGAATGTAATTAAAACATCTGGCACATAGCAGGCATTGGTGTATCTTATTTTACTCCTTTAAGCCATAGGAGTAAGCTGGAAGAGGTTCTCAAAGCTGGAAGCATATTAGAATCACCTGGAAACTTTTAAAAATTACCAATGCCTGAGTCCCATTCCACACCTATTATATAATGATGTCTGGGAATGTGACCTAAGGCATAGGTATTGTTTTCAGCTCTCTAGGTAAATTCCTAGAGGAATTCCTTGCATACCTAGCAAAGTTAAGAATCACTATGTAAATCAACAAATTCATTCAACCAACATTTAAGTACCTATTTGGTCATGACTGTTCTACGTATTGGGGGTACAAGGATGAACAAAGCACAATGGCCTATTTTTGAGGAACATATAAACGTGGGAACATCCTAGACATAATAGATGATTATGATATGATGTAGAAACTTAAAAAGTAGAGATATGTACCTTAAAGTACAAAGGTATGTATCAGTATAACCAGCTTAGGAGAGGACAGAGTCGGCCTCATCTGGTTGCCTGGAGATAGTAGCAGCTGACTGAAATGAGTTTAATGAGTGACCAGTAGGCTGGTGAAGGAGAGGAGGGTGGGGAAAGGCACACAGATGTCTGTGGTTGTGGGACATGTGGGCTACACTTCAGTCTTCTGCCAGTCAATCTTACTTTGCTTTGCAAGTGTTCAGCATCACCCTCCTCCAGTAAGGATAAGAAGGCATCAAAGTCCTCTTTCCTAGTCCCACCCAGATTACAAGGATAAAAACATCCCTTTATTTGCTGGGGGTTGGATCTCTAACTCAACTCTGATGAAAGGATGGGGCTCTGCTGGCAGGCTTTAGGCCACATGGTAACTTGCACCAAAGAGGGAAAGTCAATTTGCTCAGGGAAAGGAGGAATCCTAAAGTTGAATAAAATAAAAATGAAACCTTAGGGAACACCATCCTTTAGAGGGATAGCAGGCAGGAGAGAAGAATCGATCATTAAAAGATCCCTCCTCCGCCCCCAAAAGAGAAGGAAGTAATTATTATCATGGCAAGAAAAAACAAAGATTGGAGAAGTTCAGCAGGGCAGAGAGTTTCAAGAAAGGGCAAGCTGTTAAGTGCCAGCAGAGGGACATCCCTGGTGGTACAGTGGTTAAGAATCCGCCTGCCAATGCAGGGGACAAAGGTTCAAGCCCTGGTCCAGGAAGATCCCACATGCCGCAGAGCAACTAAGCCCGTGCACCACAACTACTGAGCCTGAACTCTAGAGCCTGCTGATCGCAACTACTGAGCCTGCGTGCTGCAACTACTGAAGCCCGTGCACCTAGAGGCCATGCTCTGTAACAAGAGAAGCCCCCTCAATGAGAAGCCCACGCACCAAAACAAAGAGTAGCCCACCCCGCTCGCTGCAACTAGAGAAAGCCCGTGCACAGCAACGAAGACCCAATGCAGCCAAAATAAATAAATTAATAAATTTATTTTCTTTTAAAATGCCATGGGCTTCCCTGGTGGCACAGTGGTTGGGAGTCTGCCTGCCGATGCAGGGGACACGGGTTCGTGCCGCGGTCCGGGAGGACCCCACATGCCGTCAAGCAGCTGGGCCCGTGAGCCATGGCCGCTGAGCCTGCGCGTCCGGAGCCTGTGCTCCGCAACGGGAGAGGCCACAACAGTGAGAGGCCAGCGTACCGCAAAAAAAAAAAAAAAAAAAAAAAAAAGCCAGCAGAGAGGAAAAGTAGGTCAATGGTGTTGGCAATGGGGTCATGGGATCTTGGTGAACCCAACAAGTACAGTTTAGTCAGAGATGTGGGCCTGGAAGCCAGATTGTAATGGGTTGCAAAGTACATAGGAGTGAAGAAATAGATACGGTGAATATAGGCAGTACTTTCACTGTAGAGATAAAGAAGGCAATAGGACAACAGCCTGAGGAAAACAGTAAAGAAAAACCTTTTTTTTTTCCCCAAGATGAGAGACACTTAAGCACACTTCTAGGGAAAGAGCCTGTGAACAAGGAGAAACAAAGGTTACAGAGGAGAAAAGAAATGATGTGTGAATTACGATCCTGGAGGATGAAGGGGAGATAGGATATAGAAAACAGAAGGAAGGGTTAGACTTGGGGGAAGCTGTAAGAGAGGAGTGTATAGGAAGCAGGGAGGAAAGCAGAGAAGATCTGCCTCTAAATACAACTTGATTTCTGTTGAGTCAGTTCTGCCTTTACCCTAGAGAAGACAGTGACTTTTCAAAGACTACCCTCTTTGAAGGCAACCCATTACAATCTGGCTTTCAGCCCCATATCTCTGATGAAACTGGACTTATTAGGTTCACCAATGACACCGTGACCCCCACTGCCAAAACCAATGACCTACTTGGCGAGCATTTAATAACTTGCTCTTTCTTTTTTTTTTTTTTTTTTTTGCGGTACGTGGACCTCTCACTGTTGTGGCCTCTCCCATTGCGGAGCACAGGCTCTGGACGCGCAGGCTCAGTGGCCATGGCTCACGGGCCCAGCCGCTCCGCGGCATGCAGGATCCTCCCGGACTGGGGCACGAACCCGCGTCCCCTGCATCGGCAGGCGGACTCTCAACCATTGCACCACCAGGGAAGCCCAACTTGCTCTTTCTTGAAGCTCTCTTCCTCCTGAACTTCTGTAGTCTCTTGCCATGCTAGTAATTAATTCCTCCTTTTTTTCTTTTGGGTTTTTAATTGATTGTTTCTTCCTTTCCTGTCCCTTGGCCCTGTAAATGATGGTTTTCCCCAAGGTTCCATTTTTTATTTTATTCAGCTACATAATTCCTGCTTTCCCTGAGCAGACCAATGTGCCACCATGCCATAATGCATGGCAAATAGGAAGTGCTTACTAGCAGCCTGATAAATTAAATGGCTATGAGCTCTATCCATAGGCTGATGACTTCCACATCTCCCATCCATGATCTGTCTTTCTTAAGCTCTGGGTTCACTTTTCCAACCATCTCCAGGATTATAGCCTATATGCTCTTCAAAATGAACATGTTCTCACTTGCTTCTCCACTCCTGACCCAGCAACTCACTCCATTAAATTCTCAATTAACGAACTGACCGTAAATCTAGCTTCCAAGCTAGAAATCTTAATATTTTCTTCAGCTCCTTCCTTCTCTCACATGATATCTAATCAATCATCAATTCATGTCAACTCTACCTGCCAACATTTTCTGAATCTAGTTCTACCCTAAGACTCTACCCCAACTCCCATAGCTGCCTTGATTAGATGCTCATTATTTGCCTACTAACTTGAATTCTAGATAGCACTTTCTTTCTCTATAACCTGCTCCATACCGCTGTCAGAGTTCTTATCCTAAAAGACTGATCACAATACCTGGCTGCTTAAAAACTTTCACTGACTTCCAGTTTCCTACAGAAAAAAAAAATCTGAACTTGACATTGCAGTCTGGTCCCTCTCGACATTCCAGCTCCATTTCTCACTACCCCATCCCTTGTGCTTTCTAGTTCTCTAGAGTCAAACGTATCTAGGTATAACTTGCATAACTCAATTTTTTTCAGTACCTGCTATTCTCTTTGGCAATACCCTTCAATTCTGTGCTGGAGCCAGCTCTTGCCATGTCATGAAAACCAACTGTTAAATGTACAAGTCAGCTGACATCAGGTCAGTAGCTTGAAAGCGACCATGGGGGTAGGGTGGGTATTTATATCATGGAAATCAGCAATAGCTCCAAATCAGCGTTTCCCCACGCCGCACCCCCAGAGAGCACTCCACTGCCTCTACTTCATCCTTCCCCATCCCCAACTCATCCAGAGCATGGCATAGCATTTTAGGGTGTGGATGATAAAGGCAGTCAGCCAAGGTTCAATCCTGGCTCTGATACTTGCTAGTTGGGTAGTTCTGGGCAAGTCACAAACTTCTCTATGCCTCAGTTTCTTCATCTGTAAAATTGGGGTGATCATAATACCTATATTTTATAGTGATTTGTAAAGGATACCTGGCATAGAACTTAGTACGTAAGTTCTCATAATGTTACCTCTTTTTATTTGCTTATGTCAGGGCTTCGTAGCGCTTCAGTCTGTCCTGTAATGAAGTCCTGCTACCTTAGCTCAGCTCTGGTAACTCACAAAGTAAGTCTCACAGTAGCTTGGAGCCAGGCTGAATCACCAGCTGCATGTTCCTAAACTGAGAGCTATATAAGGACTTTTGGGTAGCAGAGCCCTTTAAGTGACGTAAACCCCATCTTCAAGGCTTCCTCAGAAGAAAAGGTTGTGAAGAATCACCTTTCATTATCCTGCCTTGAGATTCTTTGAGCAAGGGCAGAAAGGCTTAACAAAATATGATAGAGAGACAAGAGCACAGAATTTGGACAGAGCCCAAGGCTAAGTCCTGGCTCCCTCATTTATTAGCTACGTGACCTGGGCAAGCTTCCCCAGTTGTCTGGGCCCAAGTTTCCCAGATAAAGGAGTAAAAAAGAGTGCACGTGAGGAGTAAATCCACGTTATCTATCGTTGTCCCCTCTCTCCAGAGGCCCAGAATTGGCAGGATTCTTGCTCAGCCCTTTGGTAGATCCCCATCCAGTTAAGGACCCTTCCTATAGTTGACCTTTCTCCCTTATTTCCTTTAGTCAGCATTATTTTTATAAAGTAAACCTTTTGGCCCACTCTCTGAGAATAGTCAGGGACCAAAAGAGTTCTGTGCAGGGCACTCTCTCCATAGAGCAAAGCACTGGAGGGAATTATGAAGCCAACCTGTGAAGCACAAATATGATTATGTAACAGTAGGGTTCTCTGACGAGATTGCTCTATTACAATTTCACACTTGTTTAGTCCTCTATGGAAGATTTTATTATAAGTTACAAAGCAAACCTGAGGAGAACCTCACCACCACTCACTAATAAGGTTAATCTAGAAGAGAGAAAGGCAAGAGTTCTCAAAGGGATCTGACACCCTAACGCCTTCACCCTAAAGCCTTCAGTTTGTTCTCTCACTGCAATTCAACCTGGGGGAACACAAAAAGGAGAGGCTTGTCCCTTTTCAGTCCCTAAACTTTTTTGTTTATTTTTTTACTATCACACAGACGACGGTTTCTGTATTGCCAACATATTTGCTTAGCTCCAAAAGCCTCCTATGTTCAAGGGGGATAAGAGCTCACATGTACTGACATTTGCTCTCTGCCAGTCACTGTTCTTAGTCTGGAGCCTCAGACCAAGAGTGCTCCAGTGAATCACCCAACGTCACATAGGCATAAAGTGGTGGGCTGGATTTGAACCCCCTCTGGCTCCAGAACCTTCAGCCATCATCCTCTATAGCCATTCACTAGTCAATTGACTCTCAAACCTACTTCAGAAAACTGGAAGATTTTTACATCTGGAATGACCCTTTAGTCTCCCATATTACACAAAGGGAAACTGAGGCCCAGAATGGACACATGACTCTCCCAGGATCAGCAGCTTAGCCTTGACGGCTCTGGGCTGAGAAGGCATTCTCCTCTGCCCCTGTCCTCCAGCTCTTCCTCACCAGCACATTTCTCTCTCAAGCCTTCTCTGCTAACACCTTTCTCAGTCCTGTTCCTATCTTACTCCCCTTTACCTTCCATACACACGCACATGAGAGCTGATTAAAAAAATTAGAGTTCTTTTGTACTCACATCTCTGTTACCTACAATAGCAATAACTAGATTGTGAGCTCCTTGGGGCAAGGTCTGAGGCTTGGAGATCACATTTTTTTCCAGTGTCCCATGTACATGGTCATAAACAAATGTCCTTCATGAGGCTACTCAAGCTGCAAAAAGCCTCCACTGTCAGGACAAGCAGCATTTGTCTTCATCTGAGTGTTCCAAATAGCAGCTGAATCAAGGCAGCACAAAAGAATTAAACTTCTAAACAAAACCTCCTAAACTCCCTTCTGCTTTCGGCAGTTCAGAGCTTGCCCACTCATGCCCTCTGCCTGACTTCACAAGTGTGTTACACAGGATGCTCCAGGAGTTGAGTTAATCTTCTGCTCTATGTAAAGTGGAGAAAGCAGCAAATTAGATGTCTCTTTGAAAAAATGTTTATTAAGTGGTATATAAACCCAAAAGATAAAAGGCAAGTGATTTTTATAGATATCTACTCATGTCTGAAGAGACACATTCAGATAATAATTATAATAAATTAAGACCCCTTTGGCACATTCAGAATGTGATTATAATAAATTAATACATACTATATAAAATACATAATAAATTACAATATTTATCATAATTACTCTTTTGTACAATGCTTTACAGTTTATGACCATTTGAGCTTTCACTTGTTTGAATTTCACAAGGACCTGTGAAATAGGAAGAACAGGTATTACACTCATTTTTTGCTCATCTGAGGCTTAGAGAAGTTAAATGCCTTACCCAGGATCGTAAAGCTCCAAGTTACAAAGTGAGTACGGGTACCCAAAAGCCCAACTGGCTGCCCCATCACTCTGAATGTTATTACTCAAAGCTCAGAAGAAAATCAACAATCAAACCACTGTTTAAAGCTGAGTTTCTCCCATCACACAGGTTTTGAACACTTAGGAGTAAAAAGTGTAAAATCAGGGTAGAGAGGGGAAGAAGGTAATGAAATGTATCCCAAACTCTACCCAACCGGCTACATACTCTCTTTGCCAGGAGATCTGCTGAGCTGGATAGCAGGACAAGTTTGCCAATGTAAACGGTGACTAAGAAAATTGGCATCAGTGCAAAAGCCAGTGTTTACAGCAATTAGAATTTCTACAGCCAGCAGTGTCAAGTTAATACAGCTCAGTCACTCCTTGGCCTGAGGCATTAGGAGACAGCCTGGACCACCAGGCTCAAGAAGAAAAGCAGAAGGCAGGGCTGTTGTGATAGAATCTGGAGTCCCCAATGATGGAGGTTTTACTTTTACCCCAGGAGGGGCTTCTCGATTTAACAGATTCAGGAAATTGAAACAATTTACTCCTCACATACATTTAATCATGATCCATAACAATCTAGTGTGTTTAATGTATAACATATTAAGTCTAAGTCAAAATATCTGTATAACAGATGAGATAACTATACAGTGGTCCCTTGGTACCAGTGGGGGATTGATTCCAGCACCACCACCCCCAGCATATACAAAAATCCGTGGATGCTCAAGCCCCTTATATAAAGTGGCATAATGCAGTAGGCTCTCTACATCCAGGGCTTGAAGCATAGAATATCCATCCAGGTGAGGAAAGATGGAAACCGAGGACTGATTGTATTGCTGTCCTAAGGTGAACTTATAGGTTAGATATCCCATCATAAGGAAAATGGTCCATATCTATGATATGACTTTGAATCATCTCTCTTCATGATACTTTTTAAGAACATCTATTCTTCCTCTCCACGCACCCCTCCCTTTCAATCCCAGGGACAAAACCTAGGGAAGCAAAAGTCTGGTTCCACTAAAAGATATAAATCCCAAATGAAGACACTAAAGGAGTTTGGCAAAACAATAGGTTAGTAAGTTATTCGGTTTAAAAATTCACCTGTTTTTAAGAGAAAGTCATTGAGAGCTAGTTCTTTTGTCTCTTATTTCTATTATCACCATTACACAATCAGGCAAGTTGTCCAGTCCAAGATTATTCAAAGGGTGTTCCCCAGACTGGCAGCATCTGAGTACAAATTCTTGTGCCCTACCTTTGCCTACTGAATTAGAATCTCTGGGAGTGGGACCCAGGAATCTCTCCAGGTGGTTCTTTTGCACATTAGAGTTGAGAAACACTGGCCTATACTCTTCAAAGTGTGAAACAGTCTCTCATTAGGCAGTTTTTGTTGTGACTGATTTTCTTTGCAACAGCAATGGGTCAAAGTCCTGGGACAATGCTGCTAAGGGCGGGGCTTGCAATGACAAGCCACAGTGGAATGTCTGAAGGACCACACTGGCTTCCTTCAGGCTTGAATGATCCCTCCTCTGAACTCCCCCTTATCCTTCAAGACACCTCCTCTGTAAAGGACCCCCTGACTGTACCCTCCTCGGCACAGAACTGATCTCTTTGTGTTCTGTGTGTCACAGTCTGTGTGTCAATATGTGGCTTGAACGTATCTCCATTTCTGCACCTCTCCTTTCTCAGTGTGAGGGTTGGTTTGTGTCCTGCTCTCCCGTCAACTCTTTGAGAGTAGGAACCCATTTGAAGAAATCTGCATATCCA
Source organism: Monodon monoceros (assembly GCF_005190385.1). Lineage (NCBI taxonomy): Eukaryota > Metazoa > Chordata > Mammalia > Artiodactyla > Monodontidae > Monodon > Monodon monoceros. The sequence continues at coordinate 93,521,564 of NW_021703767.1, read as the reverse complement.
AGCATCTGGTGCGCAGAGATGAATGGATACAGAGGGGGAGTTAGATGTGCCTCAAAGCTGCCGGACAGGGGAGGCTTCTACTCCCCAGCCTCCTTTTGTACAGGAGCTCCAGTCACAGGCCTGCCCCCTCCCACCTCCTCCAGCCCCTCCCAGGCATGGCCCAGTTTCTCTCCCTGCAGCTGGGCCCTCACAAATGCCACCCCTCCCCTTTGCCACTTCTCTAACACCCCAGACTCAGGGAACAAGAGACCCCCAGAGCCGAGCCAGACGGTGGAAGAGGCGGTGGCACAACAGCCGGAGCACAGTGGGGACTCAGGGTGCACTGGTCACCTGCAAGAGGAGCCCCAGGCCCCGGAGGAGAATGTACCAGGCCTAGAAATGGCTTCCGTGAGAGCTTAATGCTCTCTGTGAAAAGCCCAGTCCTTGCCCTCCAAAAGCTGCAGAAGCAACAAGATCAGATAGAAGCCATATTTGAAGGAATTTCAGTCCCTGGGAAACAAGTACAATGACATCTCTAAGGTCTCATTTGCCAAGATCCACGAGCCCACAGGCGAAATGGAGGGACAGGGATGAACCCCTAAAGGGGTCGAAGAGGTGGGAGGAGGAAGATGAAGAAGATGATAACGAGGTGTATTTAATGGTCAGGATCCCCACTCTGAAGTGTCTGATGACCCAGAGAAATAAGAAAGGGCAGAGCTTGAAGAGGAGAAAGAAAACTAAGGGAAAAAAAAAACAAACACTAAAGCATTTTAAATATTGGTGAACCTAAGAAACGCCCAGGTTTTTCATTAAAATACAACGTGAACCCGGTCAGACATTCCTAAAATATATGAAATGGAAGCAGTCAGATCCTGGCCAGCCCCTTAGTTTTAAATTTGACTTTCATTTGAACACAATAAATATATCCAAAGCTGTGGGAGAAGATTTACTCTTGAGATGACCTTTTCGTGATCTCTTCTGGGAGGATTGGAAATTGAGGCTTATAAAGGTTGTCAAGTAGGTACGAGGTAAAAATTTTCATTTTGAAACCCATTCATCATAACAGCATGCTCCACATGGAACACCAAGCCAAAACTGAACATGTTTTTGATGCTTAATTCTTCAACGCCTTCAGCCCTGAAATTTCCTAGTGTGGAAAAGCAGAACCCAAGAAAAATGTTGTCTTTTGTAACCCAGAGATCATCAGCCTTACACTTCAGAAGAGAGTGATGGATTCGAAGAAGGTTGTGTTGGATGGAGATCAAGACATTATTGTTAACGAGTCCAGGGAAACCACCAATCCAAGTGTGTGCCCACGCCCCCAGCTCAGAAGCAGAAAAGATTTAAGTTTGCTTGCATTAGCTGTGCCTTCATTATTTTGCTGTGTAGATACTGAATGGTAGATAATAAAATGTTACTGCTCAAGGATAGACACAGCAGCTAAGAATTCTCAGGAAGAGTGCATTTAACTTAAAGACTCAGCTTCTGGGCTTCCCTGGTGGCGCAGTGGCTGAGCGTCTGCCTGCCGATGCCGCGGAGCGGCTGCGCCCGTGAGCCATGGCCGCTGAGCCTGCGCGTCCGGAGCCTGTGCTCCACAACGCGAGAGGCCACAGCAGTGAGAGGCCGTCTTCTTTGTGGGTTTTGAATTGTGAGTGACTCAGAAATTTATTTTAAAAAAACATAAACATAAGGTTATTTACCACTGTGGTATTAATAAAACCTAGTACTGTCAAACACGTTCTTCCTGTCTTACTGAGTATTGGATAAATAAGGTGACTAAGCATATTTTCTTTCCGTCAATGCTTCCCTGAAAGTTGCCACTTTATCATTCTAACACAAAATGAATAGAATCATTAAATAAAAATGAATTAGGGAGTGAATGTTTGCATAGGCAACAGTTCTTTGAAGCTAGATACCTGTCAACACAGGTTGTAAGGATAATAACAATGTATTTGTGCACTGCTTCATCTCTAGTACATTGCGTGGCATTCAGTACATGTGCAACAAACACTTGTGGAACAAATGGGTGTCCATAACCACACTTAGAAGTATGTGTTTAATGCTTGAAAAAGAAATACACTGGTACTTCTCATATATCTAAACTATTTACCAAGATATGCATTATCATGTCTCATAATTATGAAATTACTAAAACTAATTTTACCTTAGCAAATACCCAAGAAAATCAAATGTAGAAAACGTCACAAGACTACAAACAATGAAAATTGGCAATGGCTCACTAAACTGTCATTATCCAGAAACTCTACTAACAGAAAAAACATATTGGGTTGGCCAAAAAGTTCGTTCGGGTTTTTCCGTAACTTATGGAAAACCCCAAACGAACTTTTTGGCCAACTCAATAAATCAGGGTGAAAGTTAATCAAGTAAATCAATTCTTCAGCAGAGTTAATGACAACTCATCTAGTTCAAATGTCTGGTGGGTTTAGCTGGGAAATTAAACCACATTAACATTAAAAAGCCAACTGAACAGATACCATCTAGTCTATGTGTAATGCTGCAGAGAAGTGCCAGTACTTGGAACACACTGTTTCACAGAGTACCATTAAAGATCCATCCCTGTGGAACTTGTAAAGGGCCTCTGTTGACCTAATTCTCTCTAATCTAGGTCTCTGCTCTCATTTACTCATACATCTTTCTCGCCAAATCCCTTTCTGAAGGACTTAATCCTTACTAACTTAAACTAGATGCCAATAAAGTCATATAATTTTAACATCTTAAGGGCCTATGCATATAGACTGTCTTCTTTGAAAACTGAGGAAACTGATGCACAGAGAGGTGGGGTGACAAGTTCCAAATCATCCAGTTACTGACGTGTTTGGACCACAACTCAGGTCAACAGAGTCCTAGTCCCAGGTTCTTTCACTACATCTCTACGGAAAAAAGTTTCAATTTACCTCAAAATTTCTGAGACCCTAACCTTTTTTTTTGCTTCCCTTTCTTAGCAAAATTGCTTAACTCTACACTTATTTTTGTTGTTTTAATTCCACCCTCCCACTTTACCATTCCATCTGCCTCCCAGAACTACAGGTAGAGCATCCCTGTTTCAACAGCATCCTCCTAAATCCTCACCATCTGCAATCTTTACAGAACTGTCCAAAGACATGATTCTTGAGCTCTCTTTGATACCTCTGGCTTTCTAGGCTTTTGTTGCCTCTTTAGATACTTAGAATATTAGCATGTGAGATCTGAAAGGAAAACTACAGAGCACATTTTCCCAAACTGAGTTCTATGGAGCAGCAGTTCTGAGGTGATGATTTCACAGAGGACAAAGAGTGAAGGGTTCTGTGATCCTGTGATCAACTAAGCTTAGGATATGCTGCATATCAATTCTTTTCTCAGAGATTCACAGTGCACATCAGGTTTTTAAAGACACTGACAAGTCCCAAAAGAAAACGAGAAATTTATTTAACTCTGCTGAGTCATTCATCTTTTCCACCTATTAAATTCCCTTAAAACTGATTGGGAAAGGCCTTGCCTAGTGCACCCCCCCCTTGTTTTACAATCAAAACTGAATCTGCATTTGAATGACTGACCAGGGTCCTACTCTATTTTGGGGCCAGAGCCAGGGCTCCAATCCAGCTCTGAGTCTCAGGCCAGGGCCTACTCTTTAAGTATTATTTCCCCTCTGCTGGATCCAATTCCTTCTGGTCTTCAGCACACTCAAGATCCAACCCTTTGTCCCGGGATGGACTACAAATGTTCATGTAGTGTATGCCTGTGGGGGGAGATGAGAAGGGTGGATGCTTGATCATATTATTTCAGTTTGATCCTACATCCATTCAACATAGGACTGTGCTGGGTTTCCTCAGTTATACAACTTCTGTGCAACACTAAACACTGGGACACAGGCACGCAAAGCCATCCTAAGGATTTTTCTCAGGGGTTTCTAGGGAATTAGAGGAACAAGTCCTGAGCAAAATGTCATGGAGGCAATTTGAGGGTAAGACTCTCCAGATGGGGGCCTTAGTCTCTAGGTAAAAGAGTTAGGTGAACGTGGGCCTCTCCAAAAGTTTGCTGGTGCATGTCAAACTGCCCTTCCTTCCTCTCTGTGCTTCCTTTTCATTTTCTCCAAGTTTTCCCAGTTGATTCTAGAGACCTTACTAGGCCAGGAATCAAGGTTTCCTCTCCATATTTTCTTGAGGGAGGGAGAGCTAGGAAGCAATAACACAAAGAAGGAGTTTTAAGAGAGTGGATAACAGATGTGCATGGCCCAGTGGTGGGCCAAGTGTTTGCACAAATTGCTTGCTGCCTTTGGTGTGGGCATTTCCAGAACAACTGTAAAGTGAATAGATAATGATGGGAAGAATTAAAGGATGGATGCCAGATAGTATTCACTGATAAGGGGCAGCCCATACTCTGCTAAACAGCTCCTTTATCCAACTAAACTCACAGGCCTGCTTATAGTTCCCCCAAATGCTCATTCTTACCAACTTGCTTTTGTACATATTTTATTCTTTTCTTCCCCCCATCCCCTTCCCCTAGCCTCCCTGCAATGCTATTCTGACCCGCTCTTTAAGGTACAGCTTTGATCTTAACCCTCCCAAGGTCATTCCAGTCAATCTTGGAGTTTACAGCCTTGTTAACTCCACTGCCCATTTGAAAATTACCCATGTATTTACTGAGTCCTGATATCTCTAGGTTTATGCTCTTGTTATGACTTTATTGGCTATGCAATTATGTCTTGTTTCCCCAAATAAATTCTGAACCGTTCAAGCATAGGAACCTTTTGGAACACTTGTGCAAAATGAAACATACTTGTCAATTATATGAAACATTAAATGAATGTTAACTGTAGAACATAGGTCATAAACTCATGCCTTCAGGGGCCAGGGCAGCTCATGCAAATGAGTAAAACAGGTGTAAACATCAGGGAGTGGGGAGGCTTGCAGCAAACTGGAAAAACAATGCCCTGAATAAGGAAGAAGCTGTGGGGCTCCCCAGGTGATTCTGTGACGTGGAAAGTCTGGCCCAGTGCTGTCAGATGATCTGATTTTTCAAAAAGTAGGAAGTCCAGATTATTGTGTGAGATATTTTGAATTTTAGATGTTGGCAATGAATTTTTAAATGTTTAATAAGCAGTGTGGACCAAAAATAACATCTGCATGTCAATCTGTAGCTCTCACGCTTGCTGTTTGAGAAAGTCAGATCACTTTTTTAGACAATGTGTGTAATTGACAATGCTCTATCCCCAAACCTGGACAATAATGACAAAACTAAGGCATAAAATTAGAAATATTTGGCTTTTTTTGTTTTCATTTTACATTTTAAATTACAGTGATGCATAGAAGCAGTTTAATTAGAAGGTGATGGCAATGGGGATTATAGAGACTCTGAATGGGAGTTATGGGTCCTCCCAAGGACTGCACAGGTTGATGCACTTGTTTCTTTTTAAAAATTATTTTCCCTTAAAGGTATCTCATGCTCTTACGTTGGAAGAATTAAAGTTGTTAAAATGTCCATACTATCCAAAGCAACCTACAGATTAAGTGTGATCCTTATCAAAATACCCATGACATTTTTCACAGAACTAGAACAAATAATCCTAAAATTTATATGGAACCACAAAAGACCCAGAATTGCCAAAGCAATCCTGAGGTAAAAGAATGAAGCTGGAGGCACAACCCTCCCAGACTTCAGACAATATTACAAAGCTACAGTAATCAAAACAGCATGGTGGGGTTTCCCTGGTGGCACAGTGGTTGAGAGTCTGCCTGCCAATGCAGGGGACATGGGTTCGTGCCCCGGTCTGGGAAGATTGCACATGCCACAGAGCGGCTAGGCCAGTGAGCCATGGCTGCTGAGCTTGTGCGTCTGGAGCCTGTGCTCCACAACGGGAGAGGCCACAACAGTGAGAGGCCCACGTACCACAAAAAAAACAAAAAAAACAAAAAACAAAAACCAGCATGATATTGGCACAAAAACAGACATATAGATCAATGGAACAGAATAGAGAGCCCAGAAATAAACCCACACACCTACAGTCAGTTAATCTATGACAAAGAAGGCAAGAATATAAGGCATGACACCATAAAACTCCTAGAAGAGAACATAGACAAAATATTCTCAGACATAAATCATAGCAATATTTTCTTAGATGAGTCTCCCAAGGAAAAAGAAATAAAAGCAAACAAGAAACAAATGGGACCTAATCAAACTTACACGCTTTTGCACAACAGAGGAAACCATCAACAAGACAACCTACAGAATGGGAGAAATTATTTGCAAATGATGCAACCAACAAGGGGTTAATATCTAAAATATACAAAGCATTTATACAACTCAATATCAAAAAAAAACCAACCCAATCAAAAAATGGGCAGAAGACCTGAATAGACATTTCTCCAGAGAAGACATACAGATTGCCAACAGGCACATGAAAAGATGCTCAATGTCATTAATTATTAGAGAAATGTAAATCAAAACCACAATGAGGTATCACCTCACACAAGTCAGAATGGCTATCACCAAAATGTCTACAAATAATAAATGCTGGAGAGGGTGTGGAGAAAAGGGAATCCTCTTACACTGTTGGTGGGAATGTAAATTGGTGCAGCCACTATGGACAACAGTATGGAGGTTCCTTAAAAAACTAAAAATAGGGAGTTCCCTAGTGGCCTAGCAGTTAGGATTCTGGGCTTTCACTGCCGTAGCCCAGGTTCAATCCCCACTCAGGGAATTGAGATCCCACTAATCCCACTCCTGGGCATATATCCAGAAAAGACAAAAACTCTAATTCAAAAAGATACATGCACCCCAATATTCATAGCAGCACTGTTTATAATAGCTAAGACATGGAGACAACCCAAGTGCCCATCAACAGATGATTGCTTTAAGAAGATGTAATACATACGTACAATGGAATATTACTCAGCCATAAAAAAGAATGAAATATTGCCATTTGCAGCGACATGGAGGGACGTAGAGATTACCATACTAAGTGAAGTAAGTCAGATAAATATATGATATCACTTATATATGGAATCTAAAAAATAACACAAATGAAGGTATATACAAAACAGAAACAGACTCACAGACATAGCAAACAAACTTATGGTTACCAAAGGGGAAAGGGCGGGGGGAAGGATAAAATAGAAATATGGGATTAACAGATACAAACTACTATATGTAAAATAGATAAGCAACAAGGATTTACTATATAACACAAGGAACTATATTCAATTTCTTGTAATAACTTATAATGGAAAATAATCTGAAAAATATATATAGTAGATATATAACTGAATCACTTTGCTGTATACTGAAACTAATACAGTGTTGTAAATCAACTATACTTTAATAAAAAAAAATTATTTTCCTTTAAAACCACACAGATTTCCTTTTCCTTGATTTGACTATAGTCTTGTTAGAGGTAATTATGGTCATTCTTGAGAGATCACAAAAGAAATGGGGGGTAAAGACTAATTTTTCTGAGACAATTAGCTGGGTTAGAGTAAGAAGATAAAAGGAAAATATGTTAAAGAGACTATAATATGATATGACATATGATATGAGTATGAAAGAAGGTCCAAGCTGCCTAAATGCTACCTCGTTCTTCTCCCCTCCACCCCAAGGATGCCAGGAAGTGGGCTATTTAAAACTGGGTGTTACAATGATAGGTGCCCAGTACTGTGCTAAGGGTCACTGGCCCTTTTCCTTGAAGTTGACAGACGTGTTAAATACTTGGTAATAACCCACAGGTGCTCTGGACATGGAGGGCCCTATAACTCCAGCAGGAGTGGAAGCTGACAGTCCTCACACAAACTGAAAACCAAAGCAGCTTCCATAGCATGTAAATGTTAACCCTTGCAAAGAAGTAGGGAGTTCACATGTGTGATCCAACTGACTAAGAATACTGACTAAAGTATTTTTTTATAACTGCTTTCAGAGACCTTGGTTCACTCCTCTGTATACCCTTAATGGGGACAAATCCTCTTTCCCTGAAGTTGGATTTGATTTCTGGAAAAGCCAAAGTTCCTCTAGATAACAAGGTGTGTGATGAAGCTGAGGATCACATTTTGTTCATAAACAAGATGAGATTATAAAGTAATGAGAATGACGTTGACATGCACCACAAGAAATGGCTTGGAATGAAATTTCTTAAAAAACATTTTAGGGCTTCCCTGGTGGCACAGTGGTTGAGAATCCACCTGCCAATGCAGGGGACATGGGTTCGAGCCCTGGTCCGGGATGATTCCACATGTCGCAGAGCAACTAAGCCCATGTGCCACAACTACTGAGCCTGCACTCTAGAGCCCGCACGCCCAGAGCCCATGCTCCACAAGAGAAGCCACCGCAATGAGAAGCCCCCGCACTGCAACGAAGAGTAGCCCCCACTTGCTGCAACTAGAGAAAGCCCGCACGCAGCAACAAAGACCCAACGCAGCCAAAAATAAATAAATAAAAATAAAATTAAAAAAAATATTTTAGACAAGTTCTGAGTATTAGCGATGGCATCATCATTAGATTAAAGCTTAGAGGAAGATACCTGGAGGAACAGGCACTCTACTAACAAGTCACTATATTTCCCTTCGAAGGGTAGCGTAGCAGATTGGAAAGACCAAGGGACTGAAGTAAGAGGCTAGGTTAAAATTCCTTCTTAGCCGCTTACCAGCTGTATGAGTTTTTAAAAAATATTTTACCTCTCAAGTATTTTTTTTTAAATGAAAGTTTCTTTAAATGTAAGAATATATAGCGTGAGAGCAGGAATTACACTTGTTTACCACTTTTTCCCTAGAGTAGAGCTGATACAAAATACATATGCAATAAATAGTCATTGAAGGAATGAACAAAAATTCTAATGTCAACTGTTTTCAAAGAAATTACAATTAAACAAGGTATCCATGCAAGCTATTAAATTAACAAGTTTTTAAAAAAATCAATTACAGCAGTTCACGCTGGAAAGAATATAGCACAACTGGCATTTTCTCACATTGCTATTAATCATATAAATAGGAAAATAACTTGGAAATAAGAAGGAGGACCTGCAAAAATATTTATACTCTTTGATCTAGTAGTTCTAATTTGGGGGAATCTCTTGAGGAAAAATCCTAAAAGCAAAACAGATTACAGGCACAAATATGTTCACTGTAACATTACTTATAATAGCAAGAAACTAAACAGTCTAAGTTTCTGGTAATAGGGAAACAGTTATGTTAAAAATGGCACCTGCTCTTTGATACGTCCATTACAAAGAGAAAGGAATGCTATGCAGTAATAATGTGGTATATCCTTCTGGTATAATGACAAGTAAATTAAGTTGTGCATAAAGTTGTACAATATGACAGCATCTACCAAAAGACAACATATACACAAAAAGAGAGACTGAAAGGAAATATAACAAAAAGCAAATGGTAGCTGTGTTACAGTTAGAGTAGGTGAATTTTTCTATTTTCTAAATTTTCTATAGCATAATTATGTACCTGTTATAGTATATAAAATAATCCAGTCCTCTAATTTACTAAAGGAAATATGCTTCTATGGGAAAAAATTTTAAGTGGCTGTGATAGCCAGAGATTATAGAACTTAAAGAACACTCTCCACTGTCTGACATCCACCTACTGCTCAAACACACCCTATACCTATTCATATTCCTACACACTACTTCCCTGTACACACCTTTGCCTATAAACCTTGTCTGTCTTGCCCATGAAGTATTTACTTTCCTCAAAGATAACAGAAGGATGCACTGCAGGGCTCCATTTGCTAATGGAATTTCTCCCGCTTGACCAAATTCCAGTTCCTCCTTCAGTGTCCATCTCAAATGCACCCTCCTCTGTGACACCCTGTCCAACTCACTCCTCAGACGGTTGCTCCTGCCTCAGTGCTCTCTAGGACTTGGTTCAAGTTCCTATTTTTGATACTTGCTGTATTGTCATTATGAATTTCTAGAGCTATCTCCTTCACCTTTGTTCTGCTTGGTCTATCACACTGCCTGGTACATAATTAGTGCTCAGTATAATTGCTGAATGAATGGCTTATATTGCTGACTATGCTTTCCTTCACTGTTGCTTCTAAGTTCCTGCTTTCTGAGAAAAAGCAGGCAGCTTACCCCTTATCATTTCCTACTTGGGCTCTTCAAGGAAAGGAAACAGGAATCCAGGGTAAAAGCAAATACGTTTTGCTGTTTGGTCCTACTGATGATGATGCCTTATTTGAGAAGTAGGATGTACAGGGAAAGCTTCCTGGCCGGTTGTTATCACCAACCCTCGTTATTGTGGAAGCTGTCCAGGGACGTTGAATCACTCATCATCGATTCACTCCGCAATTATGCGAGCGTTTACTTTCTGCCAGGTACTTTTAGGAGCAGCGAAGCCCACAGACCTGCTCCTTCCCCTCACAGAGCTTCCAACCTAGCAGGGGAGACAGGATTAGTTAGAGAGACAAATTACTTAGGAGTAATTAAAGAAACAATCACCAATAGTGGCATGTTCCATGGAGGGAAAAGTCAGGGTAGAGTGAGAGAGGAAAATAGGGGTGAGACAGAAACTAGACTGGGTGGTTAAAACAAGAGGTCTCTAACCAGACACCTAACTCCTTTGATGAACACGCAAGAAGTTTTTGTCTCAAGGCACCATAGCTGCCAACAACTGCGGTGTCTGTTTCAAACTTTAAACAAAGAAAGACTTTCTGAAGCAGCACAGTAGAAACACAACAAGAAAAACAATTTTGTTAAGTCAGTCTAAGACAAAAAGCTACTAAAACCAAACAACAGCAGAAAGATAATTTATTTTCAATCAAATTATGTATTTGGGGGCTCCCTGGTGGCGCAGTGGTTAAGAATCTGCCTGCCAATGCAAGGGACACGGGTTCGAGCCCTGGCCTGGGAAGATCCCACATACCACAGAGCAACTAAGCCCGTGCGCCACAACTACTGAGCCTGAGCTCTAGAGCCCACAAGCCACAACTACTGAGCCCAAGTGCCACAACTACTGAAGCCCGTGTGCCTAGAACCCTTGCTCTGCAACAAGAGAAGCCACCACAATGAGAAGCCCTCGGACCGCAACCAAGAGTGGCCCCCGCTCGCTGCAACTAAAGAAAGCTCGTGCACAGCAACAAAGACCCAACACAGCCAAAAATAAATTAATTTTTAAAAAATGTATTTGGGCACCAGAATTTAATGCTATTCTACTGGTTTATAACAGAGAATATTTTTAATAAGTAGATTAAAGCTTATTTCACCAAGTAGTACTTATTCTTGAAGAATCATATATTGGTTGTGTGTTTTCATAATCATATTAGCTTACTTAAAGTTACCATAATTAAAACAGTGAAATGTATTAAGCTTAACAACACAAGACTGAGACTAGTTCCACCCATGGCCCAGTTATGCAAAGATCTCCTTCAAACATTTTATACCTTTCAGAAATGCAATAGAAATAACTCCCTGTATGTGTCATGCTGTCCCACCTCAGGGATATGCACCTGCTGTTCTCTTCCTGAAATGCCCTTCCTTCTACACCTGTGTGATGTGTTTCTTCTCATCCTTCCAGACTCAGCTGAGCCAGCACTTCCTCTGGGATCCTCTGCCTGAGTTCCCCAGGCACACAGAAGCTTCTGCTGGGTTCCCACAGCACCCACTATGTACCATGAACCACAGCACTTAGTAGGTTTTGTTGGAAGTGTCTCCTTGGCTTTTCCAAACACAATAGAGTGTGAGCACCTCAATGTCTCTGCAGTGTCTGACACCTTTCAGTAAATTGCTGAAAGTATATCGGCACTTTAGAGAATGAACAATTTACCATTTTCCTCCATGAACAGAAAGAGAAAGAGGTGAAACAGCATAACACTATACATTAAGCATAATCTCAATAATTACAAAAAGACCCTAAGGAAACCTGGCTCTCCCACATGCACTAAAAACCACAGGAACCAATCTGTAGTGCAGCAACTTTAAGGATCACAGGTGTATAGAACTTAAAAAATGCTACCCATGTTTGCTTGCCACTCTCTGAAATCTGAAAATGGAAATGAAACAAAACAAAAACAAAAAAGGAGGGTGGGGGAGATAATAGTGGAAGACATTTAACCACTGACAACACGTAAATGAAAGTCCAACTTTTTAAGCAGTTTAAATTCTATGATTTGCCCCAAAATACGCTTTTATGGAGTCAGGAAATCATGTTACTGTTTTTAGAGTAACTGAAAAATCACTTCCAAACAGGTTCCTTCTGTAGACATAACCAATAACAATGTTAACCAATAACAATGTTCTTCTTTTCATCCAAGATATATCTTCATTTAAGTTGCAGGACGGTGCCATTTGGATTAGCTATGTGAGGCAATAAGACTGAGAAGTTATTGGTTTTGGTCAGTAGGGGGCCAGTAAGCCCTGAATGTGGCACACTGTGAGTCCCGTAAAATACTGGCCCACTATCCTTGACAAAAGTATAGCACATGCATTTAAGTGGTCCACTGCTAACTATAGGATTAATAGGCATCAACCTGCAAGGAAGCAAGTTTAATATTCATCTGATGTGAACCTCATTGGGAAGCAGACAGGAAAAGCTACTTAGCTTGTAAGAGTCTAGATTTTAAAATATGTTTCCACATAGATGAACCAACCAACACAAATTTAGACATAGTTATTTGGGGAAGGGGTGTTTCTGACTTTTTCTTTCCCCTTGTTTTTTATTTTTTAAATATACATTTTTATTTTTAAATATATATTTACTTCTTTAATGTACTAAGTAGTTATATAATTATCATATATATTTATAGATAAACCTATTTAGTACCTCAGTAATATCCATCGGTAACTTCCATCTCAGGTTTTTTAATCGCAAGTTATAAAGGATATTCTGGCTATCTCCTGTCATAAGTGATAGCTCAATAACAACATTGCCAAAGTCAAACATTAGTTTTGACAGACATCCTTGAAACGATTCCAATGAAGAGGCTACAGGTTGAGACACTGAAATATAAAAGCCACTGTTGCCTGGAAGCACATTTTGTGGCTCGTCCACTGAGAGGTCAGGATGCAGAGCTGATGGGCTTGATTCCATCCTCAGATTCCTCATTTCTCAAGAGAATTCGACACAGATGACCACCCCTCCTAGTGGAGCTCTTCGGTGGTTTTTGGTTTCTTTGACACTCTTTTTTTTTTCTTTAAGAAGATGTTGGGGGTAGGAGTTTATTAATTAATTAATTAATTTTTGCCGTGTTGGGTCTTCGTTTCTGTGAGAGGGCTTTCTCTAGTTGTGGCAAGTGGGGGCCACTCTTCATCGTGGTGCGCGGGCCTCCCACTATCGCGGCCTCTCTTGTTGCACAGCACAAGCTCCAGACACGCAGGCTCAGTAGTTGTGGCTCACAGGCCTAGTTGCTCCGCGGTATGTGGGATTCTCCCAGACCAGGGCTCGAACCCGTGTGCCCTTGCATTAGCAGGCAGCTTCTCAACCACTGCGCCACCAGGGAAGCCCTGTTTGACACTCTTGTTTCCCCAGTTTTCCTTTGTTCTCTGATTGCTCTATCTCCTCTGCTGGCTCCGCCTCTTCTCCTCAACTCTAAAACTATTCTCTTATTCAACACTGTTTCCTTAGGGGACTTTCATGTCTTTAGGGGATTTCAGTTACCAGTGACCTGCCAACAAATTTCGCCATATTTCCTGGATTTTCCATTATATAATTATTTGCCACATATTTTTGGCTCAGTGTTGTAGCTCTAGGAAGGCCAAGTGCTACTTGTTTTGTGAATTGCTATAACCTCAGTGCCCAGCAATTAATGATTGCTCAATTAAACAGGTGATAGAGGCCATGGTGAATTTCTTCTATTATGGTGGTCAGCTGAAGACACCTGCCTTTAGTATCCTTAGAGGTCAATGTCATATTTTCCAAGGTTATAGGCCGGATCTCTGGGCTCAACAGATGGCAATCATTTGAGCAAATCCAAAGCCCTTTGTTTAGGAAAGCATCAACCCTTAAGTAAAGTGCTTCTTTACTACCTTCACATTGTGGCACACAGCTCACCATCAGGGCAGAATTCAAGTAAAGCACTTTAATTTATATAACGAAATGTCATGTCACCAACTGTACCTTAGGTACCTAAAGTCTAAAGAACTCTTTTCAGGTGACACATATTATTCTAAAATGAATTGATACCTTGGCAGAGTCTGATGAAGATCTTTGACATAAGACAATGACAGTCTAAAAGACATTCAATTTCTTCAGCTTTTAGAGCACTAACTTCAAAGCCAGACTGCTTGAATTAGCGTTCTGGCTCCAGGAGTATGATCTGGGCAAGTTACTTAACCCCTCTGTGCCTCAGTTTCTTCATTTCTAATATAGGAATAATAGTACTTACCTCACAGGGCTGTTATAAAGATTGAATTAATATATATGTGAAATGGTTAGACCGTATGAGTTAGCTATGACGACGATGACTCATATATCCAGTTAGAACATCAGCAAACTAAGCCCATGGACTCCAAAATTTTAACTGCAGGAAGAGGTTTTTAGTTCTTGCTGTATACCAGTCACTGTGCTAAGAATTTTATATACACAATCACATTTAATCCACATAACAAGCCTTGAGGGAGGCACTGTCATTATCCCACTTTTATAGATAAGGAAACTAAAGCTTAGAGAGTTTAAGTAACTTGCCCAATTAGTCTCACGACTAGTAAGTGCTAAAGTCACGATTTAAGCCCAGTAGCCGTAGCCAACAGCAGTCCAGGTGAAAAAGATCTACAGCTGTATAGAAATCCACAAACCTGAGAGCAGTAGCTGATTGACAAGAATGATGGTGAAAGTTAAAAATAAAAAAACTGCATATTACTATTGGAGTATACTGTAGGCAATTGCCAAAAATCAGACTTGGACCAAATATATTTCTTATGTGACAGGTACTGTTCCAAGTGTTTTACGTATTAACTACTGTGTGATGATGATGACAAACGATAAAGCTCTGTACACATTATCACATGCAATCTTCACCATAACTTTATGGGCTAAGTATCACGACCACTTACTAGATCAGGAAACACGCATAGGTTAAATATACTCTTCAAGGTCACACAGCTAGTATAGCTCAAGCCTGGATTTGAGCACAGGTCTTCTTAACCCCAAAATCCATGCTCTTAAACACTATGAAACTGGACCCCCAAATTTAGCAAATATACCATCAGTATCATGAGGTTCAAATAAGGATCTATAGTCAATTAAATATGGGACTCACTAAATATTCTCTCTTTAAAATTCAAAATACATGTTAGTATGGTAGGAATTCTGAAATGTTTCACAGTTAAAAAAGAAATCCTGATTTCTTTAACTCAGCATTTCCTAGTCTTATTTAATCATGGAACACTTTTCAATGTGTAACATATATTAAAACCCTCCAGGACTAAAATTTGTAAGTAGTACATAACACACTCCTTGCCTTCGTGATGCTTGTTCCATGTGGACTACACAAAAGATTTTAGAATGGAGTGGGCAAGTGACAAGGAGAGGAAGGGAGACTGAACAGTCATAACAGGAAGCTGTGGAATACAGTTGAAAGGGCTGTGGAGTCCAGCAGACCTGGTTCATGGCCAGCCTCCCAGGCAGTCATGTGTTTGTGAACCAGTTACCCAACTTTACTGAGCTTCTGTTTCCCTTCTCGTTAAGTGAGGGCATTAACTGCTATTTCACAAGGTGGCTGTGTTTATTATTCAATAAATGGATCCATTATTATGCAGATATCTGCCAGTAATCTTATTCTATTAAAAGCAGATCATCTTTTAAAAGCAAAATTGATTTGTTTTGCTAAGAAAGTCAAGGAAGCAAGGATTATTGCTGCTCTGGACTTGCTTCTAACAGGGAAGAACTATGCCATGAAATGGCATAAAGTAGGAATAGTGAAATAAACAGCTTACATTTTAGAAAAGTAGACTTTAGAATGGTCAAGGAAAAGGTACCTAGGGCAGAGAAAATATTATGGTACAGGAAGCACAGAAGAGTGTTGGTCAGATTAATTTCTCAGGGGGCATTCATCAATTATCGATTCTGGAGGAAAAGAGAAAAGTAGAATGATACCAAATGAATGTGGGAATTTGCTAGTGATCTTTTAAGGAGATGGCCTGTAATGATAACTAATGTTTAGCTAGAAACACATGATTCATTACAAATTCAAAAACAGCCATAAATCTACAAAAACATTATGAGGAAGTTAGAAAACCAGAAAACAGCAAGGCTCGCAAAAAAAAAAAAAAGTTGCAAAGGACAACAAAAAGCCATTTGGGGATAAATTCAGAGTCAGAAGCACAAGAAAGCACCAGGTCTGCCCTTTGGGGCAAATGGAGTAACATAGAGGATTGAAAGAAAGCAGAACTATGAATTCCTATTTCCTCTATCATGAATGATCTTCAAGCCTCCCCTCTCAAAAACCCAAAAAACAAAAGCCCTAAAATAGTAGGAGAAAAATTATGCCTATGATAGGTGAGAAAGCTTATGATTTGGTGGGGAGCTTGTACATAAAGAAATATCAACATTAGGAAAGAAACATACAAGGGCCATAAAAGAAAAATGAAATGCTAACAGAGTATAACGGAGAGACAAATTAGGGTTGACTGGGGAAAAAGAGGAATTTTCCAAAAGAAATGATTTTTGAGTAGGTGTTGAAAGACGTGGGATGTTGGCTAAAGTAAGAGGGTGGGAGGGCATGTGAGGCAGAGGTGACAACAGGAGGAAAACTGCCAGGATTATCATGGGAACACTGTGAGGCTAGATTCAGCAGCGTGGTACCAGGTTGGAGCAGACCCTAAGTGCCAGCTAAGGAACTTAGTACTTTTATTTGGCCGCTATCCTAGGGAACAGGAATTCCACCTGGGGGTGATGGAGGGGAGCTGGTTCCCTGGAGGGTTAACAGTCAAAACTGGGCAGAACAGGGAGCACAGGAATCACTCCATAACTTTGTGTTGATTATGCTGATCAATGCAAGTCACATAAATGCAGGCTGAGCATATGTCCAGATTTGTCTGGGAATAGTTCTGGTTTAAGACGGTTGTCCTGGCACGATTACTAACAGCAGCCCCTATCACTCTCAAAAATGTCATGGTTTGGACAATAAATTATGTGGCTACCTAGGTATATGTAACTCGGGGACTATATCGTTGTGTTTAATAGCAGTAATAATAAACGTGTATTTAAATAGTTACAAACTGTAAGGAAGAGAGCTTCCCAACAGGTAGGCTGCTAAGGGGTTACAGATGGGCTATAAGAGATTGATGGTTAGGTGTTTTACAGAGGTAAAAACTTAAAACCATTTTTTATAACTATTCAAAATTTATCAGAGTTGGCATTCTCTTTGAGAGCCATTTGTATAATTTTCTTTCTGAATCTTGTGAATTCTGTCATTCAAGCCCTTATAGATTCCCCTGGTATTTCCTCCACTTTTTCCTGGCATACAAAAGTCATCAAGTCTCTGACATGAAAAAAGACTGGGAAACACCAGTGTAGATTAATTTAATGGTAGGAGCTCAAAAAATAGTCAAGATACAGTGTAGTTGTGATAAAGTTATCATGAGCGTTCCCAGGTGCATGGCCACAGCCATGAGGGGCCTGTCAGAGAGCAAGCACCAGGGACAAAAATGGGCAAATCCATCATGGAGGACTTTTTTCAGGTCACCCAGGCCCAGCAGTGAGAACGTGAAATTAAGAGTCTAGGAATTTTTATTCTAGCTGTTTTGCCACTATAACTAATCATGTGACCTTGGGGATATCATCGACCCTTCCTGAACCTGTTTCCTCACTTGACAAATGGAAATAACTAATGCCAGCCAGTTATTCATTGTAAAAATAAAATGAGATAATGTAAGGGAAACCCTTTGTAAAACCTGGAGTGCTACATACATATAAGGTATAACAAAAAATTATGGGGTTTTTTTGTTGTTGTTTTTTTGTTTTTGCGGTACGCGGGCCTCTCCCTGCTGTGGCCTCTCCCGTTGCGAAGCACAGGCTCCGGACGCGCAGGCTCAGCGGCCATGGCTCACGGGCCCAGCCGCTCCGCGGCATGTGGGATCTTCCCGGACCAGGGCACGAACCCGCGTCCCCTGCATCGGCAGGCGGACTCCCAACCACTGCGCCACCAGGGAAGCCCAATTATGTTCTTTAGGGTCTCATTTCTATTAGGGTTAGCCTCCTCCTCCTCTTACTGGTGAGCCTCTAGGGTTTCCTTGGTAGGATCACCAATCCTCCTCTCACCCCACACACATTCATTCCCACCACTCCCACCACCACCCCTTCACTTACCTCTGCCAAATCCATGTCTCGAGCCCAGCTGTCTCTCTCTCTCACTCCCAAGCTCTGGTCTTGTATATGCAAACTATTTATGAACAGCTATCCTTAAACCAGTCCCATGGACACTTCAAAGCAAGGTGCCAAACTCTACCTTTACCCTCAGATATGCTCCTTTTCCTAATCAGGGTCATCATCACCATTCACCCAGTTACTCCAGAGTCTGTCCCAAGAGTCATCTTTGACTCCTTTCTCTCCTTCACTCCATATTAGCCTCCCACGCCCCCTCCATCAGCAACTCTGGTCAGCCTCACTCCAAACCAGTCCCATTTTATTAGTTCATGCCCTCCCCCCTTACCTGGATAATTGCTTCCAAGTGGTCTTTTGCCCTTGTTTGGTTTCTTAAACTCTAGTCTCTATACTGCCACTGAGAAAGACTGTTCTCAAACACAGATCTGAGCATGTGATTTCCCTACTAAAAATCTTTTTCAGTGGCTCCTTTCTTGGCCCACAGAGCCCTTCATTACCTGGCCTGTGCTTCCTTCCTACCTTATCTCTCTGACTTCGGAGTTTTATGCTCCAGCCACTCTGAACCACTTTTAGAGACTTAGCTTGTACCATCCTCTCCCATTGGAACAATCGCTTTGGCTGGAATGCCTTTTTCACCCTCCTTTCTCTCCCTCTTCTCTTCCCCACCTCTTCCACTCAGCTAGCTCTTATGGAAAGTCAACCTAGCACAATGGTTGAACTCTTGAACTCACAGTAAGACAGGCTTGAGTTATATCGTGACTCCACCTCTTACAAGCTTTGTTACCATGAGCAAGTTACTTTTCTTTACAGTTCAGTTTCCTCCCTTGTAAGATAAGGAAAATAAGAACGTCCATCTCATAGAATTATAGCATGGATTAAATGAATTGCATGTAAAGCACATAGCACAGTATCTGGCACAGAGTAAATGCTGAGTTATATCCTTAATAGATGTTATTTTTACCATAAATGCTCAACCTTGATAATTCACAGTAGAAATCAATGTGAAAGGGAGACATCTGTTCCTAATGCCCATGTTAACATTAGATGTCCTTTTTAAGGCTCCTATAGCAACCCCCAAATGCCTCCATCATAACTCTTCCTCTATCAGTCAAGTGCACAATCTGTAACTGTCAGTAGGTTTGTCTCCCGTCACTGGACTGTAAACTTCTCCAGATGAGGTGTGTGTCTTATTCTGTTTCACCAACTCCTAGCATTAGGGTTCAGTTAATATTCATTGAATTAATGATGACTTCTGAATTTTAATTTTGTTAAGGATAGAATATTAAAGTAGGATTTAAATTTCATTTTGGAAACACTGATAGATTGTTAAAATTTCATAATAAGACAGATTAGGTAGGGAATATAGCTAGGTTTGCCACTTGGAAATTTAATTATATGTCTTAATTCTTTATAAATATAAATGAAGAAGAAAATAAGTGATAGTTCCCATATAGTTTCACTTGGCAGTAAAATAAAAATATGCTCACTAATTTAAAAGAAGTAATTGTACATTAATAGAATGTTTAAGAACAATTATTACACTTTCACACCTCAGAGAAATGTTTTCATATCAAGCTCAAGCCACATTTTAGAAATAGGATGTCCCATTAAAATAAAGTAATAATGATGGCATTTCTGTGCTCAGGGCCATATTTGTAGAGTTCTGGGAAAAATAAAAAGGAGAATTATAAATTAGGTATTGTCTTACACACTTGTAGCTGATTCAATCTGACCTTGATATTTGATTGGATTCACCGGCAGGTACTGTCTACCGAGACCAACTCACATTGAGCACCTGTCAGAACTAATGCTGATTAAATACTGTGCCCTTAAGCTATTCTTAAAGCCATTCTGCTGCCAGGTGTTTAAAGAAAATCCCATTAAATCAGCTAAAAATTGTGCTTAATGAAATCTCTAATTTAAAGTTAAATTTACGTGACAGTAGTAAACATTCCAGTTCATGAATGGTTATGAAAAAGGTTACCAAGTTGGAATTCTGCATGGCATCCAGCTGAGCTGTCATTTAAACCATACCCACACAGTCCAAAGGCACATGCACAGAGAATTCAGGTGAGGTCACATTAGATTTCAACAAGTTTGGAGATATTTTACGGGATGAAAAACCTTGCTCAACTAGTCCAAAAGCACTGCCATTTATAAGAAATAAATAAAGTCAGCAGAAATACCAGGTTCAATAATCTCTCTTATATTATGTCATCAAAAAGATACGTAGGGTAAGAACTAGAAAGCTAGGAAATGATCGAGGTAAGACAAGCCACACTCTGGCTCTGAATCCTTTTTAGAAACCATTATTACCTTTAGTCACCATCTTTATCACCCCTCTGAACTGTACATAACCACTCCCTTCTATGAGCTTCTGAAAAACTTGTCAGCTCTTGCTTTTTTTACATTTTATTTTATTTATTTATTTTGGTTGTGTTGAGTCTTAGTTGTGGTTCACGGGATCTTCATTGCAACACGCAGGATCTTTCGTTGCAGCACGCAGACTTCTCTCTAGTTGTGGTGCAAGGGCTCCAGAGCGCATGGGCTCTGCAGTTTGTGGCACACAGGCTCTCTAGTTGAGGGGTGGGTTCAGTAGTTGCAGCACACGAGCTTAGTTGCCCCACAGCATGTGGGATCTTAGATCCCCAACCAGGGATCAAACCCGAGTCCCCTGCATTGGAAGGTGGGCTCTTAACCACTGGACAACTAGGGAAGTCCCTTGCCTTTTTAATAGCTGTATAATAACATGGCTTCTCATCGTACTAGACTGCAATTTCTTGTAGGTCAGACTCAAACAGTAAGCTTTCAATCTGTGTTACATCCAAGTGACTGAGCATGAAGCCTGCTATCGTGATAGCTGTCAAAGGATCCAGGATGTGTTTTTAAAAGAAATGTATATATAGGGTTGGCCAAAAGGTTCTTTTGTTCAGTTTTTCCATAAGATGGCTCTAGTAGTGCTAAGTTGTCTTTAACTTCACTCGAAACAATTTTGTTAGATTGTATTGTGACAGCTGTCATATCAGCGTGCATTTTTAAAAAACTTATCAAAATTGGTGAATTTTCATTTTAATATTGAATATGGAAGAAGAAAAGCTACACTTTCAGCATATTATGCTTTATTATTTCAAGAAAGGTAAATATGCAACTGAAACACAAAAAAAGATCTGTGCAGTGTATGGAGAAGGTGCTGTGACTGATCAAACATGTCAAAAGTGGTTTTCAAAGTTTCGTGGTGGAGATTTCTCACAGGATGATGCTCCACGGTTAGGTAGACCAGTTGAAGTCGATAATAATCAAGTCGAGACATTAATTGAAAACAATCAATGTTATACCACATGGGAGACAGCCAACATACTCAAAATATCCAAATCAAGCACTAAAAATTATTTGCACCAGCTTGGTTTTGTTAATTGCTTTGATGTTTGGGTTCCACATAAGTCAAGTGAAAAAGAACCTTCTTGACCATATTTCTGCGTGCAATTCTCTGCTTAAACCTAATGAAAACGTTTCATTTTTAAAACAAATTGTGACGGGCGATGAAAAGTGGATACTGTACAATAATGTGGGATGGAAGAGATCGTGGGGCAAGCGAAATGAACCACCACCAACCACATCAAAGGCCGGTCTTCATCCAAAGAAGGTGATGTTGTGTATATGGTGGGATTGGAAGGGAGTCCTCTATTATGAGCTCCTTCCAGAAAACCAAACAATTAATTCCAACAAGTACTGCTCCCAATTAGACCAACTGAAAGCAGCACTGGACGAAAAGCGTCCAGAATTAGTCAACAGAAAACACATAATCTTCCATCAGGATAAAGCAAGACTGTATGTTTCTTTGATGACCAGGCAAAAACTGTTACAGCTTGGCTGGGAAGTTCGGATTCATCCCCCATATTCACCAGACATTATACCTTCGGATTTCCATTTCTCTTGGTCTTTACACAATTCTTTTTTTTAAATAAATTTATCTTTTATTTATTTATTTTTGGCTGCATTGGGTCTTCGTTGCTGCGTGCAGGCTTTCTCTAGTTGCGGCAAGCAGGGGCTATTCTTCGTTGTGGTGTGTGGGCTTCTCATTGCGGTGGCTTCTCTTGTCGCGAAGCATGGGCTCTAGGTGCTCGGGCTTCAGTAGTTGTGGCATGCAGGCTCAGTAGCTGTGGCTCACGGGCTAAGTTGCTCTGCAGCATGTGGGATCTTCCCGGACCAGGGCTCGAACCTGTGTCCCCTGCATTGGCAGGCGGATTTTAACCACTGCCCCACCAGGGAAGCCCCAAAATTCTCTTCATGGAAAATTCCCTGGAAGACTGTAAAAGGCACCTGGAACAGTTCTTTGTTCAAAAAAGATTAAAAGTTTTGGGAAGATGGAATTATGAAGTTGCCTGAAAAATGACAGAAGGTAGTAGAACAAAACAGTGAATACATTGTTCAATAAAGTTTTGGTGAAAATAAAAAATGTGTCTTTTATTTTTACTTAAAAACCAAAGGAACTTTTCCCCAATATTTTTGGGAATTCCCTGGCAGTCCAGTGGTTAGGACTCGGTGCTTTCACTGCCTTGGCCGGGGTTCAGTTCCTGGTCAGGGAACTAAGATCCCACAAGCCATGCAGCACAGCCAAAAAAAAAAGAAAGAAAGAAATCTATTTTCTTCATAGAACAATTACTAAAATATTAATCACATTGATATGCATTGCACATCAATTCTGCTTTAGAAGTAGAAAACCTCCTACAAAACAGTTTTAAATTAATTTCTTATTCCATGTTCATTGTAGAAAAACTAGACTATACAGATGGGAAAACTGAAGATATAATCTTATAGCCCAGAAAAAAAACACTATATTTTAAATTATATCCTTTAGCTCTTTCTATACATCTATATATAGATATATAAAACTGTATGTTTTGATAAATAGGTATTTTAAATGGGATTACAGCATATATGCTGTTTTGTAGCATTTTCCCACTTAACACCCAGTACAAATCATTTGTAGACCATTAAACTTTATTTTTACAACTTAAATTTTTTTACTGCATAGTTTCCAAAATATGGGTTTACCATATTTACTTAATCTCTTATTGTTCTTAAATTCTTTTAAATAACTGCTGAAAAAAGAAGAGAAAGGTTGCTGAATGCTCCCTCATATTTCTCATAAATGGCAGTGCTTTTGGACTAGTTTAAAAAGATTTCTGTACCACCTGTGAAATGTTTCTATCTTTATAGCTACAGCTTTGACTATATGCATAATTACTTAAAATAAATTCATCCAGAGGGATTTCTGGGTCAAAGAATAAATGCTTCTACAGTTTCTGATGGATATTGTCAAACTGCCCTCAAAAAAGCTGTTAAAATTTACATTTTCTCCAGCAGTGTATACTTCTCAATATCTCTACCTGTACTGGGATTACCATTTTTTAAAAAATCTTTGCTTGCACAGCATTTTGAAATGTCTTCAGAACCTCCCCCAAACTCCCTCCTTTTGCTCTTCTAGTCTCCTGCTGCCCGATCTTCATCTAAACTCTCTCCACTGTCCTTTCCAGATCTATTTTTGTTTGTGCTTTTCCACTGCTCAAGTCTTACAATGGCTTTGCTATAACACTGAAAGTTGCCTAGCTAGTATTTTAACCCCTTAGCCTCTTAGAGCCAAAGTATCAACCAACAAATCTGATAAACTAATCCATGCTAATGTTAAGGGGCTCATTTCCAGCCACATGTGTGAAATATAACTCGAGCAGTTTAACAAAAATATATTATCTACATCAGCAATGCATTTATTTAACTTACAGGGCAGTGGTTCTCAATTTCGCTGCACATTGAAATCACCTTGGGAACTGTTAAAAATACTGCTGCCTGGGACTCATCTCCCAAAGATTCTGAATAAATTTGGTATACTGTGTGACTTGGGCTTTAGGATTTTTGAAGCCTCCCTAGGTGACTCGAATGTAGCATCTGTGTTTGAGATGACTTAAGAAAGATCCTAAGTAGTTTCTTCTTACATAATACTGGACGATGCCAAGGAAGAAGAAGTACAAGGAACATAATCTCAATAATCTGACTCATCTGCAGAAGATAAAGGAGATTAGAAGGGGCAGCTAGGGGTGAATCATTTGCCAATGACAACAGGATAAGAGTAGCATTCACTTTCTTGGCCGCGTGGCATCTTAGTCCCCAGACCAGGGACTGAACCCTCACCCCCTGCAGTGGAAGGGCAGAGTCTTAACCACTGGACCACCAGGGAAGTCCTGAGCAGTCACATTTCTTGATGCTAGGCAGGTGCCTGCTGTGTTAGGAAGTAGGCCAAGCCTTATCTTTGAAGTATTGATAGCCTTTGTAGTTAAGCTAATCAACTCAAACTAAAATGATTTGGGTAACAAATGTTATGCCATGCAATTTAGTGACAGCATTCCAGGTTTCATTCCAGGAGGTAAACTACTTCCAGATTGCATTTGCTTTATTGTTTCAACAAAGTTGGGCAGTACCACAGATTTTCCCCACAACCCATAGTGGCCCTTTGGGACAACTCTTAGAAG
This sequence comes from Monodon monoceros, assembly GCF_005190385.1. NCBI lineage: Eukaryota > Metazoa > Chordata > Mammalia > Artiodactyla > Monodontidae > Monodon > Monodon monoceros. Next base: position 93,496,804 of record NW_021703767.1, on the reverse strand, counting down.
AATAACTACAACCAGTTCTAGCCATTTAAATGCATTATAGCACTCTTACAAAGTAGCTATTAGCCCTATTTTACAAGGAAAGCTGAGGGTCAGAGAAGGTTAGTAAATGGGCTGGCCTCAGAGCCAGCAAGTGGCCTGGCTGAGGTGGGATTCAGGGAAGGAGGACTCTTAACTTTAACAGTCATATTCTATTTACTACCAAGTGTCAAGCCATGTTTCCTTTTCCCCAGGACAATTTGAAGTGACATTGGTAAATTGCCTTCCTGGGTAGAATATGCTTCCTTGTGGTCTGAATGATCTTTCTCATACTTTACAATTCAGAAGACAAGTGATGAGAGCCACTTCTGTGCTAACCCACCTCCGGCCACAGTGTCAAGTAAGGACACTCTGTTACCTTATCTATCTCTGTGACCTGGCATTACAAACATTATTATTCCCAAACACCAGCTGAGAGCATACTCTGCAGAGGACTGTAAGATCCAAAGGCCTTAATGGGTTGGCTGCTTCGTTGGGGAAGAAAAGCTTTTTTCCAAACCTGGCTTTTCCCAAATTACTTCTGATAGGGAAGATTTCCTTGGTGACCAGAAAAGGAAGAATAATTTCTGTGGCCATCATAGTAGTTTCACTCTTTTTTTTTTCCTGTTTTTCTTATTATTATTAGTCATTATTCTTTTTATTGTAGAGGGTCATTTAAGCCACCCAGGTAAATACCATTGTACCCGAGAATCTTTAAAGGGTTTTACTCCCCAGCTACATAATTTCTGGAGGAAGAGAGTGATTGTAGGGCTTCCTGTACAAAAATTGCCTTTCTTGGAGCCAATGCTAGAGAAGGGAATGGTAATTCTTTCACCATGTCAACACTGTAGTAAGCAGGAGGGAAGGAAGAGGCTCTATAGCCTCAATGGATCATACCTAAGAGACAAGAGGGGACTTAGGGGTGGAGAACGATGCTGGATTTAAGAAAAGCAAAATCCTAGGAATGTGCTACAATACCCAGTTAAGGGACTTTTTTTTTTTGCGGTACGCGGGCCTCTCACTGTTGTGGCCTCTCCCGTTGCGGACCACAGGCTCCGGACGCGCAGGCTCAGTGGCCATGGCTCACGGGCCCAGCTGCTCCGCGGCATGTGGGATCTTCTCGGACCGGGGCACGAACCCGCGTCCCCTGCATCGTCAGGCAGACTCTCAACCACTGCGCCACCAGGGAAGCCCAAGGGACTTTTTGATAGGACAAAGCTTCAGAGACTATGTAATCCTACACACAATTAGAACGGACAGGGAAAAGGAACATCGACCCTCTAGGAAAATCATGGTTGTTTTTTTTTTTCTCTCTAGTTGTCATTCTTGAAAGGAGTTTACCAAAATAACCCGAGATTAAAGCTCAAGGTTGGGGGAAGGGAGGAGACTCGGTTTTGGAGGAGGGTTAGGAGTTTAGATAGAGCAGGATGCTTAGAAATACTGTTCAGTCATAGGGCTCAGCCTTGACTACAGATTGTAGCTTAGATTTTAGATTGTCTGGCACTGAAAATAACGCCTCTTACATAGAATAAACCAGAAAGTTACATTTTCCTGTCTACGGGGTTAAAGAAATACACACCCGTGACACAGTAGAGAGAACTGTCACCCTGCCAGGGCAAGCCAGGGTAAGCCAGGGTATCCTGGCTCAGGCAAAGGTTATCTCCGCGACAGTTAAAGACAAACTAAATTCTGCAGGGCAGGCCGGAAAGAAATGCATCACGCAAACACCGGCTGCCACTGCCTCTCCAGCCAGCCAGGTCTCCTGGCCTCTTTTCTTGGGCTGAGCTGATGGATGCCACGCATGAAAAGCGAGATCTGTGCTGTTCCCCAAGTACTTGGGGGAGCCCAGCCTGCTGCCCCCGGGAATGGGGGGCTCCACTGTCGGGGACATTGGGAGGTCACCCGCGCCCGAGTCTGCTTTTAAGGTGGCTGCACTCCCAGGAACCAGAACCCGTTTTTCCGAGAGCCTTCCTAAAATATTTAACTCACTCTCTGCCGCCCTCTATAGGAGAACAAAAATGGAGGAGGGGTGGTTTATAAAAGGCTGGAAGATCCGTTTCTGACGCTGCAAACCAAGAAAGAGGGGGACATTTAGGAAAGACAAAGGATTAAACAGTCGTCAAATTCTATTCAAGAACTTCACTTTCTCCATTACCAACACAGACTAAGAGACACACATAGACCTAACCCTCTGCTAGCAAAGAGGCGGATGCGACACCCTGAAAATGTCAGCCTGAACCACCTTAAAAAGCGATAGCATCATTGCGTTAGAAAAATTTGTATTCTCGTGGGACAAGGTCCGGAAATTCTGTTTCCCTCTTTAAACATTGCTTAAGAGAAGGGAGAGAGAATCGGCGCTGGGCTACGTCTCACCACTTGCTGTGCGCTCCGGAAAGTGGCGTCCAGCAGCATCAGCTTCCAGGGATCGGACACGGAGCTTGGAAGGGGGATGTAGATGTAATAGGCGGCCAGCGCCACCAGGGCGGTAAGCAGGACACACGACGACCTCATCCTCCCCCGGATCGGCTGGCCTGCCGGGCTGACGAGGAGGAAAAGGCAATGCCACCAAAGACCTCAAGCAAGTTTCTGCAAGGACCAGCAGCTCATTCACCGGTTTCTTACATGTCCAGGAGCCAATCAGAGGCGGCGTCGGGAGGAAGTCGGAGCGCTGACGTGCCCCCTACACTGTGTCCTTGCAAAGTGTTGCAGACACTTCAGGTCTGAGAAAGCTCTGGGGCTGTGCTGGGCGCAGAACAGCGCACTCCGGAGGACACAGGTGTGTATTGCACCCTTGTGACCAAGGGCTCCCTCCGAAGGTTCCCAAACGGAAACACGCCCGGAATAGTTTCGGTGTGATGAGTTTCTGTCTGTCCAAACTACGTGGGCCAGTCTGACTCAAAATGGAGTCCATGTGAGAAAGATAATAAAATGATAATGATAAAAATCCACTGTCTTCAGCCAGATTTGCAATGGAATGTAAATTCTAGCTGTTATGTGGTGAGAGAAAGTAACAAATTCTTATAGCTCAAGCAATGCTAAGCCAGTAGTACATCTAGCACCCAAATCTTGGTTTCCAGATCTCATTCTCCAATAAAAGGAACCATGACTCTTTGCCATGGCACCGTGGAGAAAAGCCTGATTATAGGTCTGGGACAGGTAAAGTACAGGATGAACCTGTTGCTCTGTAAGATAAGGAAGTGCTAAAAAATGATGGGAACTGGTCAAAAGGACACAGGTGGCAGCTTGAAGGGTCTCCCATGGCTAAAGCTGGGATAATTTTAGCATCAAAATAAATAATAATGGATTACAAACCATTGAATAAAATAAATATCTAGGAGTCTATACTAATATAAATAAATAGGGAAACATCACGTGAAAAAAATTATTTCAAGTGGGTTGCTGGTAACAGAAAAATCATTTGAATCCAGATTTCCTATTAAAGATGGGAGTAGGGGAGGGGATATAGAATGAGGGAGAGAGAGAGAGAGAGAGAGAGAGAGGGAGGGAGAGGAACTTCACCAGCAGAATTACAACCAGAGATCCAGAAGAAAAAAATTGGAAGAACTGTTTTAAGGAGGTGGTTAGAGAATAACTCCAAACTTATTGATCGAGGCCTTAAAACACCTGGTACATATACTTTTGCAACTTAATATAGTAATTTAAATTTAACCTAATCCAAAGTAATGAAATAATCATAAATTTGGGACTGAAAATGAGATTCTTGGGAGAAAGTTGGCTTCCTATTCAAAGTTTGGAATAAAACATTTATATGAAGGGTACACTTCAATGATGTTTCAAGCATTCAAGTTTGAGATCATCATTTTATCTTTCTTTGCAGTTACTAGTTAAGCATATAAGTCTAAACAGAAAGAGATATATAAGTTTGTGAGTGAATGTATGTGCATAAAGTTAGAAGCTAATCTCCACGGGTGATTACAAACAATCCCAGAGCTACCAACCAAATTGACAGCTGGATTGATTCACATAATTTTCTTTCAGGTAATCTGTAAAATAATTCAAAGTTTTACCTTGTAGACTTTAATATTTTCTTCCTGGATTTTGATTATATTCATAAAATCATAGATCTTAGAGCTGATGACAAAATAAACAAACAACAACAACCCCACACCTGACCCCTCCTTCCATCTTCAGCCAGTAGTTACAAGCTTGGTTTATAGATGAGTCTTTTGAGGCCCAGAGCAGCTTGTTCATAGTCTTCTAGTTTGTAAGTGATAGAACTTACAAACCAGGTTCTGTGGTTAGCACTTTGAATGCATTAACTCCTGCCTCTCAGTGCTCTGTAGCTTCCCTTCAGCAGTGCACTAAGAGATAGAAACCAAGAAAAAACAAAGAAACCACTATGATTCTCAGTGCTTCTTCTGTAGATCTGAGAGTCTTTATAAAATGAAACCAATCTGAGAATAATTTAAACAGCTTCATCACTTGTTTCTAATACTTCATTCATTCCACAAATACACCTGGTCCACACTAGGAAATAAAGGAGTGGGGGCAAGGCAGTAAGGTCTCTGCTCTTTTTGATTTTGCATGCTTGGTAGTGATGATAGTTGTGGGGTGAGAGTAAGGAAAGTAGAGAAAGGAGAGCCAAACAATAGATAAATGATAACAATTAACAGACATGGAATGCTAACCACAAGCCAGGTTCTGTGGTTAACACTTTGAATGCATTAACTCATTTAGTCTTCACAACAATTCCTATGAAGTATGTGCTCTTCTTATTCTGAAAACAGAGGCACTGAAAGATGAAGTGCTTGCCCCAAGTCACCTAGGTAGTGGGAAGTATAGCTGGAATTTGAGCCCATGGAGTCTGGCCCTTGTGCTCATGTGCTTTACTGCTCAACTCTGCTGCCGAGTGGTTAGGATTGGGAAGAAAATAGAACAGGGTAGTGTGATACCTTGTGGCTGGTTGCTGCTTTAAACTGGGTGATGAAGAGGACTTCTTTAAGGAGATGCCATTTGAGCTGACAGCTGAATGACTAAGGAGACAGCCATGCAGAAATCTAGAGGGTGGGGAACAAGTGCAGAGGCCCTGAGGTGTTAACGAGGTCAGGGAACAGAGAGAGTGCTAGAGAGGTAGGGGTCATGTGCAAGGGGCGGTAGAGCAGGCACAGTCAGAGAGGTAGCATGGATGCAGAAGGGTGGAGCATCTAGGACTGTGTGGGTCATTTTAAGGAGGTGGCATGGGAAGCCACTGAAGACTTTGCAGCAGGGGAGCAAGAGAATTTGATCTGTATTTGAAAAGAAGCACTCCAGCTGCAGTGTAGAGAACAGGAGGCTTTTTCAGTCATCCAGATCAGAGATGACGGTGGCCTGGATGGGCAGTGTTAATGGTAGGACAGAGAGAAGGGGCAGATTTAGAATACATTTTAGAGATAGGGGAGACAGGACATACAGGTTGTGAAGGGTGATAAAAGGAGAATAGTCAATAAAATGCTCTGCTTCTAAGGAAATAATGTGTGATTTGATGTTTAGGCAATTGATGTTTCTATTTATATAGAATATCTTAAATTCGTTTTTATTAAGATCTCTTAATAATATGACATAATAATATCATTGCTTAACAGAATTTTTACTTTTATTACTTGAAATAATTTACCCAAAATGCCATATACTACGCCATGTGAAGTGGGCTTCTTCATCTAAGGACAAGCAGAACTTTAGTTCAGCAAACACTTACTGAGTCCTGCTGTCTACAAAGCACTGTGGTAGGTGCTGTCGTGATAAAAATGGTCCCTTTCCCACAAAACAATGTCCACTCTAGTCAGACAGAAAGTCAGATAAACTTTTTATTATTTGAAATATACAAATTCCAGAGCTATAGAGAGGAGGAAATCATGAGTAGATCTGTTCTAGAAGAGTGAGGAGTAAGAAGACCTACAAGAAAGGTGATGACTGAGCAGATTGGGCAGGTTGGACAGGAGTGTGCAGGTGGATATTAGGTAAGATCATCCCAAGCAGAGAGGAGAGCACACACAAAAGTCCTGAAATGTGGTATGAGCTGCAAGCAGTTCAGGTACTTCTTGGGTATCAAATGCAGGAAGGTAGAGAGATTAACCTGAAGAGTTAGGCAGAGGTCATGAGATGCAGGGCCTGGTGGGTTGTGCCAAGGAGTCTGAACATTATCCCCTAGGCAGTGGGGAGGCACTGGATGATTTATGTTAGATCTAGTGACAATGGAGAGGGTATGCAGTCTGGAGGAGAGCAGGGGAAGCTGCTGGCAGTGTGTTGCTTCCAAGGTGTCTGAGAAAGATGATGCTATTGTAGTTCAGACTTATATGAAGTGTTGGTAATGGGGTTGAAGAGTCCGAAGAGATCTAAGAGGTAGAATCAGAAGGACTTGGAGAGGGAGGGAAAAGGTGATTTCCCAGATTTCTTGTTGAAGCAACTGGATAAAGAATGGTGGAAGAGTAAAAGATTTGAGGGAAAATGACAAATTCACTGGGGAGTATTTGGGTTTAAGGTTTCTATGGAACATCCAAGAAGAGATATTGAGTAGACTCCTAGACAAACAAGTCAGGAGCTCATGGGAGAGGTCCAAGCTAGAGATGTAAGTGTGGGAGTCTTCATCCTATAACTGAAGCCCTGACAGTGGAAGAGAGAGAAGCTAAGAGCTTGGGAAGTGCAAGGAAGAAAGCCAGGCCTGAGGGCCTTGACATTTACTGATTAGGAGAAGGAAGAGGACAAGTTGACAACAGAGGCCAAGAAGAAGTGGTCAGAAAGGGGACTGTCTGATCTAGACAACTGAGTAATGATGGATAGTGAAAGTGAGAGAAACTCATTCAGAAGTTAAATTTATGGAGTTTCCTAACTGGATTCTTGAAAGGGGAGAGAGAGGATGGAGTCAATAATGACTTCAAAGTTTCTGGTTTGAGTAATGTCATCAACTGACATAAGAAATATTGAATGCAAAGCAGGTTTGAGGGTAAGATGATGAGTTCAGTGCTGTGATGTACTAAGAATTATATTCAGCAACATCCTTATCAATATGATCTAAATTCAGTGTTAAATATTTGATTAAGGTCAAAGCCACTACATGATATGTTGAAGAAAATTAGTTTGTGAATTACTATATTTATAATATATGTGCCTAATTTTCATAATCCCTCTACTGATTATGGTTTGAAGCTCATCCTTGATCTTGCCAATTGTGACATTATACTCTCTTAAGACAGAAAACCTTGGCTTGTGTTCAAAGAACAAAAGGAAGTTTTTTTTTTTTCTTGCAACCATCCTATTATGGTATCATCCAAAGATCTATGACTTCACACACACACACAAACCCAGCATGGACCAGCCTATGGCAACTTCACAAAAACAGCCGTGATGCTCCTTGATTGGGAGCATCATATTGCCTCCTCTTCCCATCATAAACACACAACTCAGCAACCACAGTGACGTCCAATCTCCCAGTTTCCTGGATCTTGCCCTCAGTAATGTATTAGCTTCCTATTGCTGTTGTAATAAAGTAGCACAAACTGAGTGGCTTAAAACAACAGAAAGTTATAGTCACACAGTTATGGAGTCTAGAAGCCTAAAATCAAGGTGTCAGACATCCATGGTCTCTCTGAAGGCTCTAGGAGACAATACTTCCTTGCCTCGCTCATGCTACCTTCTGTGGTTGCTGGCAATCCTCAACGTTCCTTGGATTGTAGATGCATCCAATCTCTGCCTCTTGTCTTCACATGTCTATCCCCCTGTGTACAGGTCTTTGTGTCTCATCTTCTTATAAGGACATCAGTCATATTGGATTAAGGGTCCTTTCTATCTCAGTGTGACCTCATGTTAACTAATTACATCTGCAACAACCTTATTTCTAAATGAGGTCATATGCTGAGGTACTGGGAAGGAAGAGAATTTGGGAAGGGTGTGTGGCACTATTCAATCCAGTATGGTACCCAAGAGTCAGATGAGTAATGGAAGCACATTAGCTGGGCATCCTGCCCCTTCCCCCACAGTGGCTGTCCACGTGGTTCCCAGGCCTCCTGAGATAGTTTGGGCAGTTCCTATACAGGTGATGTTCCCTTTGCTCATCTTCTGAAGCTCAGTCTTTTGTCTTTGGATTGACAAAGACAAAAAAACTGTCCTGTTCAGATTTCAGGCTGATACAAGAAGAGCATATGTGGGGAGGATTATGGCCAGTGGTGATGGCTGTTTGCAGAAACATGGCCATGGCACTTCTCAAAGAATCTACAGCGTGCATGCGCGTTCACACGCACATACACACACACACACACACACACACACACACACACACACCTTCTAAAATAAGATAGAGGGCTTCCCTGGTGGCGCAGTGGTTGAGAGTCCGCCTGCCGATGCAGGGGATGCGGGTTTGTGCCCCGGTCCGGGAGGATCCTGCATGCCGTGGAGCAGCTGGGCCCGTGAGCCATGGCCACTGAGCCTGCGCGTCCGGAGCCTGTGCTTCGCAACGGGAGAGGCCACAACAGTGAGAG
>NW_021703767.1:93355527-93488218 GCF_005190385.1 Monodon monoceros | reverse complement strand
AAAAAAAAAAAAAAATTTTTTTTTTAAATTTAAAAAAAAATTAAAAAATAAAATAAGATAGAAATTTAAAAATCAGAAGGTAAATAAGGTCAGTAGAAAACATGACACCATTCTTTGAAACCAGCATCTGGTCAGCATTAGCTCAGGTACTCCCAAAGAAGAAAGGTACTCAGCAATAAGATACAAGGTGGGATCTTTGACCAAAGGTATTTCTTATTTAAAGTCAGGCACATTCCATTATCTAAAATCTTCTGTGCTCTCCAAGGAACTGATTGTTATTAAGGTGTCCTTGGTGGATCTATCCACTGGAAAAGGTGTGACCCAGGTAGATGACTGGGCATGGTTGTTGGTCCTGGGGTGCATCTGATGGAAAGTGATGAGTTGGAAATCAGGGTTCCAGTCAGTCACCTGTGAATTTGAATATAATCTTCAAATAAATTCCAAAGTTCTTCCCAAGCCTACCAACCTTGGCTGGTCCACTTCTGCCTACTCTGTAACTCACCTAGTGCCCTCCTCACCTGTCCTCTATGCTGCAGCCACACTGGCTTCTTTTCAGTAAGTCACTTCTATGAAGGCTCTTCTGCCTCTGGGTCTTTATTTGTGTCATTCTGTGCCATTTCCTCTACCTGGCACTCTCTGCCCTCTACTTTTCATCCTAGTTGGCCCATTAGGTATCTGTTTAAATGTCACTTCCTCAGAGTGACAATATCTTACAATGTTAAGCATGTAATACATTTGGACCTTGAAGCTTGTCATAGAAGCACCTTCTATAACTGCTACCTGATCAGTTAGCAGTTAAGACTCTTACCTTTCTCACAAAGCCAACTTAAAGGACCTGCCTCTGGGTAAAGGGGATGAGTTAGACAGAAAGTTATGTTATTGGATTTATGTATCCTGAAGAAACCTATTTTAAAGTAATTTTCAATATTTCTGAAATACTAACATGATTTTCTTATTTCAGAATCTTGTTTCGGAAAGATTATTGAATATTTGCCTGCTTAAAAGCTAGCCTTTTAGTAGGGTTCTGGTTAAGTATCTTTTCTCCATTTTCCATTTTTTTTCAGATTTTCAGATTGACGCAAACGACTGTGGGTAACACATTTAAGGTTTATATTCCTTTAAACCCTGAGAAAATGATTTCATAGTTCTTGATATAAAGTAGCTCCTTGCATTTTATGTGTGCATTCAAGAACCAGACATCTTTTCATGGTCTATGCATGAAACTATGTAGAAAGGAATTGATAATATTTAAACTTATATAATATCACAATATGTTACAATTCCCTTATTATCTTTGGACATAGATGTCATTTATTTTCAAAATCTGTAGACATTTACTGGTGACCTACTAAGTATTGAACACTGTTTCATTCTTGGGAATGGGATAATATCCATGTAGGGAAGGAGTTCTCAGTCTAGTAGGAAAGAAAATAAATAAACAGAAGAAAACTTGCTAAGTGCTATAGGAGAGGTGTAGAAAGAATATCTGAGTAGAAGTACACAGACAAGGGCAGAAAGGCATATGCAAGCATATTGTGTAATCAAAGGTTTGGGTGCAAGAGCATGACACTTTCAAGGAGCAACTTCTGTTGATTTTATGAATCATATAAACAAGTCTGTTTTTAACTGAACTACTGGTGGGACCCGAGTTAGTGATTTACAATCATAATTCATTTCAGTGATTTAATTGCATTTATGTAAATCAGTGATAGCATAATCAGTGTATACTTCTCAGGAATAAATGATTTATAATGATAAAAATATGCTTTGTAATAACTAGCTATTAAAAATGTCTGGTGAAGTAGTCAAAATGACATTTTAATTTTAGCAACTAGATATGTTAAAAGTAAATCAAGTGAGTTATGTATACAGTTAGGTTTCTCTACTGCCTCATGGTTTTTAAATACTCATCTTGGAAAAATAAACTATTGATTAGATCTTTTGGGCATTTACTTTTGTTAGTTCTGTAGCATATTCCCAGAAAGTTATTCTTTTTAAAAATTTGAATGCAAAATTAAAGTTATTACCTGCTCCGGTGCCTGCTCTGAGCCCTATATCCAGGTCTCTTCTCAGTTCTAGGCACATAGTTGAAGTTCAATAAATGTTATAGCTGGTAAAGTCTAATATTTAGATCTGAAAGCCTGACTGTGAAAAAGAGATCATTAATAGGTAAGAACTTACATATGCCATCTTATCAATTGTTTCCTGGATGTTTTGCAGTTGCCTTATTCCTTTCTTCCGCTCTTGCTGCCCTCCTTTGTGAATTAATGATTTTCTGTATTGGTATGCTTTTATTCTCTTCTCCTTATCTTTTGTGAATCCACTTTAGGTTTTTGCTGCATGGTTACCATTAGGCTTACATAAAATATAAACATAACAGTCTATTTTATGCAGGTAACAACTTAACTTTGATTGCATACAAAAACTCTACCCTTTACTCCTCCCCTCTTATGTTTGGTTGTTTGTTTTTTTTTTTTGCTGTACGCGGGCCTCTCACTGTTGTGGCCTCTCCCGTTGCGGAGCACAGGCTCCGGACGCGCAGGCTCAGCGGCCATGGCTCACGGGCCCTGCCGGACCGGGGCACGAACCCGTGTCCCCCTCATCGGCGGGCGGACTCTCAACCACTGCGCCACCAGGGAAGCCCTTTCTGCATTTTTAATATATCATTTTACTCTCTTCTGGCTGGTAAGGCTCCTGCTGAAAAGTCTACTAATAGCCTTTTGAGGGTTTCCCTTTTTCCTCTCTGCTTTTAAGATTTTTTTTGTCTTTGATTTTTGACATTTTATTCTAATGTGTCTTGGAAGGGTTTCTTTGATTTTGTTTAGTCACCTATGAGCTTCATGAACTTGGATATCCAAATCTCTCCCCAAATTTGGGAACTTCTCAGCATTATTTCTCTAATTAAGTTTTCTACCCCCTTCTCCCTCTCTTCTCCTTCTGTAACAGCAATGATCACAAACTGATCCTTTTGATGGTATCCCATAACTCGCATAGGCTTTCTTTCCTCTTTTCCATTCTTTTTTATCTGTTCTCTTCTGACTGGAAAATTTCAAAGCTCCTGTCTTCAAAATCACTGATTCTTTCTTCTGTTTGATCAAGTCTGCTCTTATGTTCTCTATTGCATTTTTAATTTCATTCATTGTATTTTTCAGCTCCAGAATTTGTTTGGTTCTTTCTGATGATTTCTATCTTTTTGTTAATTTCATTTTGTTCATGTATCGTTTTCCTGATTTTGCTGAATTGTCTTTCTGTGTTTTCTTGTAGCTCACTGAGTTTCCTTAAAATAGTTATTTTGCAGTGTTTGTTCAGTAAGTCAGAGATCTCCATGTCTTTCTGTTCAGTCACCAGAAGATTATTGTGATTTTTTTGGTGGTATCATGTGTCCTTGATTTTTCATGTTCCTTGGAGTTTTTGTGTTGCTGTCTTCTCATTTCCTCTAGTCTTTACTAAATGCTCAGTTCAATGTGTCTCAACTTTTTTTTTCCTCCAGTGGAGTGTGGGAACTTCTCTGCAAACATGGACTTCCACAAAGGCTCTTTGGTTTGTGAGTGATTGTCCAAGTCAGTGTTCTCTAGGGACTCCCAGATCTTGACCGAGAAAAGCTGGAAATGGTTTATGGGTCACTGCAAGGTTCACAGTTGGAGTCAAGGTTTATCTGCCTATTACCTGACACAGGGGTAGGCAAGACTCCTCCTGGGTCCCTTGACATATGATGTGGGGACCCACAGCCCCCTCAAAGGCACTTCTGCCCGTGGATGGATGCTGACTTTTTTGTTGCTGGGGTGGGAGGGAAGACAGAAATAAGGGATATCTATGGAACCATCATATTAATATCAGTGCCCCCACCCTTACAAACAAACAAACAAACAAACTCTTGAAACAAAGAATTAAAAGGTAAGGGAAAAAATTGTTAAAATGTGCAGGATTTTATTTTTTGCTTGTGCATGTGTGTCATTAAAGGGGGAGTTTTACAATTAATTCAGCAAGTTGTAATTTCAAGACTCCTGAAAAGTGATTCAACTATTGCAGCATTGTATCATGTCAACTCTGTTTTAGGATTTTTTTTCCCTCAAGTTTATAACTCAGCTATGATAATTTGCTACACATAGTAAAAAATATGGTAGACTTTTGATGCATTTGTTTAAACATTAAAAATTTCTGTTATTTAAAAATTTTTATCAATATAAAACTCCATTGATAAAATAAGTACATTTTAACAATGTGTATATTCATGTAGCAGAAAACACAGGTAGTAAAGAGACACATAGGAAAATGTTTAACCTTCCAAGAGTCAAGGAATGTAAAATAATTTCCAGGGTCCTGTTTTTCCTCCAAAAAATTATAAAGTTAGAATAGATTACACAGATGTTGGGGAAGGTAGGTAAATAGACAGTATCCAGTTTCCTTTTATAAATGATGCTATGAATCTTTATGTAGAAAACATTCTTTAGCACAGATTAGTTATCTACATTTTCTTAAAAAACACCTTGGAAACTATGTAAGTGTTTTCTTGTAGAAAAATATTTATTTTAAAATAAATACATATAAGTTTCTTCTACATATTAAAATGTTTCTTCTACATAGTAAAATAAATATCTAAATGTAAATAGAACACCTCCTTAAAATAATTTAAAAAACAGGATACCACCACCACAAACAACTGCTTAGTTATAAGTGAATGAATATATATTATGGCAACAATTATGTTTAAAACAACACAGGGCTTCCCTGGTGGCGCAGTGGTTGAGAGTCCACCTGCCGATGCAGGGGACACGGGTTTGTGCCCCGGTCTGGGAAGATCCCACATGCCGCGGAGCGGCTGGGCCCGTGAGCCATGGCTGCTGAGCCTGCGCATCCGGAGCCTGTGCTCCGCAACGGGAGAGGCCACGACAGTGAGAGGCCCGTGTACCGCAAAAAAAAAAAAAACACACCACAAATACAACAAATGGAGGGAAATACACCCAAACCTCAAATGCATTTGTGTTTGTATAACAGAACTTTGAATACGTTTATTTTCTTTTTACTACTTTGAAATTTTCTATTTTCTTCATTCATTACTCTATAATGTTTTTAAAATAACTTAGAAACAAAAAGTCACAAAGATGCCAAAGAAGATTGGTACTGGAACCATCTTAGACCAGATAAACCTGGACTTTCATTGAAAGTTACATTATTTACATCTGTTTATCCGGTTTTAAAATTCTATTTATAAAACAATTCTTTATAATTTATTTGCCTCAAACAGCCTATCCTAATAGAAAGGAAGCTGGCTGGGAGTTATTCACTTGGCTCTATCACAGGCTACCTATATGACCTAGGGAAAATTACTCATCATTCTTGACTCTCAGTTTCTTCATCTGTAAAATAATAGTTTGGACCTAGTATCTCTAAGATTTCTTCTAGCTCCAAGAGCTACCAGTCATATGAGAATGCAAATACAGGCTAATCATATTCCAAAAGGCACTTTAAGGCTCTAAAAATGTACTTTTATAAGAAAAATACAAAATCTATCACACAAAAAAAGTAATTTATGTGGGAAAAAATAAGGAATCATTAATATACAGTATTAGTTCAATAGGTGATCATAATCCACAGAAATGTATATTTGGCAAGAAATTCTATCATTGGGAAAAAACATGGAGCATAATTAAGCTCTTCTAGACTCACTGGCCTAAAGTTATTTTTCCTTTCCTTAGGTAAAATGAATCATTCAGTTTTTGCAATACTTATGACTAACTCATTACTAATTACTTTATAAATAGAGATTTAATGAATTGAATTACAAGATCAATTCTATAATCAGTGGTAGAGATCTCAGGATCCAACAAAGGAAGTTGTGTTCTTTCTAGTCCTAGTAAGGAAGCAAGAAGAAACTTACTTCCTAGGCTAGCCTGAAAAACATATATATAATGAGTTTTTTATTGTATATAATGGTCTATTTCTATTAAATGAAGGTCTCATTAATTTTATAAATTCTTTGATCATCTACTTAATAACTGCATCTCCCTAGTTTTTAAAAGTTATCTTTTATGCTAACTCTTTTACTTTTGTTGTTTTAAAATGTTATCCTTTCCACTCTTCTTTCTAAGTCCATGTCTACTTTCTTTGTTGTTTTAAAATGTTATCCTTTCCACTCTTCTTTCTAAGTCCATGTGGACTTTCTAAGTCCACCCAGCCCAGGCCTGCCCCAGGGCTGACAAGTCAGGGGGTAGCAAATTTTTAATTAGACACATTTATCATTAATAGGGGTAGGAAGGAGCCCAAACTCAGCCTCCCTTGGGGCAGAGACCAAATGGGCCTCTCCTTCCTGCAGAGATGCTGGGCCCCTGAACTTGTCTAGGAACCTGGGCGGCTGGGCATCAGGGAGGGGAGGAAGGTGGGCATCACAAACATCTACTTCCATGACCACCCCCTCCACTGACACTGAAGAAGTGGACTATGGGAAACTGAAGGAGAATCTGCACAAATTGGGCACCTTCCCCTTCTGAAGTAAGTGGGGCCTGTCCCCTGTGGGAATCCAGGGAGATGTGAATAACCCTGGTCTCTACAAACAGAGACCAAATAAAGGCACACAAGCTCTGTCAAGCCGGTCAGGGATAGTCAGGTACCCTGGGGTCACTTTATTATGAGAGGAACAGAGGCATTGGGCACTGGTCTAGAGTCAGAAGACAGGCAGGAAGCTCCCTGCTGACTTGTGACCTTGACTGAATATAGTCTGCTTCAGTTTCCCCAATTGCAAAGGTGTAATCTGCTAAAGACCCTTCTCAGCCCAGCATTACTGTGGAGATCAACTGGATAACAGGTATGAGATTCCTTGTCAACCACATATCCTGTGCAGATGTGAGTGTAGCCAGCCAGTGTCCTCATCTCTCTCAAAGCCGTATTTGCATACTCTCTTCTGGGCGAAGCCTCCTTTGGCAGAATTAATTCCTATTCTGAATTTTCTAACTCATTTCCCACTTTACATAAGGCCCTCCCCTCTTTGAAGTTAGGGACCAGATCATATGTGTGACATTCAACATACAACATAGCCACAGCTACAATAAAGGTAAAAGAAGTAGCAAATTCTGCCCTTCCTGCCCTGCCCACCCACACCCATCACCCATGACAATTCCCTGAGGCATACTTTCAATAGCCTCATTTCGCAACGGGAAGCTGGGGCTGAGAATGACATGGTCATTTGCCCAAGGTTACTCAGATAGATGGCTGGGATTTGAACCTGGGCCTGACTGCACAGCCATTCTCATTTCACTCCACTGCACTGACTGCTGAGTCACTAAAGCCGACTATTTCAACAAATAGAGTCTGGTTGGCACCAGCTTTGGGGATGGAGAGGCTCTGGCTGAGATGGTTGCAGTGGAGCAGTTAAGAACATGAACTCTCGCACGTTGTTAGGACTCCCTGCTTTCACTGCCGAAGGCGCGGGTTCAATCCCTGGTCAGGGAACTAAGATCCCACAAGCTGTGTGACACGGCCAAAAAAAAAAAAAAGGAACGTGGACTCTCAATTCAAATCCCAGCTATGCCAATGACTTAGCTGTGAGATAATCTCTCTAAACCTCAGTCTCCTCATTTGACACATGGGAGTATAATAACACCCACATCATAGGATGGTTGGGAGAACAATCTGAGAGTATGCAAGTGAGAGTATAATGTAAATTGTAAAGAGTGATATACATTTGAAGGTATTGATCCAATGATAACAATTATTACAACTAAAATATTAATGAACAGAAACCTCAAAAAAATTGAGTTGGGAAGCCAGAAGGGGGAGCTCTCACACCCTGAATGATAGCAGAGCACAACAGGAAAAAAAAAGACTGGTTTCCTGGAAGGACTCAACCAATGAAAAGCCATGGACTCTTTGTTTACTATAGCCCTCCCAACTTTCTTTACCCCTTTGTCAAAGCGTTCTCCTTCCCTTGCCATGCAACGACTTGCCCGTGGCTCATCATGGTTGTAGAACCCAAACTGCAATTCTCTGCTGATCCTGAATAAACTCACTTCCTTTCTGCTGGTGAAATAACTGGCAGTCTATTTGTTTTAGGTCAACAAGAATGACAGTATGATTGGCACAGTGGTCAAAGCTGTTTTGTGACAGTGACCACTGGCCTGACTGAAACTCCATTCATGTCTCAGTGCTGAGGTGATATAACCCTTCCCTAGGGAACAGTGAATGCCCTGTAGACACCCATATTGAGTACTGACACAAACTCTAAATAAGTTTCTGCTGGGGCTCAGCTCTAAAACCCATATTTCTCTTGCCTGATCCTGGCCCTTTTTTGCAGCCCAACACTCAGGGGCAGAGCAGGGAACCATCACATATCACTTTGCCAAGGTCTTCTGCAGCAAGTTAAAGCCCCTCAAAAGAGGATGTGGGAACCTACCCTTGATGAATCAGTGAACATTTAGAGACTCTTCAGGAAAGCATTGCCTGAAACTGTGTAGCTATTTATTTTAGCATTGTTAATTTGTACTGATTATTTGAACAAAGAGTATTCTTTTAAAATAAAAGTCATAACCAGAAACTGGAGGGAGGGGTTGTGGCAGAGGGCCATTTGGCCCTGAACTGACACCAACAAACAACCTCAAAGATGAACCTTGAATTATTTCCAAATGAGGTCAAATGGATGAATACAGAGCTATGCCAGAAGGACTGGGGGGATGACGTTCCCCATAAAACTTTAAGCTTGTGTCTTATCCCCTTAGTATGTAGAGTGGACCATGGTTTCTTGTGATAAGATATAATATTTTTGTGTATATTAAATCCATTACTTTGTTAATAAAATGTTTTGTTTTAAAAAAAATTCTTTCCTACAACTCCATGTCTCCTGGTATTAGATTAATGTCTAATTACTTAAAATAAGGTTATGTTTTTGGGGGGCTTCCCTGGTGGCGCAGTGGTTGAGAGTCCGCCTGCTGATGCCGATGCAGGGGACACGGGTTCGTGTCCCGGTCCGGGAAGATCCCACATGCCGTGGAGCGGCTGGGCCCGTGAGCCATGGCCGCTGAGCCTGCGCATCTGGAGCCTGTGCTCCGCAACGGGAGAGGCCACAACAGTGAGAGGCCCGGGAACCGCAAAAACAAAAAAAGATTATGTTTTTGAACACTTCTAGAGATTTGACAACTTGCTTTCAGGATTAATCAAACTAACAGGAAAACACTTATCTCTCTTAAGACTAACCAAAATCCCTGCTGATTAAGCTTAATCTTGTAAGTACAAATGTTCAATCTTGTATGGTCTCAGATACTAAACAAATATATATCACTCACTTGCTAAATGCAACCCTTCAAAAACTTGAGGAAGGTAACCTGGAATGCTGCAAAGCTGTCCTTGGTCCAAAGTGTGCATATATGCCATCCTTAGGTAGGTAGAGTGCCCTGCCCCAGTTGGACCCTTGGACTCCAATATACAACTCAGGTTAAGCCCTACCCCTTGGCAAGAGAAGGGGACAGTAAATACATCATGAAGGACTTTGATTGTCAAGGTGTAGCTTAAGCTTTGTACTGACCTGAAGGCTAAGGAAGTTGTTTGAGATAGTCTAATGGAAGGTAAATAATATAATCAGATCAACATTTTTAAAAAGATAATTCTGATAACATATGCTTGCTGTAGTGGGTAGGGCAAGATGAAAGTCAGGATGCTAGCCTGGAAGCATCACTTCAAGGTCTGTGTGAAAAGAGCTGAGACCCTGAATAAGACAGCAGCAGAAGGGGTGGAAATAACTGGATGGATTTTAGAGGAGCATAGTACACAGGATTGCTGGGCTATTACAGCTTGGAAAAAGGGAGGAGTGGAAGATGATTCCAAAGTTTCTAAAGTCATGGACAATTGGGTAGGTGGCACAATTCACTTAGAAAATACAGCAGAAGAAGGTCTGTGTAAGATAATATTGAGTTCAGTTTGGGGCTTAACTGAAGATTGAGTAATTGTGAGACTTCCAAAGGGAGATTCTGGGAGGCAGCTCAATGTATAGGTGTGGATCTCAGGAGAGAGATCTTACTGAAATGTAGATTTGAATACTTAAAACATTAAGAGTATGAAAAAACTTGCTAAATTCACTCAATATTTTCTTAAAATTTAATGACAATTGTCACTTATACAGCTTATTGATAAGTATTTAGAGAAATCACAGATACAGAAAAAAGACAAGAGAAAAAGGAGGGAGAATAGGAAGGAAAGTAGGGGATAAAGTGGGAGTGTTGGAGGGAAAGAGAACAAAAAGAAAAAATTTTAACTATTTAACTCCTCAGAAATATTCAGTTTATTCCATGTTAAAAGGTGAATCATCTGACTCTTCATACACCTTACAGTAAATATGTTTGGGGGCATGTGAATGGGACACTATTCCAAAAAAAACTTGCATGAGGATCATAGTGGGCATTTTGTAAATCTGTGGCCTCTCAGAATCTTTTGAACACTCTAAATGTTGGTAATTTCCCACATTGTAAATCCCAGGTCTGCAAGCTAGAAGCTATAAATGTCACCTCTCCAGTCTCTTTGACATCTCAGACACCCAGTATGTGCCCTAGGTTCTGCCATTAGCAGCACTCATGGAATGCCTTTGACTCAAAAGAGCATCATGAAGAGTCTGGCTGAGAGGCACAGAGCTCTCAGCGGTGTCAGAGGTGAAGGTTGGTGGTACTGTCTGTCCTCATTGTTCCCAGAGACACAGTGGACAGTCTCATGGCTTTGGGTACTGCTCCAAGAAGCTTTAGCCTCTGAGAATGATTGGTCCTTTTCTGTTAAAACTAGCTAAACTGAGTTGGTTCTGTTGTTTATAACAGAAAGCCCAGATACAATCGTTTACAGAATAAATTCACAATTATGATGATTTTTAATATTTTATAAACCCAGATCATTAATATATGAGAATTCCTGAACGTAGAGGCTAGCCAGTGGTGGCACATCCGTAGGATACAGAGGAATTACAACTTAGTTGCATTTGTTCTTTCTCCTCCTCTCCTTTCCTCCTCTGTATACATCCATCTATAGGTCTATACCACCACATTTCCAGAATTAATGAATGCACAAAATAAAAACATATGCTGAACCTGATATCTATGTTTTTGCCCATGTTTTCCAAGACACAAATAAACACAATGCTGAGGCATCTCTGAGAATTTATAGAATTTCAGAACAGAGTTGTGAAAGGCAGCGAGGGGTATGAGAAAAAGCATTGGCATCTAGTCCTAGTTCAATAATGCACCAGTCATGTGATCTTGGGCCTCTTTGACCTAGTTCCCTCCTCTGTAAGTGGTAGGGTTGTGTTAATAACAACAGCTATTATTTATTGAGCACATACTTTGCTAGTCACTGCTGAAGGAGTGATAAGTAATATTACTCTCTCAGGCTAAGAGAGGAGCTATGCGAGGTTAAGTAACTTGCCCAAAGTCACACAGTTAGGCAATGGCAGAGCTGGACTATGGACTTTGACACATTGTTACCAAAGCTTTACTCTTTAACCTTCATTAGGTGATCTCTTGTGTTTCTTTCAGCTATACTCCTCTAAATAAATGTATTCTTTTGTAAGTCTAGATAAGAACCACAAGGAAGATGTAAGCTGACTTTCACAAGCAACTCTATGCATTTTGATTTTTAAGCAGCCTAAAGTATTGTTACGTTTCTTGGTAGGCTTAACATCCTGTTAACTCCTGTTGAAACTGACTCAGAAAGAGAAAGAGCCATGAGACTTTGCTGCCGAGGGAACAATCCATGATTAATGATGAATGTGTGTTTGGAATGGCACAGTGATAAGGCAGACACCCTGGGGTGGGGTCTGTACCAATAGTGAGGGACCAGCAAGCACAATGGTGGCAGTAGCAGCAGCTATGCAATAGAATTAAAATCCTTGATGGTTATAGAACAGCCAGAATAGGACTGGCAACCGCAGATCGGTCCCAGCATTGTCATCATCATAATGAGGAACACCTATGGAGTATTTCTTTCTCTGTACCCGGCAGTGTTCTAAGTATTTTATATACATTATTTTATTTAATCTCTTTTTTGGCTAATATATTTCTATTTTTACTATAGATAAGTGTATATATTTATAAAAATAGTTTCATACAATATTAAGTTTTTGTCACCTGCTTTTGTAATTTCATATATTGTGAGTATCTTCCCTTGTCTTTTAAAAAAATTATTAATTAATTAATTTATTTTTGGCTGCACTGGGTCTTCGTTGCTGCACGCGGGCTTTCTCTAGTTGCAGGGGCTACTCATTGTTGAGGTGTGCGGGCTTCTCATTGCGGTGGCTTCTCTTGTTGCAGAGCACGGGCTCTAGGCATGCGGGCTTCAGTAGTTGAGGCGCATGGGCTTAGTTGCTCTGTGGCATGTGGGATCTTCCCGGACCAGGGATCGAACCCGTGTCCCCTGCATTGGCAGGAGGATTCTTAACCACTGTGCCATCAGTCTTCCCTTGTCTTTGAAAACAGAGTTTCTCAAACTGTGAAGGACCAGGGATTTTTCCAATCCTTTCAGACCAATATTTCGTTAAGTTCCTCTGATCATGCAGTTGAATGTCACAGCAATGTTAAATTGGTATTAAAGTTTCTAAATGCTTACTCACAATTTCTGTATTTATCTCACAGTGAATTGATAACTGTTTATAGACTGGTTCTGATCTACAGATCATACCTTAGGTAACATTGTTTTAGAACACCTAAAATTACTGCATAGTATGAAGAAAAACCAATTTGATAACCAATCCTTTTGGGGATATAACACTGTTCAA
The DNA here is from genome assembly GCF_005190385.1 of Monodon monoceros. Taxonomy (NCBI): domain Eukaryota; kingdom Metazoa; phylum Chordata; class Mammalia; order Artiodactyla; family Monodontidae; genus Monodon; species Monodon monoceros. The sequence continues at coordinate 93,475,482 of NW_021703767.1, read as the reverse complement.
TGGCAATCACTCATTCACTGGCTGGCTCTACTAATTTTACTGCTTTGAGAAACAAGGCAAGCTCTGCTGTAAATATACTACACTTTTGTTATCAAATCAACTCCCCATAGCATGTTACCAATTACAGAAACTTGCATTTCAACTTAGTCAGCAGCAAGTCTTCAGTTTTGTTTACCCTGCCTCTGACATCTGCCTTCTTTTTTACTGCTGCCATCCTTGTTCGAGACCATAGAATCACAATTCCTGGGCTATTAAAAAGGTCATCTTGGACTTCCCTAGTGGCGCAGTGCTTAGGAATCCTCCTGCTAATGCAGGGGACATGGGTTTGCACCCTGGTCTGGGAAGATCCCAGATGCTGTGGAGCAACTGAGCCTGCAAGCCACAACTACTGAGCCCCGATGCCACAACTACTGAAGCCCGCACGCCTAGAGCCCATGCTCCACAACAAGAGAAGCCACCGCGATGAGAAGGCCATACACTGCAACGAAGAGTAGCCCCCTCTCACCGCAGCTAGAGAAAGCCTGCATGCAGCAACGAAGACCCAACGCGCAGCAACGAAGACCCAACGCAGCCAAAAACAAACAAATAAATAAATAAATTTATTTAAAAAAAAGAAGAGTATCACATAAACAATTTTCTGGGGGAAAAAAAAGGCCATCTTAATTGTCTCCTTACCACCAGCGCCTTTTCTTTTTCTTTTTCCTCATTTGAAAAATGAAATGAGCAGAGACTGACTTTAAGGTGTTCTCTAGCTTTAATATTCCATGGTTTATCCCCTGCTGTTCTTATTGATTCTGGCTCTGCTTTGCCCACAATACCTTATCATAAACTTCACATTAGAGTCTTTGCTACAAAAATAATTATGAAAAGGAAGTACAGCCTGGAGATCAGCAGCTGAGATTTGAAAGATACAGCCAGACCCAACATACCAACAATCCAGAAACTGTAACCTTGGCTACCCTGCACTGATGTTTTCTGCTTTTTAATTTGGCACTATACCCCTCCAGGTAATTAATATTTCTGTAACCCTAGGAACGCAACCACTAAGAGTAATGAGAAATAAGAATGAGAATAGTATAGAAATAATGAAAAACAAATTTAAATCCATAGTATTAATACTTTTTAATCGCTTGAAGTATAAAAGTAGTAATAAGTTTTTTAATCAATATAATCTGTTTTTTAGTTTGATAAATGTGTATATATTATTTAAGAAGACCTGATATATCAGATATGATTTTTAATTAATAAATATGAAATTTTATTATACACTTGTTTCATTAAATAAATAATGTTTAAATTTGTTTTGATTTAGTGTCTCATAATAACTCATGTTTAGTTAGTGCAGTAAGTTAGCATTAAACAAAATACATATAGCAGTGAGCATTCCTTTCTGTGAAAAGCTCCATAACATTGAAGATCCCATCTGCACTCCCACCGTTGCCCTCAAGGAAGAAGGCCATTTTGTGTTTCAGAAGATTGGAAAGAAGGAGAGGGAGAAGATAGAGACCAGTTCCCTGAGGTGAAGATGGATTCTGGTCTGACTTTTGGGGCATTTTTCCTGAAACATGGTGGAGGCAGTCCTGAGAGTGATGAAGATCTCAGACCCACTCCCACGTGGCTCCCCAGGAAAAGTAAGAAACGGGGCAGCTGCTGAGTAGGGGCAGCTTGGGGATGCCTGGGGACTGAAGCAAAGTGTCATCATTTGGGGAACAGATGGTACTCTTCTTCAAGCATGGTATGACAAGAGTAGAGGTGGCTGCCTGTAAATAATTTATGCAGGCAGCAATAATCAACATCTCAGCGCTGATCAAAATGGACTGAAGACCAGAATCCTTTCCCCCAAATTTTCTGGATTGTATACAATGACCCAGATTGTTTATGATACTAGAGAGGGGTGCAGCCCATCTGCCTTATATGCATTCTCCTGTATAATCAGCTAAACAAGATGGATTAAATATCCCACAAATCCTGTCGAGTAGAAAGCTTAGGCATGCATATCTAATTTAGAACAATAAAGAAAATGATGTTTTTTTGGATCCATGATTGTGGAGCAGATTCACACCCTTTACAAATATAGTGGAGCCCAGTGTACTCAGACTCAGCCTAAGCTATTTAGGACCCACAGAAAAGGGAGACCACTGTGGGATCCCTGGCTCCTGGTGAGTGCGTCCACATTTGAGAGGAGATATAAAAAAGGACCACCAAGTGAAGCAGGTGGAGGTAAAGCCCAGCAATGTGGTATAAGCCAAAGATGGTGAACTAGAGCCCAGCCCTTCATTTCTATGGCCTAGGAAACAAAGCCTATACTTAAACTCCCTTCTCCTGGTTCAAGAAAAGTAATTGTGCCACAATAATAAAACTTTTTTCTGTCTTGAGGAATTCTAAAGTACCCTCAAGAAATCAAGCCAGACCTTGCTTAAGGCAGTACAAAGTCTGTTTTACTAAAACTTCTTTTCCCTATGATAATCTTGTGATAATCAAACACATATTTGGTTTTTCTTTAGGAGCCTAAGATAGTAAAATACTAAATATATTCACTACAATTTTAACAAGATAATGTAATAGATGAATAGACTAGAAACTCAAGCTTTGTTTTGTTTTGAGATTTACACTATACTTGTAAAGTTTATGGGTAGATGATTTAATATCTAATTAGATATTATTAAAACTTCAGATAAATATATGAATTGTGGTTTCTACCTTAAAGTATTCCAAGAGTTTCCAGGAAATGGGTCTTTTAACTTATGTTCCTTATTTTCAAAGCATGGAAACATATTTGTACTTTCTGTTTGGGAGAGAGTTGGTAAAAGGCCTTGGATGTTCATGGGAAAGTGCTTGGACATATGCTACTGGTAACAGGAAGTCAAAGGTTTGATAAAGAAAATGGCATAATTAGGACTGCTTCATTTTCCCAAGTTTTAAATTATATAAGTAATCCATGTTTACAATTTAAAAAAAATCAACATACAAGTGCTGTCTAAAGGTATCTACTATATGATAAGATATTGGCTTTTAATTTCACATTGGTGTTTTCAAGAGCAGTGATTTAATATATACCAATTCCTTGGTCAGTCACATTCATGCAAAAAAGAAAACAAAGAAAGGATTTTAATTAGGAAAATGAAACAATATAATTTGAAAATATTGATAAACATCTCAATTCTATGATACTATACATAATAGCTCCATTTAATCTTCAAAAAGAGAAGCATGCAAAATGTTAATAAAAAATTAAAGGAAATTATGCTTAATGAAGGAGAAAATAGCCTAATATTTTAATAGCCTCTATAAGTTCAACTGTGTGTGAAAGAGAAGGTAAAAATAATGAGACATAAAGCATTAGTTGTTTTTTTTTTTTTTCACATCTGCGACTCTACCAAGCATCACAACTTTCATGTTAGTAGGCATTAGGGAAACATTTTTCTATTTTATACATATTAACATAAAATTACCTGTTATGGATGGTTAGCATGCTATATGGCCTTGTGAACTCCAGTTGTAAAAAGAGGAAAGCACTATGATGGAGTGAGGATTTTCTACATAGAGCTCACTAAACTCTGAGCTCTATGGTGGCAAAGGCTGCACCAATTTGTTTCATAATTTTATCCCCAGTGCCTAGCACAGTGCCTGATGTATAATAAGTACCTAAAATATTTGTCAAATACATAATAATAATAATATCTAGCATTGATTGAGTGCTTTCTATGTGTCATTATTCTAAGCACTAACATCATTTTATACAACTTGCACAAAAACTCACAGACCACTTCATGGGGTACCTATTAGCTTATTTGCTATAGGGCAAAGGTTAAGAACTTCTGGAATCACACAATTGCCTGAATTTTGGGTTTCCTCTGACTCACCTTTGTTGTCCAAAGTATGGAATTTCTTTTCCTGTGTGTGGCTCTGGTCTATAGCATCTTACATACTACTTGATCCCTAACGCTTGCTAGAATTTTAGTAGCTCAGTCATCGTGGGTCTAAAACTTCTCAAGTCCCAGTGCCTTTGAACTCATATCCCATAAATTGTGAATCCTGCTAACAGTCACTCTTTTGTTCTATTTCTGCTCCAGAATTTAGTAAAGGTATCATATTCAGGGTCAATATATCACAATCATAGGAAAACAGAACTGGGAAGCCCATAAGGTCAATTTACATGAATAAAAAAGTATAAATTTGGGGAACAAACAAAGAAAAACATGCAAGGGTCTCAAAAATGTGACTTTTTTTTGTAATGCATCTCTAAAAGATACCTTTAAAGACTATAACCACAATACCATTATCACACACACAAAAATAAACATAATTCCTTAATACCATCAAATATCCAGTCTGCATTCACATTTCTTTGATATCCTCTTATTTTAAATAAATTTTTACTGAATCTTTCCCCCAACATTTTATTGTGAAATTTTCATACAGCAAAGTCGAAATAATTTTACAGTGAACACCTATTTTCAGACCACCTAGATGATACCATTAATGTTTTTCTATTTCTGGTTTTATCATATATCTATCCCTCTGTGTATCCATTAGTTCATCTGTTTTTTTTTTACACATTTCAAAGTAAATTACAGATATCAGTACAATTTCCCTTAAATATTTACTTCAATATGCACATTATTAACTACAGTAAAATATTTGTTTACTTTTTCTTTTATCATAAAATTTCCAAACAATAAAATGCACAAATCTTAAGTATATATTGAGTTTTGACAAATGCATATATCTGTAACTCAAACTGCTGTCAAGATACATAATATTGCCATTGCCATCATGACCCTCCCCATTTACTCCCTATCTCCATTACCTAAGAGAAAACCACTGTTCTGATTATTTTCCATAATAGATTAGATTTTACTGTTCTTGAATCTTATATAAATAGCCTTACTCTTTTGTGTGAGGCTTTTTTCCACTCAGCATAATGTTTTTGAGAGTCAGTCATCCACATTGTTGTGGAAATCAGTGATTCATTCCTTTTTTTCCTGCTGAATAATATTCCCTTGTATGAATATACCACAGTTTGTTTATATAGTCTCTGATGGATACCTGAGCTGTTTCCAGTTTTGGGGTATTATGAGTAAAGCTGCTATGAAAGTTCTTATACAAGTCTTTTTGTGGTCAGATGTATTGATTTTTCTTGAGTAAGCATTAATGTCATAGGGTAGGTGCATACTTATTTTACAGGAAATGGTTCCTATCTTTTTTCAAAGAGGTTGTAGCTTTTTACATGGACCAACAATGAAGGTTCTGATTTTTTCACATTCTCGCCAACATTTGGTATTATCAGTATTTTTAATTATCAGTCTTTTTACATTCTAATGAGTGTATAGTGCTATCTCATTTTGCTGTTAATTTGCTTATCTCTGATGACTAATGACATTGAGCACCTTTTTATGTGCTTCTTGGTCATTACCATTAGTTTGTATTCTTTTGTAAAGTGTCTGTTTAAACCTTCTGGATTTAGATCTATCATTTATTATTTGTTTTTTGGATTCTCAGTTTTTTATTCTCTCCTTTCCCTTTTTCTGCCTTCTTCTGGTTTATTTAAATGTTTTTAGAATTTTACTTAATTTTTTTCTCTGCCTCTTTGCATTTTTATTTATGCCTCTTTGAATTATTAATTTAGTGTTTTCTCTAGGGATTACAGTATACAGTCAACTTTTCATATTCTACCTCGTATAACATGTGCTGTGGTCTCAATATTTGCATTCCCCCAAAATTCATATGGTGAAATCTCAATGCCCAATGTGATAATATTAGGAGGTGGGGCCTCTAGGAGGTGCTTGTGTCATGAGGCTGAAGCCCTCGTGAATGGGATTACTATTGTTTTAAAAGAGACTGCACAGAGATCCCTCACCCCTTCCACCATGTGAGGACACAGTGAGAAGTCAGAAGTCTGCAACCTGGAAGAAGGTCTTCACCAGAACCTTACCACCTGTTACGCTGATTTTGGACTTTCAGCCTATAGAACTGTGAGCAATAAATTACTGCTGTTGGGGCTTCTCTGGTGGCGCAGTGATTAAGAAACCGCCTGCCAATGCAGGGGACACGGGTTCGAGCCCTGGTCCAGGAAGATCCCACATGCCACGGAGCAACTAAGCCTGTGCGGCACAACTACTGAGCCTGCGCTAGCTAGCCTGCTCTAGCTCTAGCCTGCACTCTAGAGCCTGCAAGCCACAACTATTGAGCCCACGTGCTGCAAATACTGAAGCCTGCACACCTAGAGCCCGTGCTCCACAACAAGAGAAGCCAACGCAATGAGAAGCCTGCGCACCGCAATGAAGAGTAGCCCGTCGCCGCAACTAAAGCCCGCATGCAGCAATGAAGACCCAATACAGTCAAAACATAAATAACAAAAATAAAATAAAAATAAATAAATTACTGCTGTTTATAAACCAACCAGTCTATGTTGTTTTTGTTAAAGCAGCCTAAACAGATTAAGACAACATGTGCAAACTCTGCAACCATGTGGGTTCGTTTAGAGCTCCTGCCTTTCTTTATGCAGTAGTTGTCATATGTATTACATCTACTTACATTATAAATCCCATAAAAAGCCTATAATTTTTGTTTTAAGCAGTTACATGTGTTTTAAAGAAATCAATAGAAAAATAGTCTTTCATATTTACTCAGTTATTTACCATTTCTTAAAGTTCTTCATTTCTTCATGAGTATTAAAGTTTCTAGCTGGAATCATCTCACATCAGCCTGAAAAACTTTCTTTAGCATTTCTTGTAATACTAGTGTGCTAGGAGTTAATTCTTAGTTTTCTTTTATTTGAAAATGTCTTTATTTTGCCTTCATTCTGGAAGGATATTTTCACTAGATATAGAATTTGGGGTTAATAGTTTTTTCTTTCAGTATTTGTTTGATGTTGTACCACTGTCTCCTGGTCTCCATAGTTTCTAATAAGAAGTTAGTGTATTTGCAAACTCTTGTTCTCCTATTTGTAATGTGTCTTTTTTTTTTCCCCATGGCCACTTTTAAGATTTTGCCTTTATCTTTGGATTTCAGCAATTTGACTATGATATGAAAGACATTCTTTGTATTTATCCTAATTTGGGTTTCTGAGCTTCTGGAAATAGAAACCTTTTCTTCTGGCAAATGCTATGTCTTTTCCCATATTTGAGAAAATTTCGGCCATTATTTCTTAAAATTATTTTTTCCTCTTTCTCTCTCTCCTCCTGGGATTCCAATTATATGTGATGTTTTCCCACAGGTTCCTAAAGCTCTCATTTTTTATCCAAAAGTTTTCTCTCTGTCCTTATGATTGGATAATTTTTATTGGTCTATGTTCCAACTGACTGACTCTTCATTCTTCTGTTAGGTCCATCCATCTGTCTCCTTAGCACAGTAGGCAGTGTGCCAGGCTCATAATCTACTATTAAGTTCATCCAGTTAATTTTTTGTTTTAGCTATTTTATTTTCCACCCTAGAATTCCCATTTTGTTCTTTTTTTTAAGTTATGCTTATTAAGACATTATTCGATACAGTAACTTCATGACTTTTGGCAGAGATATACATTTGTGTAACCACTACCACAATCAAGACATGCATACTTCCGTCATCCTCCAAAGTTCTCTTGTGCCATTTTGCAGTAAGCCTCCACTCCTACCCTTTAGCCTCCGTCAACCATTATCTGTATTTTGTCCCTTTATCATTGTCTTGTTCAGAATACCACATCAGTGGAATCATACAACATGTATTTTGTTTCTGTTTTCTTTCACTTAAAATGATGCTTATGAGAGTCATCCATTTTGTTGCATGTAAACTGCTGAGTAGTTTCCCATGTTTTGGATGTACTTGTTTATGCATTCACTAATGATATACAGTTGGGTTCTTTCCAGTTTTTAGCAATTATGAATAAAATTTCCTCAATGATTCTCATACATAGGAATGGGATTATTGGGTCATTTGGCAATTATGTGATGCTAAGCATCTTATAACGTGCATATTTGCCATTAGTATCTCTTCTTTGGTGGGGTATCTGTCAAATCTTTCTTTGCCCATTTGAAAAAAGTGGGTTGCTTGTTTTATTAAGTCATGAGAGTTCTTTAAATATTCTGAATATCAATGTTTAGTCATATAGGTATTTTGAAAGTAATTTTTTTCCAGTCTGTGGCTTGTCTTTTCACTTTCTTAACTGTTGACATTTCTTAACAGTGACTTTTGGAGGGTAGAAGTTTTTAATTTTACGAAATATAATTTATAAAATTTTTCGTAATTTATATTATGATTCTTGCTTTTTGTGCTCCATTTGATTCTTTTTAATACTATTTCTCTGCTGAGATTTTTCTGTGTTTTCACTAATTACAAGAATACTTTCCTTTATCTCGTTCAGCATAGTTATAATAACTGCTTTAAAGTCCTTGTATCCTAATCTTCAAATCTGGGCTACCTCAGAATTAGCCTCTATTGGTTTATTTTTCTTAGAATGTGTCATGCCTGTTTTTTTGTTTTTTTTTTTGATATGGCACAGAACATAGATGTGATGGTTATATCTTGGAGATTCTGAATTCTGTTTTATTCTTCAAAAAAATGCTGATATTTTTGTATTGTCAGGCAATTACTTGTTTGAACTGAAACTGAAAACTCTGTCTTTTGAGCAGCAGCTCAAATCTCAGTTCTGTTCTTTTTTCCTTGACAGGATTACTTGCAGTTCTCCTTGTATTTGCATGGTTAAGGATTCAGCTAGAGATCGTTTCATTTTATATGCAGAATTTAGCATGCTTCTCTTAGGCTCTCTAGAGGACCCTCTGTACCCCCTTACTTTCCAGCAGCTGTGGTTGCCCCAAATTCTGTCCTCTGCTCCTTATGACAGAAAGACTGTCTTTTCTCTTAGTTTTGGCCTCTGCATAACAATAACTGCAGAGTTTTCTTATTCTAAAAGTCATAACATTTTTAAACACCCCATGTCAATCCAAGTTTTTACTCCTCTGCAGAGTCTACCTGCTTTTGTTCACTGTTCAAATCTTTTGGATAATTGTTTTTTGTACTTTTCCCCTATATCTATAGTTATTTGTGAAAGAGTTGGTTGTTTAGCAGTTTACTCAGCTATAGGAGAAGCAGAAATCCCGTTGTCATAATTTTTTAAAAAGTTTGAATCATGATCCAAATAAAATCTACATGTTGTATTTGGTTTTATGTCTTTTAAGTCTCATCTATTGATTATCCCTTTACTAATCATTTTCCCCTTTCAATTATTTGTTGAAGAAATCAGGGTTTCTTGTAGAGTTTCTACAAGGCTAGATCTTACTGACTGTATCCCTGTGCTATAATTTTTCACATTTCTCTGTTCTCTGTATTTCCTAAAAAATCAGATCTAGAGATTAACTAGATTCAAATTCAAAAAGAATTTTTTTTTTTGCTAGATAACTTCATAGATGGGTGTGAATATCTATTAGGAGTAAATCTCATCTTCTTGTTTTGTAAATAAAGGGTTTGGCCCTTCAGATACCATGGTCAATCATTTTCAAATTCTGTCAGTAGTCAGTGGTTTTCAAATTCTATGTTCTAGAAGAATTAAAATTCCTGCAGTCTCTATGAAGATAAATCATGACCTCTCTTCTTCTATGTCAGTTCAGCTTGGCATTTATCTGTTTTATATATTGGAGTTCACTGTGACATTTCATTTGAAGAAATATGCAAAAAGCTTGAAAACAGTGGATAAACTATTAACTAAATTTTCATTATATTATGTAAGTAATATTTAGAAATATTTATTTCCTTTCTTCCTTATTTTCATTCCTTCCTTTCTTCTTTCATTTATTCTTTTCTTCAAAAAATTTCTGAGTACCTATCATGTGGCAGGTACTGACTTAGTCACTGGAAATATACTAGGGAAAAAACAGACAAAACCCCCCTGCTGCCTTCATGGAACTCACATTCTAGTATGGAGAGACAGACAATAAATAATAACATAACAAATAAATATATACTTGTAGTTGATAATGGCTATAAAATTAAAAGGGCAAGGCAAAGGGGACCAGGAGAGCTTGAGGAGGAGCTGCAATTTTTGGAGGGGTAGCCACCTAGCTGATATGGTGAATTTGAGCAAGAATTGACAGAGAAGAGGGGGTAAGTCAGGCACATATGAAGGAAGAGCATAAAAGCAGAGAAATCAGCCTGAATTAGGAGTGTGCCTCGTGTCTTTGAGGAGCAGCAAAGAAGCCAGTGTGGCTAGAGGTAAGTAAAGGTGTGAAAGGGAGACGGTGAGGATGTCAATGAGGATTATGTAGGGCCATGAAGATTATTGTGGGAACTTTGGCTTTAGTATGAAAGAAATTGGAAGCCAATAAAGGTTTTGAGCAGAGTGACATGATCTGACTTATATTTTAACAGGAATATTCCAGTTGCTTCTTTGAGGATAGATGGTGAAGATTTATGGGTAAAATTGGGGGCATGAGTTAGGAGGCCATTGCAATAATTCAGGTGAGAGATGATGGTAGTGTAGAAAAGGGTAATGGAGGGATAAGAACTAGTTTAATTATGGACATATTTTGAAGGTAGAGCCAACAAGATTTGGATTTGTAAAAGCAACACATCTGGGCATTCTTGGTCACAAGCAATAGAAACCAATTCTAACTATCTTGAAGGAAAAAAGGATTTAATTTATTCTGCAAATTCACAGAAGCAGTATGAGGGTCAGCCTTGGGAATTGGGAGGAGCTAGAGAGCTCCAGAGGTGTAGTCAGTGGAAATACCATCAAAGATTACTGGACTCAAAGAAGCTGGTCTGCACACTGTTGATGCTATTAGAATGTATCAATACATGATCCTTAACCCTTCCCACATCTTTAGCACATGCTAAAAATTCAAAATCCTTTGAAAGAGCAGATGATGACTGAGCTTTAAGCATGGGAAGAGAATGTGGCTCCACTCAGACCTATGGCAACAGATGAACATTACCTTGCACTAAAACCATATTCAATGAGGGATTTCTCAAAAGGGAAATCAGACTATTATTAGGAAGGAATGGTTAAATGTTCAACAGCCAGGAAAGCAACAACTGTCCACTAAAATGCTCATGATAGAAAATTTGAAAAGTACCAAAAAAAAAAGGAAAGAAGGGGAAATAATGTAAATGCAATGGCCAAGATAGAGACACTAAGAACATTTTGTGTATTTCATTAATGTTAATTTTTTTCTAGGCATAGGATTTATATATAGTTGCACTATACACTTGAATATCACTTACAACAGTATATCTCACCTTTAATATACCTTCCCCAATGCATTTCTATTTACATGTAACTCTTCCTTCATTATTAAACCCACAGTTAATCTGCTTATGCTAAATCCTCATGCCAACTGAGGTCAAATATCCACCATTTTTTGAGGACCTGGGTTCCATTTTTATTTCAATTGCATTAGCAATTCCATTTTTCCATTCATTTGAATAGCAGCAGCAAAATATTGCTAAGTACAATCAAAGTATTCAAATTGTTGTCATAGTAAATATCAGTACTACTCTACAAAGACGGAGTTACTGTCAAAACTAAACTGAAGACAAAATCACTTTGGGATAACTTTGATGTCTACAAGTCAGTTGACAGTGTGGAAGAGGCAATTTATAAGTATCAGTTTATAATGTATGAAAGTGTAAGTTGTATAAAAACTGAATTTTTGATATGGATAATTACCTATGTTCATAAGCACTGGCAAGTTTTATCCAATCAGTTTAGTACTATTAGCATTAACTCTCTTCCATTCATAGCTGGAATAGGCGTGGTATAAAAAGCATTCAATCCTTGGGTAATTTACTCAACTGTCAATAAAAGATGTAAATTATTTTATCCTTTTGTAAATTTATTAATTTTGGAAATATGCCACTTAATCTTTCCTGAAAAATTGTCATAAATAATGGGTTAGATAAAAGTAAAAATAATAGAAACCTTTTTTAGGGGAGTTCCCTGGTGGCCTAGTGGTTAGGACTCTGGACTTTCACTGCTGTGGCCTGGATTCAATCCCTGGTTGGGGAGCTGAGATCCCACAAGGTGCACAGAACAGCCAAAGAAAAACAAAATCAGAAAAAAAAAAAAGAAAACTTTTAAAATAACTTTAGAAAGGACATCACTGATATTATAATAAAAATAAGTTCATTTAATCATTAATTCATTTACTTGTTATTTCAACAAATATTTCATTGAGTGCCTTCACTGTGGACAAAATGGTAAACAAAAAGACATTTTCCCTTTCAAGTAGCTTAGATAGTGGAGGAGAGAGACATTAATCCAATAATCACATCTTTGATAAGGACCACAAAAGAGATACTCATGGTGCTGGGGGCTATATAATGGGGATTCTGATGATATGGGTAGTTAGCAAAGATCTTCTGAGGAGTAGTAAGTGAGCAAATGCTAAAAGGATTAGAAGTTGTCTCTTAGGTTAAAAGAATGGGGATCAAAGGAATTGGTAGAGAGAAGAGCAGATGCAAAAATCCTTGAGAAGGAAGGCAGGTATAGAACTCAAGAGAAAGAAAGTGAACATGGTGTAAGATGAAGCTGGAAATGAGTAGAGGTCAGGCCATGGAGGCCTAGTAGTATTGAAGCGTTTTAAGGAGGTAGTGATATGATGAGTTTGGATTTGCATAATGTCACTCTAAATGCAAACTCGAGAATTAATTAGAAGAAGGCAATATGGATTCTGAAGATCAATTACAATGTTATTCATGCAACAACTTTTGAGAACATCTTATATGCCAGGAACTGTTACTAGGTGCTGGAGATAGATACATTGGTGAACAAGACCAACAAGGCTCTTATGGGACTGAAAGCATCTTTTTCTTTTTAATTTAAAAATTTTTTTATTTTTGGCCATGCCGGGTGGCATGCAGGATCTTAGTTCCCCAACCAGGGATGGAACCCACGCACCCTGCGTGGACTGCCAGGGAAGTCCCTGAAAGCATCTTAATGTCCTCAAAAGTAAAATATATAAGCAGTATGAATAAAGATACTGGTACTTTTATAAGTTTAATGTAAAATATAAATATTAGTATCTTTAATTTAATAAAGACAAAGTAGATTTAATAGAAATAAAATTTTTGATCTTGGTTTTTCCATTAACCAGTTACCTGACCTTGGTAAAGGAATATAAGCTCTATGTTGCGGGCCTCGGTAAAATTCATTTGTAAAATAAAGAATGACACTAGTGAACTGAGATTTTTTTTTCTACATCTAAAATTTTGCTAATCAAATTACATAATTTGAAAAATGGCCTCACCATATTTGGAAACCTCTTGCTCCATCAAGGAACGGTAATTCTATTTGTCCAAGTGAAACTTTAAGTGGTAAATTTGTATAGTATTGCAAATCTATGTCAAGTGATTTACAGCCTAATGATTCATATGAATAAAACTGCCAATGTCGTATCCTAATTACTGACTGTTGAGGTATGTAAAATAGCTTCTTCTGGCTCACAGTGATTATAATTTCTAAAGCTTATTTCACAGGCAGAGATGACAGGTTAGAAGATGCTATATTATAACCAACTTGGAAATACAACATTTTAATTGGAAAATGTTAATAATTCCAAGAAAGTACAGAATTCCATGGCTACTCATTAAAGATTTTGAAACAAAAATCTTAAGTGATAAATTCTTAGAGGGACTGAATCTTTGTAACTGTACCTAGTGTGGCTTTATACATAGCTATGTATTTCACAAATGCTTTGAGGTGGTAAGGATGGTGACAAAGGAGAAAAACAATTACATGAGTTCTATGTGCCATTACAATGTTAATATTTAGTTACAGTAAAACATTTAATTCTATGATGAAATAGTTAATTTTACTATAAAGTAGATGGTATTATTGGTCGATGACATTTCATACTTAAAAATAAAACCTAGGACTTCCCTCCCTGGTGGTGCAGTGGTTAAGAATCCACCTGCCAATGCAGGGGACATGGGTTCAAGCCCTGGTCCAGGAGGGTCCCACATGCCACGAAGCAACTAAGACTGTGCACCACAACTACTGAGCCTCTGCTCTAGAGCCAGCGAGCCACAACTACTGAGCCCATGTGCTACAAATACTGAAGCCCATGCACGTAGAGCCTGTGCTCTGCAACAAGAGAAGCCACCACAATGAGAAGCCCATGCACTGCAAAGAAAAGTAGCCCTCACTCACCGCAACCAGAGGAAACCTGTGTGCAGCAATGAAGACCCAATGCAGACAAAAATAAGTAAATAAATTTATTTAAAAAAAGAGAAAGAAATGTTCCTTTAAAAATAAAAAGTAAAACCTAGAAACTATATTTCATCACAACTTTAGGTAATAAAAACAAAATCCACCACAACAAATATTGCCCATTTATTGCAAAAATTTAATAGTCTTTTCAGATATACTAATTCTTATTAGCAGATTAGAACAAACTACAAAAGTGTGAGAAATCTTCTTCATTCTGATTTGAAGAGTGATGGCGTGGGCAGTGTGCATACTTGTGAATGCGGGTGGATATAGGGTGGAAAAAGGTATTCCATAACCCCAAACTAACTTTCCTAACTCCCCATTCTCTGCTGCCCTGAAGGAGTACATATGGAAAAGGAAGATGGAGATGGAAAGGGGAGGGCGTAAGGAAAGAAAGGAACTATAAATAAAGAGGAGGGAATAAACTGGAAGAGGAACAAGTGTTAAGATGAGAGTCAGGAAAGATGGTCCAGCGTGTCACTCAATTCAGAGATGGAGGTGGGGAAGTTGATCCTCCAAAGGAAGAATCTCAGTAGTTCTATCTTCCACGTTTCATTTCCCCACCTCAGAAATTATCATATTGTTTGATGAAAATATGTCACGTACTTTAATATACTAAGTACTTTAGTTCAATTCCTTTAGTATTTTTTGTTGAAAACTGTTCATTCAGCATCTTAGGAGGTGTGAATGACATGTAAGAATTTTTTAAATGGTTTATTCTTTCAAGGAACTTCTCATATTGATTTATCTATCTATCTATCTATCTATTTATCCTGTACTGTAAACAGTTTTGTCCCCTTGACATATGAATTCAATAACTACATTTCCAGTGAAGGCACCTGAAGGAAGAGGCTTGCATTTAGCATAAAGAATCTTGGCTGGACTTGCCTTGGAAGGGGACAGAAGCCTGGCCAAGGGCAGCAGCCAGAAGGCCGTATCTTCTAGACAAGAGGAGACGTCTTGAGCATTGCAGGCTTTCCCTTAAAAGAGAAGAGAGATTAGGTTTGGTGTAGAAGGACTGTCCTCTCTCTGGTAGGAAAAGAATGCAATGGAGGTCTTCACTGCACCAAGCTTGGTCTGGTGGGTGGCGGGATTTGTGGCTGGGAATGGGTGGGGCAAAGGGAACAGAAACACTGCTGCCATTGCTCCTGTGGTCAGGGGTGAGAAGGCGGTGTAGAGGACCATCAGTCCCATCAGGCAAGTATAGGGCCTCAGCTGAGGTAACAGTAGTGGTAATAGTAGCAGCAGCCACAGCAGCAAAGTAGTAGTAATATTAACAGCTAACATCTACTGAATGCTTATTATATGCTAGAATATGTTTTAATTACATATATTAACTTTTAATCCTCACAACAATACTCTGAGGTATTATCATGCCCTTTTATAAAGACTCAAACTGAGGCATAGAGAGGTTAAATTATTTGCTTGAGGTTACTTGCCTAGGAAATGGAAAAGGATGTCACATGGTTAGGAAATGTTAGAAGACTGTATTGCCCATTTATTTGCTAGTCAGACTGCCATATAACCCTTAAAAGGAATCAAGTATAGCTTTCGTTAGGCTAGCATACAATTTGTGTGGTGATACCGTGTAGGCAATCAATAGATTTGGGTGCAAAGCCTAACAGGGAGCAATGCACAGAGGAAACAGGTTGCTTTCTTCACTAGCTTAATGTATTTTCAGTGAGGAGACCTTTTGGAATGCTGGGCACACCCTAGTTTAAGTATGCAAGCACATTCCAAAGTGAAATTTCAATTACTGTTTTTCTTTGCTTTCTCCCTAACGGTTATCATGACATTAAATGAAGGGCAGACTGTAAATATTCTTCAATTATCAACAGGGAAACCAATAATTACCAGACTGGTTCACTCATTTTGTGGAATGCATTACAAACTTTTCAGGCATTCTAAGGTGGCCTGACAAAGTTAGGAAAAATTCCAAATCCTGACGACCTGTTTGAGACGTTCAGAAGTGTTCCATTCCAAAGTACAAGTTCTCCTCCTCTTGTTGAAATTTAAGGTTGCAGCAGCGGATTCTCCTTTCTTCCTTTATTTAAACCAGCGATCAGGTGGGAACTATGCAAAACTCACCTTCGGGAGGTGTCTTTTTAAGAGGTTGTGTGACAGGATATTATATTTAGAAAACGAAGAAAATAAAAGATTTTCATGATAGCAATCGTAATTATAGGAAAACCGATAAATTCTTGGCTAGACTTCAGAGGAAAGCAGCAAAAGACCTCGGGGAGGGGGGGAGGGGCGGGCGCAGCAGCTAACAATTTACTTTGGCTCCAGAAGAGTCTAGAATCTCGTGACATATTTTTACATTTGTTCAAATGCAAGCTTATATATTTTTTTTTAAAGGCTTAGAAACACTAAGAATTTATTCTAATCATCCGTGAAATTCCCTAGACCAGAGCACAGTGCTTTATATACGTCAGGATTTAAATAAGAGGCTGCCGATTTGAAGTCCATCTGGAGAGACTCCGAGTTCCCGTGTCCTGGGCCCCGCCGCGCCAACACAACCACCAAACCCCAAACCCCTTAACCCAACTTTAAATTCCTAAAGCTCAGGCAGAAAAATCTTACAGCTCACAGGAATCACTGGAGAAAAATTCATCTGCCAAGGCACTGATTACGTTTAAAGGATTTGGTGGCGGGGGAAAAAAAAAAAAGCCGAGGGGACGAAGAATCCACTCAAATTTTCCTTAGGAAACGGGATGTTTACTGAGTAAACAAGCGGTAGTCACAGACACACCTGCTACTCCCACAGAAGCCCAGGAGCCATTACTACCACCTCCTGGTAACATCCGGGCACTTCTCTACAAATTCGGGACGTTCTGACGTCGGAGCCGTTGGGTTTATTTGAAACACACGCACAACCAATCGGTTGGCACCTGCGGGGAGGTGGGCGGGGAGCGGCGGCCAATCACCGCCCCTCTGCGGGTCACTTTTTGAATTGGCTGCGGCCGCCGGCGGCGAGGAATGGCGGTAAAAGTGAGAAGGGTCGGTTCTTGAAAAGGTGGAACTTCCAGGGCGTCTTTTGAAAGTGGTGAGGGCTCTGTGGGTGCGGGTGGCGGAGGTGGGAGAGGGCCGGCGTCCCTGGAGCAGTGGGCCGCTCTGCTTGTGTCCCACGGCCCCGCCCCGGTGACCGCGAATTCCGGAGCTCCCAGCCTTGGCTTCCCGGCTCTGGGAACCACACCGCCGCGTTCCCAACATCGGGGCCGGGATGCGGAGTGGGAGCCCGAGGTCCACCTGGCTGCTGTGCGTCGTCACCGCTCACCTGGTTGAATATTTCTTCCGAAAGAGTTTCTGGGCAAAGTGGGGAGTTGTCGGGAAAGGGGTCTTGGCAAACCGCAGTGGGCTCTGCGGCTCTGGGGGCCGGCAGCTGCGCCCTTTGGGGGCTTATCTCAGATTACTTAGTGGTTTCACCCTTGGATTCTTCTTGGCGTCTTCTCTTTAGTTTTTAGTATTTAAGATAAAACGCCAGCTCGTTCCAGCGCCCCACCCCGCGTACAGACGGGTATGGCTTAATGGTTAAAAGCGCAGCCTCTGGAATCAGACCGGATTTGAACCCTTGTTTTGCCACTAACAACACTCTGACCTGGGGGGAATTAATCTCTCTGCTCTAGGTTTCTTTACCTGTAAGAGGAATATGATAATAGTACCTGCCTCTTAGGATTGTTGCAAAGATTAAATGAATACAAGTAAAAGGTTTAGAACAATGTCTAAAGGTTTAGAATAATGCCGCATATTAAGTGTTAAATAAATATTGTTAGTCACAGTGTTATGTAATGTTAGCAATGTTATTGTAACACCACCAACATACCCAGGAAGGCGTTTAGCTCCTCCACCCTGAAAGATGATTGCCTAAAAAAATAAGTAAAAGAAAACTTGTTTAAATGACACATTTTATCTTTGTGATGAAAAAAGGCATGAGTTGTATTTAGTTAGAAGCTCCTTGAGTATGTTCTCAGATGAGAAGTAATCTGTATGGGTTTATGAACACTGATCCTTTTGTGTTTGTTATAAAAAACTTACAGAATACATAAATGTGAAAAAGTGATTAGTGTATTTCAGTTTGTAATCAGACTGTTGATATGTGATGAGTTTAGCATGCAGCTTTTTTCTAAATTTTAAAACTGTTTTGGCAGTAAATTGATCACATACAGTGTCATCAGTCAATTTTAATTTTTAATCACCTACCTTTTTTTTTTTTTGGCTGCGTGGGATCTTAGTTGTGGCATGCAGGATATTCGTTGCACAGGATCTTCGTTGGGGTTACATGGGATCTTTAGTTGCGGCATGCGAACTCTTAGCTGCAACATATGGGATCTAGTTCCCTGACCAGGGATCGAACCTGGGCCCCCTGCATTGGGAGCGCAGAGTCTTAGCCCCTGGACCACCAGGGAAGTCCCAATCACCTACTAAACAGAGAGGCATAGGTGAAAAATGTAAACTCATGGTGTTTTTGATTTATTAAAGTCTCCCTCCTCCTACATTCCTTAAGGCAGGTTAATTCATCTCTTGGTTTTTCTTTTTTTTTTTTTAAGAAGGATATTAATTAATTTATTTTTGCTGTGTTGGGTCTTCGTTTCTGCGTGAGGGCTTTCTCTAGTTTTGGCAAGCGGGGGCCACTCTTCATCGCGGTGCGCGGGCCTCTCACTCTCGCGGTCTCTCCCCTTGCGGAGCACAGGCTACAGACGCGCAGGCTCAGTAGTTGTGGCTCATGGGCCCAGTCGCTCCGCGGCTCGCGGGATCCTCCCAGACCAGGGCCTGAACCCCGTGTCCCCTGCATTAACAGGCAGACTCTCAACCACTGCGCCACCAGGGAAGCCCCGGTTTTTCTTTTTAACATTCTTTTAAGGGGACTTTAAATGAAAGCCTGTTTAGATAGAGCCTTTCTTTTTCACTGGAAACATTTAAGTGTGAGACTTAACAAAAAAATAAGGGCTGGATAGAATTTATCATTGATTCTAAGTAAAGGCT
The DNA here is from genome assembly GCF_005190385.1 of Monodon monoceros. Lineage (NCBI taxonomy): Eukaryota > Metazoa > Chordata > Mammalia > Artiodactyla > Monodontidae > Monodon > Monodon monoceros. Next base: position 93,456,317 of record NW_021703767.1, on the reverse strand, counting down.
CTTATTAACAACTATTGGAGCACTCCTTTGGAGAGCCTTAGAATAATGATTGCCGTGGATGTTTGGTAAGGCAATGAGAAATGTCTACATTGTGACTATATATGAGAATGAATAATCGTCACTCATTTAGAGACATCATCTATTCAGTTTTTATCACAATTGGATTTGAGTTGTGCTATTATTTCTTTTCCTGATGTGGAAGCTGAGGCTTAACCTACTAAGTGCAGAGCTGAGACAGGAAGCTGAGTAGCTTGTCTTTGAAGTGTGCACCTAATAATTGCGCTTAGGTCTGTTGTTATTAGTATGTACATATTCACACTATTTGACATCACCATGCCGAAATGCTGCTAATGATACCTGAAACTATTACTTTGCTAAAAATCTGGTGGAAGTTATTTGTATATTTTATTATTCTGAAAAAGTAGGAAAGAGATCAGGCATAGACCTCCACATAAGATTGGGCTTCCTCTTTATATTTGCCCAATATTCTGGAAATTTACTTCAAGATAATAAACTTATGTAAAAACCCCAATTTAAATTGATGAAGATCTATTCAACTTTTTCTTTATTCCCTGCTTGCTTAACTTTTCAACTCTTTAAGTCCTGGAAATTTAAAAACAAAGATTTTCTTTCATAGTCCAGAGTCTTATTGACATGTGTTAATTGTCTCGTGAAATCTTTTAGACATTTGTAAAGTAATATAAAAATACAAGTAAGGGAGCAGTCCAGTTATACATGAGAGGTTTGGAGGAATCTACAGAGGATAAGTCAAGAGTGGTGGGTCAGGGGTTGAAAGACATGATAGGTGGAGAATTGAGCACTATTAAATACAAGTAGGTGTGGAGTAAATTATGATCTTTATTTGGAAAATGCTGGGAAATGCTTTGTGGCTGGAGCATACAGTCGATGTGGACTGGGGGAAATACAGGAGATGAGGCTAAATAGGTAGGCTAGGACTAAAGTGTAAAGTGGATGGTGAATTTGAACTTGATCGGATAGGGAGCAGTGCTCATGGAAGTTCTAAGTAGCGAAATAATATGGTCACATTTGTTTTTAGGAGCATACCCTGAAAACCGTGTGGAAAGTGACCTCTGAAGAAACTGGTGATAAAGTTGTTTGGAACTGTTGTATTTGACCAAGTGGCCACTGTGGCATTGGCCACAGAAAGGGGGGCTGGGTCCCAGAGATGCTTTGGGGCAGGGCGAATGAGGCAGGTGAAAGAGTATGGCTGGATCGTGTTTTTGACTGGGATTATTTGGGGGATGATGGTATTATAAATGAATATAGGAAGAGAAATAGTTTGGTTGAGGGCAAAGGTATGGAGTGGAGAGGTAGCATAGTATTTATGAGTACCTTTGTGAGTACTTTTTGACTGTCAGGTAATATCTGAGTACTTTTGGTACATTGTTATTTTTACTGTATCCCTGTGAGTCAGTTTTTAGTATCTTTATTTTACAGAAGAGCAAACTGAGGCTCAGAGAAGTTGAGTGACTTTGTTTGGTTCAGTATTAAAAAAAAAAAAGGGTAGTGATACTTTTTATAAGTTCTAGGTATAATGCTTGTTTTTGCCCAGTAATTGTTTGTTTCATGTAATTTTATTCAAATTTTGTTTTTTTTAGCCATTGCAGAAGAGTACAAATAATGGCTGAAAATAGTGCATTAACATCCACTACTGGGAGTACAAGCTTGGCAGACTCTTCCATTTTTGATTCTAAAGTTACTGAAACTTCTAAAGAAAACTTATTTATTGGATCTAGTTTATATGTTGAAGGTAAACATGTTATCTGCTTTAAAATATCAAATCACTATTTTAATCCTAAACTTACTGACTAGTAACTTTCTTATGATTTAACTGTAATACTGTTAAGCTAGGCTACAGGTATTCAGTAAAAATTTGTTAACAGAAACTCTTTACACTAGATTTTTTATTATTGTTTGGATAAATGCTTCCCAAATTTGAAGGTGAAAGCATCTTGTTGGATATTGCTTTTCCCGTATGTGAGGGCAGTCTAGCTGCAACATTGTTAGCTAGAATATAGTCAGTTATGACTGGTCAGGAGAAGAGCCACTTCTTCCTTTTTCACTGTATAAATGGATCTTTCCTAAAGTTGCATGTGCTGTTGATTTTGATGTTAGTGAATAAAAATGTTTTACTTAAACATTTTTAATTTTAATAGAAGAAATGCCCCAGATTGAAACAAGAATAATATTGGTTCAAGAAGCTGGAAAACAAGAAGAACTTATAAAAGCCTTAAAGGTATGGGAATTTAGTTTTTAGATTTTTGGGTTTTTTAAAATATTTTTCTTCCATCTGTGTATAAATAAATTTTATAGTTTTCTTAACCTCATACTTAAGTCTCTTTTCCACAGACTATTAAAATAATGGAAGTCCCTGTTATAAAGATAAAAGAAAGTTGTCCTGGAAAATCGGATGAAAAATTAATAAAAAGTATTGTTAATATGGTAGGTCAAGCATTTCATTGCATGTGGCATGCTGCACTTCCTTTGATTGTATTTGTAGAGTCCACTTATGGTGATTGGACCTAAATTAGGCACAAGTTATACTCTGAGCACTCTGAAGCTAGATTACTAGAAACTATTACATTTATTTTAAAATTTGGGTGTTTCTGAAACCCAAAAATATAATGTTTCATAAATAATGAAATCCTTATAAAGTAATTTGGCATTGTTAGATTTAAATGACATTCCATTTATGTATTTATGAAGATGACACTTTAAACTCTTTAGCTTCTTTTTTCTCAATAATTTTATATTTATTCTAAATTCTTGCTTTATTTCCAGAATTACAAATCACAATAATTGACAGTCATCAGGGAGTTTACCTCAGCATGTAATATATCTAACTCTCTATACCAGTTATACTAGATTGTGAGGGCCTCCATGTCAAAATACCACAGACTGGGCAACTTAAACAACAGAAATTTATTTTCTCACTTTCCTGGAGACTAAAAGTCCAAGATCAAGGTGTCAGCAGGTTTGATTTCTCTTGAGGCCTCTCTCCTTGGTTTGTAGATGGCTGCCACCTTCTTCATATATCTTCACACAGCCTTCTGTACATGCACATCTCTGCTCTTTAGTGTGTCCAAATTTCCCCCTCTTATAAGGACACCAATCCACCACTAATCCAATCTGACTAGGATCCACCCTTGTGACTTCATTTAACCTTAATTAACATGTTGAAAGGCCATATCTCCAGATAGTCACATTCTAAGGTATCCCTATAGACTTCAGCATGAGTTTTGGATATACACAATTCAGCCCTACACGTCAGCCTAGCAAATAAGTCCCAAATAATTTACTGACCCATTTGAATTTTCTTTTAAATGGTTCTGTTCTTTAAAAACGGGAGGCATATAGATACCAAAATATCTTCATTCTTTTTCATAGATCTACAGTATAAAGTGTTAAACACTCACTTGCCTTTTTATATCCTGTGTTTGCCATGCTGCAACTGCCTACGTATTTCATATATTTCTCTTACTTCCCTTGTATATACTGAAATCATTAAGTTAACTCCATCCTTTTTGTAGATGTTGCATGTCATAGTATTTTTTCTATTTTTCTGAAAACAGTTTGTGCAGGAAGAACTATATGCGTGGCATCATTTTCTTGATCAGAATAAAGAGCAGTAGTGGATATCTTTATAATGCATCTTACTATAAATACGTGTACTTAAAAAATTCATCATCTTTATTTTGTATGCATACTAGATGCTTTATAATGACTACCAAGTCATGTCAGAAACTTATGCCTTTATAATAATCTTCAAAATTTAAGATCTTAATATGGATGGAGATATGTTTATATAAAAACATAAGTAAAGAAATATGACTGTTCACTAATAAGTATAATGCTTATTGTATGATTTTAAACTTCTACAAATATAAAAATAAAAATGTTGATATTGAATTGATTTTTAGGTCTTATTTAGAGAGACACATGAATTAATTTTATAATATTTTATTTCTAATAACTCCGTGAAAAAAATCAAGGAAATTAAAGTGCCATTTGTGAAGATGGAATCAGTTGAAGAATTTAAAAGTTTGGATTCTCCAGAATTTGAAAATGTATTCATAGTCATGGACTTCCAGGATTCTGTCTTTAATGAGTTATACAAGACTGACTGTAGAGTTATTGGACCACCAGTTGTATTAAACTGTGCACAAAAAGGAGAGGTAAGAAAGAATATATGCTTATTATAACTTCTCAAGGTTAAATTTTTATTAAAGAATTTTTATGCAGAAAAATTTCATTAATTGTTGAGAATGTGAATATTTAGGATAGGAATAGTAGTGGCTACTCTAATATAGTCCTTTAATTCTAAACAATATTATTTACATATATTTAGTCTCAATACCTGCAGTATCTTGGGAAGTAGTAGTTTGCTTAAACTTGAGTTCTAAAGATGTGTACATATACATAAACTTTAATTTTCCTTCACACAGAACTGGTACCACAATTCCATTTTTATCAGTTTCTGCATGATTTAAAATTGGGGAAATTACTTTAGCTATTTATTTATTTATTTATCTATTCATTCATTCATTCATTTATGACTGTGTTGGGTCTTCGTTGCTGCGTGCAGGCTTTCTCTATTTGCGGCGAGAGGGGACTACTCTTCGTTGCGGCGCGCGGGCTTCTCATTGTGGTGGCTCCTCTTGTTGTGGAGCACAGGCTCTAGGCGCGCGGGCTTCAGTAGTTGTGGCACGTAGGCTCAGTAGTTGTGGCTCGCTGGCTCTAGAGCGCAGGCTCAGTAGTTGTGGCCCACGGGCTTAGTTGCTCTGCGGCATGTGGGCTCTTCCCAGACCAGGGCTTGAACCCATGTCCCCTGCATTGGCAGGCAGATTCTTAACCACTGCACCACCAGGGAAGTCCTACTTTAGCTTTTTGTTTTTAAATAGCATTTCAGTGTAAGAGTAGTAGTAGAGTTAATACCTATTCTTTGGTTTTTATTGCTCTGTTTTGGCATTCTTAAGCTTGCCTTAACTTTAAATTGCTTGGGTCTTTGTGCTTCTTTTGTTATAGATACTAGTAATGAGCACATGATAATCTTTAATTCTCTGTTTTGATTCAGAAGTGTTGCTTTCAGAAACCACATAAACTTTTTAAAGGCCACAATTATGGAAAAGAACATTCCTGTATAATAGTGGAAATTAAATATATTTTTTTATCCATTCTCTTTCATGTATAGACAGATAGATAAAACCATTTGTTAAATTATTCATTATCTCCATTTTTTAGCTCAAAAATTGGAATCATATTTGGTTCAAGTGTATGTATTATTAGTATTTATTAGAAACTATTTTTGACCTCTTTTAACTTTAATTTGAAGCATTTACAGTAACGTAGGGAAATCTTTCCTTATAATACTTCATCTGTGTCAAAGTACATTTTGGAAATAAAGGTTTGGGTATGAATATTTATGTTTTATTTGCCAGTAGTAAAGTGTGTCTAGATGATATGTATCAAATATGATATGGGAATCATGGGAAATTTTTATTGTGAAACTGGGTTTTGGCTATTTGTTGCATATTGAAAGGTGGAAGTATATCTTTGGATTGGGAAAGTTAATTGGCAAGAGAGGGAAATACGTTTAGCTTGAGAAAGATGTGTTCTATTTTTACTGTAAAGAAGCTCACAGATTTAAAATTGTTGTATCCTTCAGCCTTTGCCATTTTCATGTCGCCCACTCTATTGTACAAGCATGATGAATCTAGTACTATGTTTTACTGGATTCAGGAAGAAAGAAGAACTAGTAAGTATTTTAAAACATTCTATTCAAAGAATATTTTTTCTAGCAAAATAAATTTAAATTAGCTTTTTTTTGGTAGTTATATCATGGTTTTATTTTTAAAATATTGAAGGAGAAATTACTATGAATATACTAGGTCTTAAACTTTATGAAGAAATACTCTGAAGAGCCTTGTAAAGAAACAGATATTTCATTTAGGATAGCTGGTATGTGAATTAGAAAAATTTCATGACTATATAATCTGTTTAAACTGTCTTTTTGTTAAGTATCACATCAGCCACATTATTTGAAGTTTTTGTTTACGCATTGTGATTTTTTGTTATGCAGGTCCAGCCTTAAAGCATTCTCATTGCTCTAGAGAATTCATAGAAACTTCTTTCTTTGATCCATAAAATTTTTTATGTTGGAGCTAATGGGGTATTACTCTAATTTTGTGGGAAGAATCTTGGTGTGATGGCAACCTGGTTTTAAAAAAATAATGTACTGGGACACACAGTTTTTCCAGGCATGAGCCCGATATGTCCCCCTTTGCTTGGCAAAGCAATAATGCTATTCTTTTCTACTTCACCCCCCTCCAAAAAGTAATATATTTACTTTCTTACTTGTGTGAAAGCCAGTTGTTAATTAACTTAGTTTTGTGTGATCATCTTTACTAGCCTATCTCTGTATAATTTTGCCTGTGCCAATAAGGCAAATGAACCTTTAATTTTTTGACATAAAATTTATCTTTATAAAATTCACATATGTACCTTATAAATAGAAAGTATTCAGTAAATGCTAAATGAATTATAAACATAGTTTAAAATTTTGTTCAAATTAATGATAAAGTCAATGTTTACATTTTCTTTTGAGGTCAGATTGGTGACATTGGTTCATCACATGGGTGGAGTTATTCGAAAAGACTTTAATTCAAAAGTTACACATTTGGTGGCAAATTGTACACAAGGAGAAAAATTCAGGGTATGTAAACTTCGGTATTTTTGTATATTTCAATATAGCACTGTTTGAGGATGGATTTAACAGTAGTGCTCTTATCCTGTCTATTTCCCCCATAATTTATTGAGGATCAGAAATTCAATTTTTGCTATATGAACATTTAGTAAAAATTTTAAATCATAGGAGTGTGGCCCCTGAGGTTTGAAGGAGGCAGTGGAACTTGAGTTAGGTCTTAAAAGATGATGGGGATTGTGGAGGTTGGTAGATGGATAACAGTTTAGGCAGATGAATAATATTAGCAAAAATTACTATGAGCAGTGGTGAATAAGGAAGTCAGAAGGTCATGAGGGCAGATATTTCTCTCTTATCTAAGAGAAGAACTTTGTTCTTATAAAATGGTTCCAAGATTTAACTTGTGAAAATTATAAAAGAATGGGAGAAAATACTTTCATTGGGATTAAAGTCTTAGTTTAAGATTGCACCTGAATATGTTAAGAAGAGTTTATCACTTTGTTCCCACCCTCCATCAGTGTATTTATGTAGCAAATGGTAATTTTAGGGTATTGTTGAATTCCTGGGAGGTATATTTACAATTCATATCTAAGGTTTTAGTGGCTTAATCAGAAATTTTCTCTTACTCTTACTGCTGTCTTGGGGGTTAGTACTTCCAAGGAGGTAAACACAAAGAGAAATAGAAATGTAATAAAGATGAACTTAATTAACTTCACAGATGTATTTATTTAAAATACAGTGAAACAGTTTGGACATCATGGAACTTGTTTCAAAGTTATTTTAACCTAAATTGTATGATGGAAAGATAGTTTTTTCTGTTAATTTTTCTTTATATTTTGTTACAAAGCAGATGAACAATGATCTAAGACTGTGCAAAATGTATGTATATAATTGCTTATAACTTGCATGAATGCAGTTATTTAAGATAAAAATTCACCATATAATTAATGATAAACATGTTTATGTTTTTAGATAGCTGTGAGCCTGGGTACTCCAATTATGAAACCAGAATGGATATATAAAGCTTGGGAAAGGCGGAATGAACAGTAAGTGTTTAGAAATTCAGTAGTTAATTATGTGAATCAGTCACGTTGTGTCATGAAGATAAACCCACATGCCCAAAATTCATAGATTAGTATATAAAAAATTAATTCAGTCTTTGTGAAGCTTAGGGAATAAAGTCTAGGAGGAGCAAAGTTTTGTTTATAAAAAATTGAAAATGGCAAGACATCTATGATATCTTTGAACTTCACTTTGTGAAATAATTTAATAACCATTAAGAACATTCTAAAATTATCAGGTAATAGCTTAATGCATCTGGATGTTTGGGTTGTGCCGTATTTTTTCTTATTTTCTGTTTGTCTGGTTACATTTTAAGTGGTGATTGCATTTCGTAACCTTGTTAAGCTTTACAATCACATAATTCCTTGCTATTGTACTTCATTATTACTTAAGATTTTATGAAACTATAGAACTGGAATGCATATAAAATTTCATGTACAGAGCAGAGATTTGCATCTTGTAAAGATTACCCGTGATTAAACTTTGTGAGATGTTACTTCTGGGATGACTGAGGACACGTCAATTTTTTTTTTAACTGAGGTTTTTATGAACATTTCAGGACCAAATGTAAAATATTTTCAGTAAACAGGTTATGCTAAAACCTTGAGAATTACCGTAGATTTATAAATTAATCTGCCTAACTTATTGAATTTCAGTTAAGCTGGTTTTAGAAGAGTGTGTTTTGTTTTTAGGGATTTCTGTGCATCATTTGATGAATTTAGAAATGAATTTAAAGTTCCTCCATTTCAAGATTGCATTTTAAGTTTCCTGGGATTTTCAGATGAAGAGAAAACCAATATGGAAGAAATGACTGAAATGCAAGGTAGAATTTAGCATAATTTAGAAGTTATATGTATTTTATTCCTTACTCCTGCTGATCAGGAGATGAATATGCCTCTTTAAAAATTTGGGCCTGGGGCTAAATAGTTGGGCTTATGTATGCTTGTATGCTTTCCTCTTTAGGAGGAAACTATTTACCTGTTGGAGATGAAAGATGCACTCACCTTATAGTTGAAGAAAATATAGTAAAAGAACTTCCATTTGAACCTTCAAAGAAACTTTATGTTGTCAAGCAAGAGGCAAGTAATTCTAGAATGAGATTGGTTTTTAAAAAACATTGGTAATATTGATAGCTTACCTGATGAGATAAATTCTTAATTAAAATGTTCTTTCCCCTAGTGGTTCTGGGGAAGCATTCAGATGGATGCCCGAGCTGGAGAAACTATGTATTTATATGAAAAGGTATGCTTTTTGTCCCTTTTGTCATTTATTCTGTGAATTTGATTGTATAAAGATGACACCTTTTTATCCCAAAAGAGCGTAGTATAATTAGCACACAGGTCATCTTTTTTGTCATATTTAGGGGTTTCAGAATAATTAAACAGTTGGATATTGAGTAATAGTCTATGTAGATTTTCATTCTGTGCAAATTCTTGGTAATACCATCATGAACAGTAACATCCCTATCTTCAAAAACTTAGAACCTTATAGGAAAGAGAGACGTGCAGAAATTTGCTATAATTGAGTAATGTATGTATTCTAACTAGCTTCACTCTGAGAGACTCAGGCGCGATTGAAAGAGCAAATAAATATGAGCCAGCTTCCTAGGCTAACCTGGTTAGGACATTCATGTTAGATAGCAGGTGGGAGAGGGAATGAAAACTTGAAAGTACATTAAAATAGCAAGTAGTTTAGTATGGCTTTGGAAAAGAGTGTGGGAAGGAAGGCCAACAGGTACAGCTGACTAGATAGGCAGAATCAAGTTTTTAATATGTTAAAGGGTTTGGATTTGTCCTGTAAGTATTGGAACCACTGAAGAATATTAAGGGGAGAGATGGCATTTTAAAAATGACTGTAGTAGAAGGAATATAGGCAAGGAAAAATCCAGCCTTGATGCTGGATCTTGGTGAAAAGTAGTATCATTCACCAAAATGTGACATAAAGGTATAGAAGCAGGCTTTAAGGAAAATTTACTTCAGTTCGAGATTTAATAATTTTGAATGGAATATTTGAAAGCGAAGGTGTGGATTTATTGTGTTTCTATAAAATCTAAATATGTACTCTGTTGTGTTCTCTTTGGACTCTTTTATTCTCAATGTAAGGTTCCTGACATAAAGTTTAAAAAATATGCCTTAGATTTCAGAAGAGAACTCCTAAAATCAAGTGGTATTCGACAAATATTGGAGAGCACTATGTCCAAGCATTGTGCTAAATGCCAGAGATATGGTGAATGAAATATGAATGGTCTTTGTCTTCCTGGAGTTTATGGCCTAATGGGGAGTAGACAATAAAGAAGCTTACAGATGAATATGTAATAGTAATAGTGCTATGGAGAAAAAGCATTAGGTGTTAAGGGTTAGATAATTACAATGCTCCTTTGATTATTATGTTTCATGAAGCTTCTGAATTACATGGAAGAGTATATAGATGTACAGTTCTTGTGCAAAATCCCGATTTTGTCAGACTCGTAAATATATTTTTCTTTTGTTCCTGTCTCAGTAAAGAACCACTGAAGTAAAATTGAGCTTTTGTGCTTTTGATTGCAGGCTAATACACCTGAGCTCAAGAAATCAGTATCACTGCTTTCTCTAAATACCCCAAACAGCAATCGCAAAAGACGTCGTTTAAAAGAGACACTTGCTCAGCTTTCAAGAGAGACAGACATGTCACCTTTCCCTCCCCGTAAGCGCCCGTCAGCTGAACATTCCCTTTCTATAGGGTCACTCCTAGATATCTCCAACACACCAGAATCTAGCATTAACTACGGAGGTAATTCACATTTTAAAAAATTGATGTTTAAATTTAGTGGAATAGAATAATTATTAGAATATAGATAGATAAATCCCTACTACAGTGAATATGAAAGGCTCTTTGTTTTACATTAATTAATTAATTTATTTTTGGCTGCATTGGGTCTTCGTTGCTGCACGCGGGCTTTCTTTAGTTGCGGCGAGCGGGGGCTACTCTTCGTTTCGGTGTGCGGGCTTCTCCTTGCGGTGGCTTCTCTTGTTGCGGAGCACAGGCTCTAGGCACGCAGGCTTCAGTACTTGTGGCACGTGGGCTCAGTAGTTGTGGCTCTCGGGCTGTAGAGCGCAGGGTCAGTAGTTGTGGCACACAGGCTTAGTTGCTCCGCGGCATGTGGGATCTTCCTGGACCAGGGCTCGAACCTGTCTCCCCTGCATTGGCAGGCGGATTCTTAACCACTGAGCCACCAGGGAAGTCCCAGAAAGGCTCTGTTTTTAATGACCTTTGTTCTGTCTGAGGAGAAAAGGCACATGAAAATGCTTACATTTAATAGTTGCTTGCTATATACTAATTGTTTATGTGTTTTGTATATTTATAAGATAGGTTTTATTGTCCCTGTTTTACAGATGACTAGATTGAGGTTAGAGAAGTAAAACTTGTCTGGGGTCACACAGCTAGAAAGTGATAGAACTGTTCAAAGAGCAGGTTCTTAATACACAGGAATCATAGAAGATGTCACATAGATTATAGAGAAAATAGGTACAGAGGAAGGTGAATTTACTTTGTTCTCAGCTGATACAGGAAGCCACCTATAATTAGCTCTTCTCTCTTGATCTTCAGTTTTTCCCCTCTGTTTTTTTTAGTCTGCACACAAATTTGTTGTGTTTTCTAATTTATGAAACAATCAAAACCTTCCCTGGACTCTGTAATACTTTCCACTTACTGTCCCATTTCCCTCTTCCCTTTCATATAGGTACTCTTGAAGGAATCACCTTGATCCATTGTCTCATTTCCTTGCTTTTCATTTTCCTTTCAGTTCATTCCAGTTGAGTTTCACTCATTCCAGTCGCTCTTGCTGGGGGTGCTGACAGTGTTTGTGTAATCAGCAGTATTCAACACACGAGCAGCTGCTCCTTCCTGGACACATTTTTTAATTTTGGCTTTTGCATATCACTTGTTTCACATTCTCCTTGACCTAACTTCTCTCTCTAACTCTAAATGTGGAATATTATTCCCGAGTCGTTTCTTCTCCATTGAATTCTTCCTAAATTATCTCATTTAATTCCATGGCTTTTCTATGTGCTGTTGACTCCCAAATTTGAGGTTTTCCCTGTCCAACAATATACTTGACACCTCCTTGTTCATGTCTAATACACATCCTAAACTTAACATCATCAAATTAGAACTCTTGATTCTCTCTGCCACTCCAACTCTGTTCCTTTGTTACGCTTCCTTTATCAACCTTTTCTGTAAAAATGGTCTCTCTTAGACAATTGCAGTGGTCCCCAAGGTGGTCTCCCTGTACTCATTTTTGCCTTTCTACATGCAGACTAACCAGTCTCTAAAAACGTATAAATTAGTTCATGCCGCTCCTCTGCATGAAGTCATTCAATGGCTTTGTATTACCGTAGCTTTCAGGTTCCTATGTAATCTTTCTTCACCTACTTCTAACCTCATGTGCTTTTGTCCTCCACTAATCCTCTCTGGGTGTCAGTCATAATATCTTCATTATTCTTCAGATTTTTCTACTACAACCATACCTCAGGAACTTTATATTTGCTCTCCCTGTCTTAAATCTTATCGGGGTTCTCTTTAAAGTTAAGTCTCTGTCCCACTACTCCTTCCTACCAACCCATTACCTGGTTGTTGCCTTCAGTAGTAGTTATCACTGTTAGAATTGTTTGTTTACTGCTTTATTTTACTTGCTTCACCAGAATGTAAGCTGGAAGAGAACAAGAACCTTGTCTAGCTTCTCTGCTTTATTCCCAGTGCCTAGTATAGAGTAGGTACTCACTAAATATTCATGGAAGGAATTGAAAGTCAATTTAAGGTAGGCCCAGAAAACTGAGGTGGATTTGAGATTATAAGAGGAGCAAGAATACAGGTAACAGCCTACAAAATGAGTTTTTAGGGAAAAGTGAATAGGTCAGTTTGATTGGAGGATGGAGGAGTCAGAGTCAAATTAGAAAGGTTAATTGGGGCCTAATATTAGAGAACTTTGAGATCAGACTGGCATGTCTGATCTGTATATTGTCATCAGCAAGGAACTTTAGAAACTTGAGCAGCAGAGTGATTCATTGAGTAAGTAATTTGTAGTGGATTATTCTGAAGCATGATTAGAAGTAAAGCAGTTTAGAGATAGCCTGACCATGAAGTAACCTCTAGAGACTTGGGCCACAAGGTAATAAGGCCCTAAACCAGAGTTGATGATGTTTGGAAAGAAAAGTAAGAAGCACTGGGGAAATATTGATAGAATGGAGTGATGGGGAGGAAGAGGAGAAGATGGCAAAGTATTAAATGGAAGAAATTCTTCCTTAGCAAAAATAGAAAGTTTATATTTTGGAGGAAAGAGTGTAGTTTGAGAGAAAATCCAGGTTAAATTGAGGTAGAAATGTCCAGTAGGCATTTGGAAGAGCTGAACCAGGTGCTTGGGCGGGGGATTATGATTAGATATGTAGATCTAAGAATTTACTGGTTCTGTGATCATGGTGGACCTAATGGGCATGAGATGGTAAGAGATGAACATAAAGGACTGAAGCTTGAATATGAAGTTGAGGGGACAGAAGAAAATGAACCACTAAAGAAAACAGACATGACAACTGTTATATATTAGGTATTCTGAATAATAGAATACCCAGTTTGTAGATCACTGCTTAGACACAATAATTAAATTAGATCAGTGTATGTCAGTTTTTTTCCCCCTAAAGTATACCGTAATGGCAGAGGCTCCTGGGTCTGGTGAGTGTAGCCCAAAATAATACATGGCAAGTGGGAAATTCTTTGAAGTCTGTTTTTTTGTTTTTTTTTAAACATTCAGAACTCCACAGTATGCATGATTGTTTAAATTAATGCTTAAGATTATTTATCATTGAGTAAATTTGATATGCTGGGACTAAATATTGTCTTCTTTCATGTCATTCTATTATGCGTTATACATTCCTTTTCCTATTGAGAAACTTGCTATTAGGAGATTCTGTATATAATGTTTAAGTATTCTAACCGTATTGATAGTAAGAAAATGTATCTTAAGCTTTCATGAAATTTCATTAAAATTTTTTTCTTGAGATACATATAAAATATACTAATGCATCCTCCCTCCAATTTGGGTTAGACTGAATATCTTATGTTAAGATACTTTAACAGAGAATTTAGTTAATGTTGTTGGGTTTTTTTTTTTGTTTTTTTTTTTAAGGGAGTCTTTCTCCATATATATATATGAAAAGTTTTCCATTATTTTGACTGTGTAATCGTAACAACCTTTTCCTTCTTTTTTAACTTAAATATCTTTATATATTGCTGTAAAGATTCCTGTACTCTCAGATTTCCTAAATGGAAATATTCTGCCATATTTGCTTTAGTATACATTCATTCATTCTCTCTCTCTCTCTTTTTTTACATACACGTGTATTTTTTATATCTGTGCTGTTCGGAGAGTAAGTTGGAGATATGATGTGCCTCTACCTCTAAATACTTAATTGTGTATTTCCCAAAATACAGGAACATTTCTTACATAAGTACAGTATAAGTATTATAATTAGGAAATTAACATTTAATACTATGATCTATTCTATAGACCTTCAAATTTTACCAGTTATTTCACTAATGTTCTAATGTGCTTTTAAGCAAAAGAAAAAAGTTTTTTCTGGCTTAGGATCCAATCCATGATCACAGGTTGTTGTGTTATCTTTCTCTAGTCTCTTCTTATCTGGAACAGTTCTTTTTTTTAATCAATCTTTGTTTTTAATGACCTCGATATTTTTGAAGAGTACATGACCATTATTTTTTTCTGGCCTTATTCTAGGAGGAAATTCTACTTTAATGAAAATGTGTATGGTGGTATATTTATAAGAGTAGATATCTTTCCCTTTTTTTCTATTAAATTTGTAGTGTTTGATACTTACATCTGACTTCCATTTTAAATCTTTCCTCCTTTTTACCTTTTAGAAACACCAAAGTCTTGTACTAAGTCATCTAAAAATTCTACTCCAGTTCCTTCAAAGCAGTCAGCCAGGTGGCAAGTTGCAAGAGAGCTCTATCAGACTGAAAGTAATTACGTAAATATATTGGCCACAATTATTCAGGTAAGAGTTTGGAAAAATGTTCTCTGTTCCAGTGTTTATAAGTAAAAAAATCTAAGTGGTATTATTTTTTATAAGAAAATTATATAAGCATAGAATTTGAACAGATATTAAAAATGAAAATGTATGACAAAAACTGCTCTTAGGGAAATGGCATAACTGTAAGAGTAGCGTTTTATTCATGCAGAAATAGCATCTTTTTTTAATAGTGACTTTAAAGAGAGAAGGATCCTCAATAGACAATCTTAGAGGGGACTGAGTTTAATTCAGAATTTAGCAGCTTCCATGTCAAGATACTGCATTTATATTTGGAAGCGGTAGCTTTTTCTGATAATGTGTATTCTAGAGTCACTGCTTTATTTAGTACTGTATATATATGGAAAAGCAATTAGCAATGAAGCATAACAATATGGTTGTCAGTCATTTTTTTTAGTAATCCTTCACTGTGTCGAGTTTTCTTAAATTACGCAGTAGTCAAATGTTGACTCATTGCTTACTAATATTAAATGTACTGTGAAGTTATTTCTGAAGAAAAACAATTTTAATGAATCCTTGTAGGTTGAGATTGAAGAAGATATTAAGGAATAAATCAAAATTCAAGGTTCTGAAAGTCACAGTAATAGGACATTATTTTGGAATCTGTAGAAAGAAGGAATAACTTTGTGGTAATGAAGGAAATAATTTGTCAGGAAAATAAGGTTGATACCACCAAGCTTGACTTTGAATAGAAAAATAATAGGGAGTTTCTGATTTGGGTTTAATTTTTAACTGATCTCTATTTGAAATCTTAATATATCTCATTAAGGTCCAATATAATGGCCTTTAGTTGCTTGTACCATTGATAAAATGCATGAATAAGAAATGAAAAGACTTCTTTCTTGGTATTCACAGAGAGATTATTCTTCACAGTTAATTTGTTTAGCAGTAGTCAGGGTTTTATGAGGCCCTCTGCTATATTAAACTTCACTTGTTTTAAGTCAGCTCTGCTCTTCTTCCTCAAGGGAAATCATCCTAGATGAGTTTCTTGTTGAAGTTTTTATAGTCAGCCAAAATGTGGTTGAGTAGCAGAAAATCCCCTTGGCATATACTGTTCATGTACTTTGGTAGCATTTATTACGTAGAAATGTAAATCCTTTCAGGCTGTGGTAAAGGCACTGGAGTTTCAGAATTTTAATTTGCATATCAATTAAATTCACTAAAACTTCTTTTTCAAAAGCACTTGTAATTATTACACTGTAGACAGACTTTCATACCACTGTGCTTAGTATAAACTCACCTAAGTTTATTTAAAAGATTGTGGTCTAAATTCATGATAGTGTTCTTTTTAAGCTTTTTTTTTTTAGGACTAATGTGTCTTTTTTTTTTTTTGTAGTTTGGATTTGGAATAGCTTAATTTTAGCTTAGCTCCCAAATTAAGTGACTATCGAGAAGCTTGATGTATTCCAAATAATACTTAGGTACCTATTAATATAAAGTTTTGTGACAAGTGTTAAAGAGGGTTCCTGTTTTAAAGGAACTTAGACTGGAAGAGGAGTTAAAACATACACACCTATTATAATACCAAGTGGAAGGTTATGAACTTCATGAGGGAGGTTTAGTTAAGGCATTTGGAGATTGTATGGTGAGAATTTTGCTCCTCTTCCAGCTTAGGGAAGGTTTGGTCTGGAATTTTCAATGGTTGAACACTGGAAGAAGTATCATAAAGAAGATACAAATTGAAGTGAGTTTTAAAGCATAATTATGATTGGTGCATGCAAAGAGTATGGTAGGAAGTGTATTTGAGATTATTCCAACAGTACAAACTGAAGATACGTATCATTCAAAGTATTACAGAGTAGTCTAGGGGGATTAGAGTTGAGGGTGGGTTAAGTGGACTGGGATAGGGGTTGGAGTATGGATACAGTGAGAGTTAAGACTGCTTATGCCAGACTGGAGACAGCCTTTGTACAGTGTGTCACGTGTAATTATAGAAGAATTTTTGATGGGAGGGGGGATGATATCACTTGACTTGTATTTTAGAAGGGAACTTGGTTCACTTTGAAGGAGGTATTGAAGAAGGGGAAATTGTGGAGGCAAGGAGATCTACTCGGAGGTTATTTTGGCAGTCTTGGTTAGAGATTTTGAGAACCTGAACTTCTTAGGATAGTATCAGTGAGAATGAAAAGAGGATAGATTTGAGAAATATTGGAAAGGTAGAATCAATAGTTTTTTGGCTAACTAATTTTATATGAGGGATTAAAACAAACACAGTAGAACTGTTTTAAGGTATTGTGTCTTAAGAATACTGAGAAGTTTTAATGAATCTTGAAGTATTTTGGTGTCTTAACATTTTTGTTTAGGAATTTTAATTAAATGTTGACTAGATAAAGGAATGCTTATAAATGGTTACAGATATCTTTGCATCCTCTATTGTGTTTTTTCCCAATTCCATTTCTTTCCCCTCTCTCAGCGATAACTGTAATCTGGAATTTTGTGCTTATCATTTTCCTTATAGATCTATCACATATGTGTAGAACATCAAATGTAACAGTATATATTTTTTAGTGAATTGCTTTTTTCACTTGATAGAAATGTTTTTGAAACACATCTGTGTCACTGCATGTAGTAGTAATTCATTTTCCTGTATGAATATTTCAACTTTAACTTTTATTTTTAATAGACATTGAGATTTGTTTTAGTGTTTCATTGCTGACATTGAAATTTGTTTTAGTGTTTCGTTGCTGTTTGTTTTTACTATTACTAGTAGTGCTGCTGTGAATATTCTTATTCATGGCTCCTTGAGAACATATTCTGGGCAAAAACCTGGAATTTCTGGATCATTGGTTAAACTGGAAGTTTAACTTCCAGTTAAACAACTGGAAGTTGTTAGTATGTTGGAAACCAGGTTTTGTGTTGGTCTCCTGTTCCCACTGAGGCTTTTATAGGTGAAGCTTAACTTTCATCAGTTTAGGCAAATGTCTTTGGGGCAAAAGGTGATTTAGTACTCAGCTTTCTACTTTCACTTAGATTTTGGCCTCTGAAGGTACCTCACTTTCTTGTCAGCTTATTGCTGTATTTAGAAAGAGGTTTTTCTTCAGTATTTTGTTTTCAGCAGGTAGCTTTCACCATACTTACAGAAATGGAAAGCCTGAATATATATATATATATATATATACACACACACATATTTTTTTTAAAGGGGGATAAACTGTTGTAGAATTGTAGTCGTTCTTAAAAATAGGAACAATTCATAATCTTAATGAAGTTTCTTACTATTTAGAATGTACTTTCTTCCCCCCTTCCTTCAATCCCCTCCTGCCCTTTGTGCTGTTGTCATTCATTTTACTTCCACATATGTTAAGAACACAATAATACATTATTATTTTTACTTTGAATAGTCAATGAACATTTTAAAATTTAAGTCAAATTTTATTAATTATATAGTAAAATTGACTCTTTCTTTGATGTACATTTCCATGAATTTTAACACGTGAAAATTTGTTTAACCACCACTACAATCAGGATACAGAATATTTCCATCCCCCAAAAAACTCCTGGTACTATTCCTTTATGTCACACCCTTTTCTCCTTCCACCTCCTGGTAACCACTGATCTATTCCCCATTTTTATAATTCTGTGTTTTTTTTTTTGTTTGTTTGTTTTTTTAATTCTGTGGTTTTTGAAAATGTCATAAAATGGAATCATATAATACAGTAGCCCCCAACCTTTTTGGCACCAGGGGCCGGTTTTCTGGAAGACAATTATTCCACGTATGGTGGAGGTGCGGGGGATGGTTTCGGGATGATTCAAGGGCATTACATTATTGTGCACTTTATTTCTATTATTATTATATTGTAATATATAATGAAAAATTATACAACTCACCATAATGCAGAATTAGTGGGAGCCCTGAGCTTGTTTTTTTTTTTTTTCCTGAGCTTGTTTTCACTTGCCACTTCTGACAGGGTTTTGATATGAGTCTGCAAGCAATTGATTTATTATGGTCTCTGTGCAGTCACACCTCTCTGCTAATGATGATCTATATTTGCAGCCACTCCCCTGTGCTAGCATCACTGCCTCAGCTCCACCTTAGATCAACATGGTTATAAACAGGTCTTCTAGCTTCACATCCAGTCTTTTCCTCCTAAACCAAGTTTTTTTGCTATCATTTAAAAACATTTAGTACTTACATTAAGTGTATGACTGCTTATTGCTTTGTTCCTTACTTACTTGAATAAAAAAGTAGAAATTACTGTGAATCCTACTAACAATTTTAATGATTTATAGAACTGTGATAAACTTTTATTAGATTCTAATGTAACATTTTATTTTATTTTTAAAAATTTATTTATTTATTTATTTTTGGCTGTGTTGGGTCTTCGTTTCTGTGCGAGGGCTTTCTCTAGTTGCGGCAAGCAGGGGCCACTCTTCATCGCGGTGCGCGGGCCTCTCACTATCGCGGTCTCTCTTGTTGCGGAGCACAGGCTCCAGACACTCAGAGGCTCAGTAGTTGTGGCTCACTGGCCTAGTTGCTCCGTGGCATGTGGGATCTTCCCAGAGCAGGGTTCGAACCCGTGTCCCCTGCATTGGCAGGCAGATTCTCAACCACTGCGCCACCAGGGAAGCCCTAATGTAACATTTTATTACAAGATTGTATATACACACAGAAATGAATAAATAAATAGGATTAAACAGACTAGAAAATGTTATGAGAAAAGGTCTCAAATTTAGGGAGAAGTATTTTTTTTTCAACTTTTTTTTCTTTTCCATTAACATCATAGCTCTCCTTTATCACTGTCTGTATGTTAGATTTTTAATTTTTTTTTCTTTTTCCACAGTCGACCTAAACTAATCTTTTTTTTACCTTTTAGCTATTTCAAGTGCCTTTGGAAGAGGAAGGACAACGAGGTGGGCCTATCCTTGCACCAGAAGAGATTAAGACTATTTTTGGTAGTATTCCAGATATCTTTGATGTGCACACTAAGATAAAGGTAAATTTGTATGTGTTAGTGTGGTAGTAATTCTTTTTTCATTGTGTATATTTAGTACGATTTTTCAGGTGCTTCTGACTAGCTAAATAAGTTTTGTATTTAAAATTGCTTAATCCCTCATTTATTCCTTTGAATCATTTGTCCCTTTGCTCCAGTGCCTTATTAATATTTGCTGTTTGCCTGTGTTTTGATTTTGATTAATTTGAAAATAAGGAATTTAGACCTTATGAAGTCTTTTCTATAGAGACATGTGTTTGCTAGTACTATTTTTCTTATTTTCCTGCTGTTGTTCATCTTAAGTTGTATGTTTTTGTTTTGCTTTGGTTTATTTGAAAAACTGTGAAGTTGGAAGGGACTCGAGATCATTTCTTTCATTTCTCTCTATCTGTATGGTCAGATAAATGCCCAAACCGTGTAAGACAATGCTATCCTCTTTTTAATGATTTTCCCTTGATGAAGGGTCCATGAATTCCAGGTATCAATCTCTCATAGTAAAGTAATTTTGGGGCAGGTTTAGCTGAACCCTTAAAAGTAGTTTAGCATTATTTCCTCTTAGTTTACCTATGTGATGCCTGAGCAAAATTTATCAGTTTTCCTCTCAAAACAACCCATATTAATGTCTCTTCCAGCTTTGTGCAGTGGCAGTATCATACCCAATGAGGTTTATCTGAGGCGTGCTATTATTGCTAATTGAAAACTTTTCCCTAAATGTTTATTCTATATTACAATAAAAAGATCAATCTGAATTACAGAATGTTTTCAAACAAATACATTAACTTACTTTTGATTTTACTGCACGTTGTGGACAAAAATATAAAAGACTTATAAGTTAATAAAAATGCAATTTATCAAATGCTTGTATTGTATATTTTATCAATATTCTTGACCATATTTCACTTATTTCTAGATTTACAAGTAATTTTGAAGGAGAGTCTGTCTTTTCTTAAAAAGCTATAGAATCGGGCTTCCCTGGTGGCGCAGTGGTTGAGAGTCCGCCTGCCAATGCAGGGTACACGGGTTTGTGCCCTGGTCCGGGAGGATCCCACATGCCGCGGAGCAGCTGGGCCCGTGAGCCATGGCCACTGAGCCTGCACGTCCGGAGCCTGTGCTCCGCAACGGGAGAGGCCACAGCAGTGAGAGGCCCGCGTACCGCAAAAAAAAACAAAACTATAGAATCTCAGGCTAGTTTCTCCTTATTTCCAGTTAGGATTCTGAATATTTGAAGAGGAAAATTTTCTTGGAATGGTTTTTTTTTTTTTTTTTTTTTTTTCCCATAAGAAACACTGAGAGGCATAAAGGTAGAGTGGAAAGGCAAGCAGGTTTTCATCTTGGTGTTTTACTACTAATTTGTGGATCACTTTGTGTTAGTCATTTAGCCAGTCTGGGTGTGCAAGTTCCCATTCAATATAAAATGTTACATACTTTTATGTGTATAGGATCATAATCTCAATTCAGAAAATCATGTTCTCTGATTGACTGGATCTTTTTTAAAAAAAAATTTCTTTTTTACTAGATGAAAGAGTCTTTAAATTCTGTAGTGCTTTACAGTTTTCAAAAGTTTCATATACATAATTTCATCTAATCCCATAATAACCCTCTTTTTCCACACTACCCTTAAATTGCCCTCCTCGCTTCCATCTTCCCACCAGTAACCACTAGTTTGTTCTCTATATCTGTGAGTCTGCTTTTTTGTTTCATTCACTAGTGAGTCACTGGAGCTTTGAAAACGATGGTCACCCTTTAGTTTTCTATTGTGTAACATAATTTTTTAAGCTTTTATAAACTTGGATTACCAGTATTTCAACTAGTAGTTGTTTTTTAGCTGATTTCAGGTTTGTCATACGTTTAAAATTTTAAAGCCTATGTTATTTTCTACAGTGACGGCAATGTGTGCTGTCAAACATTTATTTGTAAAATAAAGGAGAAAAGGAGAAAGGAGTAGAAAAAACCTATAATCCCATAACCCAAATACTCCTAAAATTTTGTTGTATTTTCTTTCTGTTTTTTTATGCATAACATTTTTTTCTTCTTTTGAATGTAGCCCACCATTTATCAAGTATTGTCACATCTATTGAACATTACCAAGAAGTTGATATTATAATTGTCCACATTTTACAGATGTGAAACTGCTACATACAGAGATTAAATAATTTTTCTAAAGTCAGTCATATAATAAATGCTGGACACTGAATTTGAACCCTTTTTTGTCTCAGTCTGTTCTCCTAAACCCTAATGTTGTCTTGTCCCCCCTTCTAATGAGGTAAAATTGACATATAGCATTGTATTAGTTTTAGGTGTACAACATAATGGATTGATATATGTATTGCAAAATGGTCAGCACAATAAGTTTAGTTAACATCTGCCACCACACATAGTTGTTTTTTTTTTCTTTGTGATGAGAACTTTTAAGATCTACTCCCTTAGCAACTTTCAGATATACAAAACAGTATTGTTAACTATAGTCACCATGCTCTACATTATAGCCTAAGGACTTATTTTTCTTATAACTGGAAGTTTGCACCTTTTGACCACCTTTACGCATTTCACCCACTCCTCCCCCTGCCTCTGGCAGCTACCAATCTGTTCTCTGTATCTATGAGTTTTTTTTTTTTAAAGATTCCACATGTAAGTGAGATCATATAGTATTTGTTTTCTCTGACTTATCTCACGTAGCATAATGCCCTCAAGGTCCATCCATGTTGTCACAGATTGCAGGATAACCTTTTCATGGCTGAATAATATTTCATTGTATATACCACATTTTCTTTATCCATTAATTCATTTATGGACACTTAGTTTCTTTCCATGTCCTGACTGTTACTAATGCTGTATTGCTTCTTGATTATCATGCTGTAGATTTATTCTTTTAATATGTAAATAAATAAACCGTGTAAATGTGGCTTAAGTTTGTACAGTTTTTCATATCATCTTATTGGTATGGTATTCCTGAGAAGCACTGGTATCTATTTTATAGCATTGCATAGTGGTTTCAGATATGGACTGTGGAATAAAGTAGATTTGGGTTTGAAGTAAGGTAACTTTAATTGCTTCAGTTTTCTTATCTGTAAAATGGGGATAGTAGTATCTGAATCATGGGTGGTTGTGAAATTTTTATTCTCAGTTTTTACATTTTTATAAGTCACTAAGCATAGTGCCTAACACTGAGCATTCAATAAATAACAATAGCAATTCATATTACCAATAAACTAAATTTAGAAGGCAAGTAAACTAATGTTTAGATGTTTTGTGAAGGACTAAAATCATTTTTTACCCACTGTGTTTACAACCACTCTCTGGCACTTAGATTTCTATCAGTAAATATTTGCTGAACATTGGTCATGCTACTTTTAAATGTCCAAATTAGGACTGGAACTTAGTGTATTTTGTCATCCTAGATATCATGTGGATACCTTTAGCCTTATTCTTAATTTGCCTCCAACTTTTAGCATGCTAATATTTAGATTAAGTTGAGAATTTTTGAGATTGTTATGAACACCTCTTTTCCTATGTGTGAATTTTTCCTTTTCAGGGCTAATCACCATTGGTCCTTGATGTGCAAATGCCTGCTTTTGTAAGGAACTATGATGAAACAAAAGAGAAAGGAAAGGGTTGGAGGGAGAATGTTTTCTTTCTGTGTTTGTGCTTTGTTATTTGTTAATTTAGTGTAAGTCCTAAGGTACCTTGTACTTGTTTCAGGAACAGGTGTATACTGGGAAATCTGCTAATTTGGTATATTGTGAGCTAAGCAAAAGAGAAACCTATCTTGTATAAAAATAGATGGTAACAGGACAGAAGAAATCTTAGCGAGGAAGAAGAGAAGGAAGGAGCTTAGCTTTCTTAATCCCATCTGCTTACAACTTCCTCTACTTTTGCAATATGCTTTGGGAGCTATGCTCTATGTCTTAGAACTATAGAGTTCTCCTTTCTTATGGCCAGGAGGTAACTTTGGGAGCATCCGATGGAGAATTGTGTAATGGACAAGGAGGAGACATGTCCCAGGGTCTGTCCGAAACTGATACAAGCATATTCCTACAGAAACATTGTAAGAAATGGTGGCACTATGAATAATGCTGTTTGGGGCTCACCTGCCCACCTGACTCCCCGTTTCTGATGGGGAGAACTGTGGTATAGATCAAGTAGAATGACATAGAATCAGGAGTCAGACAAGCCTGAGTATGAATACTCGTTCACAACTGTGTGATTTGGGACAAATTAATGTCTCTAAGCCTTAGTTTCTTTACTTAGTCCCTGAGCTAACAGTTGATTAGGGCAGAGATCTTTATTTAATCAACAAGCATGAGGATTTAAAGGTTAACCAGAAACAGTAGACTATTTTTCGGATCCCCTAGAGATTATTTTGCTCTCTGGTAACAATATTCTTATATAAGTATATGCAGCCATCCTGTAATTTTTTACACTTTAAAAATGTACCACTAGATTATATTGGCAGTGCTATAAGGTTGTTTTGGGTTTTTTTTGCATCACAGTTTTCCAAATATCTCCCTTATTTATATTAAATACATAGGAAAATATAGTTAATAATAGCTTATTGAGCACTACTATAAGGTTAGGGTTAGGCTTTCTTCTAAGTGCTAATCAAGTATTAACTAATTTAATCCTTTATGAGATAGGAGTCATTACTATCCTCATTTTTCGTAATAGAAAATTGAGGCACTTTAAGGTTAAGTAACTTGCCTAACAGCACAAAACTAACAGGCTCTAGAACCAGTATTTAAAACTAACTAGTCAGTGCCAGAATTCACTACATTATATTGTTCCAAGATTAGTCTTATTTATAATCTTTTTCTTTTGTTTCTTTCAAGTGCAGTTTTAAACAGTTAAATCTTTGTTCTTGACACTGTGAGCTGTTAAATTATTCTTGCTTGAGTTCACCTTTTTGCTATTGGAAGTAAATTTTTTCCCTTTTGGCTTTTCTGAATCTGCAGAATATAGGGTAGTGGTTCTTAAATTATTTGGTCTCAGGGTCCCTTTTCATTCTTAAAAATGACTGAGGAACTTATGTTTATATGGTTTTGTTATTTTTGGGTTTTTTTGGCGGTACGCAGGCCTCTCACTGTTGTGGCCTCTCCCATTGCGGAGCACAAGCTCTGGACGCACAGGCTCAGCGGCCATGGCTTACGGGCCCAGCCGCTCTGCAGCATGTGGGATCTTCCCGGACCGGGGCATGAACCCGTGTCCTCTGCATCGGCAGGTGGACTCTCATCCACTGCGCCACCAGGGAAGCCCTATATGGGTTTTATCTATTGGTAACTGTTTTTGAAATTAAAACAAAAATCTAATAGTATTTTTAAAGATGCCTCAGTTTTTTTAACAGCTTTATTGAGGTACATTTTACATCTTTAAATTCAACCTTTTTAAAATATATGATTCAATGATTTTAATAACTTTACCACATCATGCAACCACCACCATAAATCCATTTTAGAGCATTTCACCTTCCCCATTAAGATCCTTCATACCCATTTGTAGTAAACCCCATTCCTAGGCCCTGGTCCAGGCAACCACTAATCTACTTTTTTATGAATTTGCCTTTTCTAGAAACTTCATATAAATGTCAGTATATAATATGAGGTGTCTTATGTCTGGCTTCTTTCACTTAGCATATTTTTGAATTTCATCTATGATTTAGTACGTTAGTAGTTTGTTCCTTTGTGTGGCCAGATAATAGTCTATTATACGGCTATCCTACATTTCTTTATCCATTCACCAACTGATGGAAATTTAGCTTGTTTTCAGTTTTTGGCTGTTATGAATAATGCTGATACGAACATTATGTGCAAATCTTCGTTTGGGCATGCTTTCATTCTCTTCCGTAGATACTTAGGAGTAGTAGAATTGTTAGGTCATATTGGTAGTCTTATATTTAAAATTTTTGAGAAACTGCCAGGTTTTTACATCATTTTATATTCTCACCAGTAATCTATAAGAGTTCAGATTTCTACGCATTCTTGCCAATACTAATCCTTTTTCTTTTATAGCCATTCTGGGATGTGAAGTGATTTTGATTTACATTTCCCTAATGATTAATGATGTTGAGCATCTTTTCATGTGCTTGTTAACCATTCATATATTACCTTTGTGAAATGTGTGCTTAGATCTGGTGCCCATTTTTTGGTTGGGTTGTTTGTTGTCTTACTGAGTTGTAAGAGTTCTCTGTAAACTATAGATACAAGTCCTTTATCAGCTATGTGTTTTGCAGATATTTCCTCCCACCCTGTCATTGCTTGTCATTTCATTTATTTAGTGGTGTCTTTTGAAGTACCAAAATTTTTAATTTTGATGAAGTCCTATTTATCCATTTTTGAAAATGTAATGTGCTTTTGGTGTCATATCTAAGAAATTTTTTCCTAACCCAAGGTTTTGAAGATTTTCTCCTATATTTTCTTCTAGAGGTTGTATTGTTTTAGCTCTTACAATTAGGTCTAGAACCTATCTTGAGTTCATTTTTGGCTGAGGTGAGGGTTTAAGTTCATCTTTTTTTGTGTGGATATCCAATTTTTAAAACATACATTAATAAATTTAAAGTAATAATGACTCATTATATGATAGATAAATAACGTGTTCTTTTAAAAAAATAACTAATTTCCAAAACAAATAGTGAGGAGTGATGTTGATTTATGTTTTTTTTTCTGTCTGGCTTAATAGAAGACTATTTCTCCTGCCTACTTCTTAATTCATTCTGTTGCAGTATCACACATCATATATATAGCCTCTAGAAAACTCTGTTGTATCCTTATGAGAGGATTACAATAAAAAAGTCAAATAATGCCTTAGTAGTGTAGTAAAAATAGTTTAATCTCGTGGATCCCACTAAAAAAGTGTGTTTTGGGGGGGTCTGCATATAACACTTTAAAAAGCTCTTGTATAAGTTTACTGATTAATTTCTACTTTAAAGTCACTTTTAGGATTTCAATTAGGGCATGTCATTTCTTGGTATCTCATTTTATCATCTGATTTGTGTTTTATTTTATTATCCTAGAAAGCTTTTAGGGTGTCTTCTAAATTTTTGAAAATATATAGTATTTTAGGATGATGATTGAGAAATTTTATAGGCCAGGGATTAGCAAACTGTAGTCAGTGGACCAAATCCAGCCAATTTAGGATTTTGGTAAAGTTTTGCTTGTTTTGGTAAGGGAAGTTTTATTGATACACAGCCACACACAATCATTTATGTATTATCTATGGCTCCTTACACTCTACAAGGACAGGGTTGAGGACGTGTGACAGAAACCATGTGGCCTGCAAGCCTTAAAATACTTACCTTCTGGCCCTTTAAGTAAAGTTTGCTGACCCCTTTATAGATTACAGTTTCTAATGGCTGATGTTTCAGCAGCAAGATCGAAAGTAGTTTTCTATAATTAATTAATTCTATAATTAATCACACCATCAGCTTTATAGTTAATAATTAGAAAAGATACTGAACTACCACATCATACTGGGAAGTTAGACTTAGTCTTCTTTTTTTTAAAAAATAAATTTATTTATTTTTATTTATTTGTTTTTGCCTGCGTTGGGTCTTTGCTGCCGTGCACGGGCTTTTTTTAGTGGGGGCTTTTTTAGTGGGGGCTACTCTTCGTTGCAGTGTGCGGGCTTCTCGTTGCAGTGGCTTCTCTTGTTGCGGAGCATGGGCCCTAGGTGCGTGGGCTTCGGTAGTTGTGGTGCGTGGGCTCAGTAGTTGTGGCTCACGGGCTTAGTTGCTCCACAGCATGTGGGATCTTACCGGACCAGGGCTCGAACCCTTGTCCCCTGCATTGGCAGGTGGATTTTTAACCACTGCGCCACCCAGGGAAGTCCCTAGACTTAAATCTTATTGACTTGACATTCTTTATATTTTCTTAATTATTTTTCAAAGGATATTTTCCTCATAGTCAAAAAGTTAATTTCTTGTTGAGGAGAAAGAATGTTATTAATTGTTATACACATCAAATTAAGTAAGATACATTGTAAAGTGCATCTTTCAAATGAATATCTTAAATATAAAAAGATGTTAAAGGGATTGTCAAAGTCAATCTCCTTGTCCCATTTTGTGTTTTTTCAGGATGATCTTGAAGACCTTATTGTTAATTGGGATGAGAGCAAAAGTATTGGTGATATCTTTCTTAAATATGTAAGTATTTTATTTCCTTTTTAAGTTTTCAGATTAAAGTATCATCTCAACAAGGACTGACAGGGAATAAAAGTTACCTGTTTAAATGTGAGAGCTTTTTAAACACTTTGACATAGTTGTGTTTGTAAAATATATTGCAAGTGTTCTTCTCTTCTGAAACATGCCTTCTCTATACAGTCTAACAGTTTCTTGATAGCTCAAGGTCATCATTAGGAACACTAATTGTTGTATTGTGCTACAAACATTTTACTATATATATGTTATTTGCCTCTTATAAATAGCCACAGATTAATGATTTTTTTGTAATTTTCAGAAATCGAGTTTTAGTCATTTCTTTCCTTAGTTGATAGCAGTTTTTACTGTCTTTGTGTCTGCATAAAAGTTTCTAATGAACTGTTTCTTCTCTAAGATAAGAACAACATAGTTTATCAAATAAAGTATATTAATTTTGGATGAGATGCTGTGAATAGGATTTATAAATTTCTTTCAGTCTCTTTGGATATGATTTGTAAGTTTCACTGCCTTGGATTCTTGCCCATTTACTTTTGTTTTCCGAGGTCTCCTAACTTTAATCTTTACCCTATATCCCTTAGATGTTTTTTTTCTGGTTGGTTGAGAATTCCAAATATGCAAATTATTGTCCCATATCTTTTTGATACCTGTTAGTCTCAATTAGTCAAGACATTTTCCTTTTTTTTGTTTTCATTTTACCTAAAAATTACCCAGTACAGTTGGTCTTTTAATGGTGGTTTGGATCCTTCAGTAGATAATAGCATGTTCTTGGATTCTGTATAGATCAACTATAATTACTATATTCTGAACTTATAGAAGTTTTAAAACTTTGTCATGTTTATATCAATACTATAAGCTTTAATATACTTCTTTTTCTTTTTGAGTCTTTATTTGCTTTTCAGGCTTTAGGCTCTGGGTACCAATTGATGCATTTTGTTTAGCAGTTAACACAGTAGTTAGTGAAAAGTTTATAAAATAAATTCCTGTATTTAACTTGAGAAGAAACTTATTTTAAACTTTTATTTTGGGTCCAGCATGTCAGATTTTGACTACTGATTATTCAACTTTAAGTTTCATTGACTAAGGGTAACATCCATTACCAATTAATGTGTTGTTTTTTTTAATTGTTGCTAGTCAAAAGATTTGGTAAAAACGTACCCTCCCTTTGTGAACTTCTTTGAAATGAGCAAGGAAACAATTATTAAATGTGAAAAACAGAAACCAAGATTTCATGCTTTTCTGAAGGTAATGTGCATTTCTTTCAAATAAAAATCTAATGAGTTCATTAAAATTATACTTTTAGTAAAAATGTATCCATGTAAGAACACCTTAATGTTATCTGTTAACTTTAGCTTTACCTGAGAGTGGCAGTGATGTTTGGCTTCACAAGTTTTGACATGCTACAAGCAGGATCCAAGAGACAGCTGAATGAATATGAATGTTGTCTGTGGTTTTGTTTTTTTTTCTAATTTATTCATGTTTTAGTTCTCAAACACCTCTAAAAATTTTCCAATGAGTTTTGTTTTGCTTTTAATGATTTTTTTTTCTTACCAGTGCCTTACTTTGTTTATCCAAATGGTATCAGCATAATTAATATTTTAAATTTGTTTTTTTTCTTTTGAATGGTGTAGATGTAAGAGAAACTCAAATGAAATGTATAAGAGTGCTTAGAGAACTCACTCTCTGTTTAAGGTGTTAATCCTTGGCTTGCCAGGAGGCCATTTCAGGCCTTGGGAGATTATTTAGCCACAGTAATCTGCCAGAGAACAACTGCCACCCTACTTCTGTTAGTTCTTATCAGGGCACAAATGATAAAAGTGTAATCTAGTAAATGTAATGTCTAATCTTTGCAGAAAACCTTTTAAATAATTAATGAATAAATTAATTCCTTTCAGATAAACCAAGCTAAACCAGAATGTGGGCGGCAAAGCCTTGTTGAACTTCTCATCCGACCAGTACAGAGGTTACCCAGTGTTGCATTACTTTTAAATGGTACTTGTCTGATCTGTTTCCAGACAATTTTGGATGTTTCTATGGAATTGTTTTGTTCTAAAAAATTTGAAAAATTTCTCATTTTCAAAATCCTCTTAGGTTTCAGCTTTAAAGCTTGTATCTTTTACATAGGAAATGTCTTTATGGATAATCTGAATAATCACTGGTGCTACAAAAATTCACTCTGGCCTAAAATGCTTTATTTGTTGTGATGTCAATTATATTGACTAGTATTGTACTTTTTGTCTGTCTACTAAAAGTCTTCTTATATTTCATGGTGCATCACTAATTTCACGATCAGTTTACATCCACACGAAATTCACCCACAAAATTACAAGATCAGAGATGATTAATATGTCTCAAGTGATCTCGTCTTTTTCTGAATCTTAGTAAAAGCTCTTTATGCTTCATTTTATGCTTTTTTTTCTTACATTGTGCAGAACACTCTTGAAACATACATCCGTTTATTCTAAAACTTAAACTACAGATATAAATGAAAGGGATTTTTATAGCAGAGTTAATTTTTATGAATAAATATGAATAAATTATGCCTGCATGAAAAGAAAGGCATATTTATATGCTTTTATATTACCTGACTAAAGTAGTGAATAGTTTTAGGACAGTCAATTTTTTTTTTATTATTTTTATTTTTTTTAATTATTACTATTTTTTTTGCGGTACGCGGGCCTCTCACTGTTGTGGCCTCTCCAGTTGCGGAGCACAGGCTCCAGACGCACAGGCTCAGCGGCCATGGCTCACGGGCCCAGCTGCTCCGCGGCATGTGGGATCCTCCCGGACCGGGGCACGAACCCATGTCCCTTGCATTGGCAGGCGGACTCTCAACCACTGCGCCACCAGGGAAGCCCAATTTTTATATTTTTTAAATTTAAGTATGAAAATTAAATTACAAATAGGAATAAGTATAATAAAGCATTTTGGTCCCCAAACCTTAACTACAATAGTGTGTGTAGCAGATAAGGAGGCTAAGTTTGTGACTGTTTAATCTATTGTCTTTAAAGTATATTGATTAAACTATGAGTTATGGTTGTAACTACAAAAATTGAGCATTTTTATTCTCTTTGAGGTTATCTAATGTAGTTTCGAATTACTAACATATGAGATGATTTCCCCAGTCTTTAAAAGCTATCCTGTTTTTACAGATTATAAGAAGAATATATGAACACATGAACTTTTAACTTTACAAAGCAGGGTATTTTTTTAAATTTATCTTCATTATTGTTTCCTTAAGTACTTATAGGAATCCCATCAAATGTTGTCATGACTAAAATGAACTTGATTTCTAAGCCTTTCTTCTATCATTCCACTTAAAAGATTAGGTGGGCCTGGTATTGGGGAACAAACAGTTAGATGGAACATTATAAGCAACTTGGATAAGAAGAGTCAAAGTGTAAGCATCTCATGAACCTACAAACTAAACAAAACCATCTCTTGAGGACACCAACTGCTTTCTGTGATGGAGCCATGGACCCCGCTATGAAATACGGCATATATAATGATTTCTTAGCTAATTGAGAATCATGTGTTTTCCTTCAGCACTATGGAGAGAGTTTGAAGAATCTAGGAGTCCTCAAGCTTTACTAGAAGGGAATTGAAATAGTGTAAGAAAATCTGTTACATATTCTGGAAATTTAGTCAATGAAAAAACATGGAAACTTTAATACATTTAAGAAGAGAGCTCTTAAAAGGGAACATTGCATAAAACATTTTTTTTTTTTTTTTTTTGCGATACACGGGCCTCTCACTGTTGTGGCCTCTCCCGTTGCGGAGCACAGGCTCCGGACATGCAGGCTCAGTGGCCATGGCTCACAGGGCTCAGCCGCTCCGCAGCATGTGGTATCTTCCTGGACCGGGGCACGAACCCGTGTCCCCTGCATCGGCAGGCGGACTCTCAACCACTGCACCACCAGGGAAGCCTGCATAAAACAAGTAAAAGATATTATTTTTAAAAAATTAATCAACCTGTATCTATCAAAGTGGACAGCATTTTTAAGTCATAGTTGGAGAACCAATGAATTTTTTTTAATTATAGAGAAAACATTTTATCATTACAGATCTTAAGAAGCATACAGCTGAAGAAAATCCTGACAAAAGCACTCTAGAAAAAGCTATTGGATCACTAAAGGAAGTAATGACGTAAGTACATTATTTCAATTTTTTATTGCTCCTTAGATTTAGAATGGAATTGGTAGAACAACTAGAATCATAAATGGTGAGAAAAATATCAGTAGCATAATTCTGTAATAGTATCTAAATTATTTTATAGTAGTGTAGTCACACATTAAAATGTTAGAAGTATTGTTAAGCATACAATAATTAAAACATATTTCTGAAGGTATTGAACTATTATGCAGAGAGTAACAATGGTTTAGAAATTTGAAAATTGTAAAAAATACACTAGTAGACAATTTCTTCATATACCTCCAGTCTTAGCTTGTTTTTGTCTTCATATTCTTATAAACTACCCAAATGGAAATTGGGAATTTGACCATGATGTAAAGAAGAAGTTTATAATACTTTTTTCACATTAGCTTTGACTTTTTGTTTCTTACTTTGAATTCTATGGAATTAAATTGATACGGTTTGTTGGAGATGTATTAGAAGTATAAACTTAAAGAAATTTACTAGGGAACTTGATTGTTAAACTTAAGCTGTTTACTGTAGGTTTAACTTGAAGACATAGCATTGATCAGAAATGATTTTTTCCTGACTAATATGATCAAAATTGAAAACTCTGTTGCTGTTAATTGTTTTGCTTCATGAAGGGCGAGGGCATTTCACTTCTTTGAGCTTTACATAATAAGCATATTCAATAGATTTAAATGATTTCTGAGATTCCATGAGGTGCTTCTATGTGAAATAGCGTTTCTTAAAAATACTTGCAAAGGAGCTCCTAGAGCGAAAGATTACTATCTCTAGTGAAAGGATCCAGCAGTAGTATAATGCTCAAATTAATGAATACCAGCTTCTGTTGCTGCTGAAAGCATTATGCATATTTTGGCTTTTGCTTATGTTTATATATTATATGTTAATCAGCCAGCCTTCATGCTTCTGCTTTGTTATTTTGGGATCAGGATAATAGTGTTTTTCAACACTTTGTGGTTTAACGTACTCACACGTTATTTAACTTGATCCTTTCTACAAACTACGAATTAAGCAGTGAGTGTTAACGTATTTTCATAAAAGAAAAAAGCTTTTAGTTTTGTTGATTTTTTTCTATTCTCTATTTCATTCATTTTCACTCTGATCTTTATGATTTCCTTTTTTCCTGCTTGCTTTAGATTTAGTTTGCTCTTTTTTCCTCCCCAGTGTCTTACAGTAGAAGGTTAGGAAACTGATTTGAGATCTTTTTTTTTTTTTTGCTGTACGCGGGCCTCTCACTGTTGTGGCCTCTCCGGACGCACAGGCTCAGCGGCCATGGCTCACAGGCCTAGCCGCTCCGCGGCATGTGGGATCTTCCCGGACCGGGGCACGAACCTGTGTCCCCTGCATCGGCAGGCGGACTCTCAACCACTGCGCCACCAGGGAAGCCTGAGATCATTTTTTTAATTGTACACTTTTTTTTTTCCACTTCTTTAAATTTATTTATTTATTTATTTTTGGCTGCACTGGGTCTTCATTTTGTCTTCTTTGCTGTGCGGAGGCTTTCTCTAGTTGTGGTGAGCAGGGGCTACTCTTCATTGCGGTGTGCGGGCTTCTTATTGTGGTGGCTTCTCCTGTTGTGGAGCACAGGCTCTAGACGTGCAGGCTTCAGTAGTTGTGGCACGTGGGCTCTAGAGCGCAGGCTCAGAAGCTGTGGTGCACAGGCTTAGTTGCTCCGTGGCATGTGGGATCTTCCTGGACCAGGGCTCAAACCCATGTCCCCTGCATTGGCAGGCAGATTCTCAACCACTGCGCCACCAGGGAAGCCCCTAATTGTATACTTTTATAGCTATAAATTTCCCTTTAAGCATTGTTTTAGTCATATTCCATAAATTTTGTGTTTTTGTTTTTGTTTATCTGAAAGTATTTTCTAATTTCCCTTGTGATTACTTCTTGACCCATTGGTTGTGTAGGAGTGTTTTGGCTAATTCCCACATATTTGTGAATTTTCAAAGTTTCCTTTTGTTATCAATTTCTGATTTTACTTCATTGTTTATGGAAAATATACTTTGTATTATTTCAGTCCTTTCAAACTTTTTGAGGCCTATTTTATGGCTTAACCTGGAGAATGTTCCATGTACACTTGAGGAGAATATATTGTGCTCTTTTTCATCATTTTACTTTCAGTCTATTTATGTCTTTGTATGTAAAATGTATCTTTTGTATACAGGATATAATTGGCCTTGCATTGTTTCCTGTCTCACAGGAATTGACTTCCGGTGACTTGAGAACCCTGTTTCGTTATACTTTGATTGTTTTTATTTTTTTAGTTGTTTCAGGCAGAGTATATTTTTTTCCTCCTTATTCCATCTTGTCCATTAGTCTTAATTTTTATTTCAGTGAAATGATTAGCATATGACTTAGGAATGATTTGCATAAAACCTTACCTGAACTTACACTTAGATTATGAGAACCTGAAGTTTATACCATTGTAACTTATTTTAGGAAGTGAGTGAGTATAGTTTAAAAAAAAGACACAATATAGTAAGGACTAAAGCAAAATATACCTCTCTGAAGGGTTGTATGAAATTTTTTTTAATGTAGTGGGATACTTTTAGGGAATATTTTAACTGATACAGGTATCAAAATTAAGATAGACTCACATGGAAGGATTTTTGTTTGTGACACGAGATGTATGTATATACAGTTTTTATAATCTTGTTCTAAAAGTAACTATTAATTTTTCAGCCATATTAATGAGGATAAGAGAAAGACAGAAGCTCAAAAGCAAATTTTCGATGTTGTTTATGAAGTAGATGGATGTCCAGTAGGTATTCATTTTTGATGATTGTCAACTTATTTTCTTTTTCTTGTTAACAGTTGACCCTTGAACAACTGGGTGTTAAGGGCATCAGCCCCACCAGTGCAGTAGAAAATCTGCATATAACTTTATAGTTGGCCCTTTGTTTCTGTGGTTCTGTATTCATGGATTCAACCAATCATGGATCGTGTAGTACTGGAGTACTTATTTATTGAAAAAAAACTGTGTATAAGTGGACCAACACAGTTCAAACCTGTGTTGTTAAAGGCTCAACTGTATTTAGATTCTGCAGTTATAATATAAACAGAATCTCAACACAACTTTCTTTTAAATTATAACTTTTACAAATTATTTGCTATAAAGTAATCTTTTTAATTAATATTTTCAATCTATTCAGGCTAATCTTTTATCTTCTCACCGAAGCTTAGTTCAGCGAGTTGAAACAATTTCTCTAGGTGAGCACCCCTGTGACAGAGGAGAACAAGTAACCCTCTTCCTCTTCAATGACTGCCTAGAGGTAAAGTTGTCCTTAATACAGTATAATAACACTGCTGTTTTGTGTGACTTCACTGAATGTTTAAAACCAAACTTTGATTTAATTACAATAACTTTAAATTAATTTAATTAAGTGATTAAAGTAAATAGCTTAAAGTGAACTTAATCACATTTTTTTGATGAGACTGGTTGTTGACTTAATACTATTAATTGAATGCTTTTAGGAGAAGGCCTAATATTAAGAAATGTGATGATTTTTTATGACTTCAGATCCAAGTCACAATGAAAATTTAGTTTATTTCCATGCAAATAAATGCTTAGGTGAAGAATTTTAGGAACTTCTTATATCTATGTATATTTCTTCAAGATTTACAAAATAATTATGAGTTCTTTTTGAAATTTAAGTGGATTTTTCCAGCAAAGAAATCAGTATTTTGTTGAAGAAGGAGATATGTTGATTATTTAATACAATGAATTTATAATCCCCTGATTTCTTCCTTAAGTCTACAGGTTTTAGAGTGAGTTAATGGTCAGTTTATCAGATGCGGTGCAATGATTCTAATTCTAAAATTCTTATCTATCCAAGTTAAATTTTTTCCCCATATTACTCCTACAGGCAGATTGAATTATATTTATGTACTTTTTCAACCCCTTTCTTCCATTATTTTATTCGTGTATTTTTAATAACTAAACAGTCTAATTGGGGGATATAATGGAATGTATTTTCCTTCATCTCAGAAAATAGAACACATTCTATCTTCTAATGATAAAGTCATTAACCAGGAGACTCATTTGACATTTGTGTTATTGGGTAACTTTTTGTTGCATTCATTGAAGTGATTCTGATGAGTTGCCTTTTTCTTTAAAATTTATACTTCTTCCTTTTATTCCTTTCTACTTCATTTCTTATCTAGTGCTACCCTCTTGTATCATGCACATTAGTATTTTTTTTTTAACATCTTTATTGGAGTCTAATTTTTTTTTTTTTGCGGTACGTGGGCCTCTCACTGTTGTGGCCTCTCCCGTTGCAGACCACAGGCTCCAGACGCACAGGCCCAGCGGCCATGGCTCACGGGCCAAGCCGCTCCGCGGCATGTGGGATCCTTTCAGACCCGGGTACGAACCCGTGTCCCCTGCATTGGCAGGCGGACTCTCAACCACTGTGCCACCAGGGAAGCCCTGGAGTATAATTGATTTACAATGGTGTGTTAGTTTCTGCTTTATAACAAAATGAATCAGCTATACATATACATATATCCCGATATCTCCTCCCGCTTGCATCTCCCTCCCACCATCCCTATCCCACCCCACTAGGTGGTCACAAAGCACCAAGCTGATCTCCCTATGCTATGTGGCTTCTTTCCACTAGCTATCTGTTTTACATTTGGTAGTGTATATATGTCCATGCCAGTCTCTCACTTCGTCCCAGCTTACCCTTCCCCCTTCCCGTGTCCTCAAGTCCATTCTCTACGTCTGCCTCTTTATTCCTGTCCTGCCCCTCGGTTCTTCAGAACCTTTTTTTTTTTGTATTCCATATATATGTGTTACCATATGGTGTTCGTTTTTCTCTTTCTGACTTAACTTCACTCTGTATGACAGACTCTAGGTCTATCCACCTCACTACACATAATTCAGTTTTGTTCTTTTTATGGCTGAGTAATATTCCATTGTATATATGTGCCACATCTTCTTTATCCATTCATCTGTTGATGGACAGACACTTAGGTTGCTTCCATGTCCTGGCTATTATAAATAGAGCTGAAATGAACATTGTGGCACATGACTCTTTGTTTTTTGGTTTTGTTTTTTTTTTTTTAATTTTTCAATTTAATTTATTTTTTTATACAGCAGGTTCTTATTAGTTATCCATTTTATACATATTAGTGTATATATGTCAATCCCAATCTCCCAGTTCATCACACCACCACTCTCCCCCTTGGTGTCCATAACATTTCTTCTCTACATTTGTGTCTCTCTTTCTGCCCTGCAAACTGGTTCATCTGTACCATTTTTCTAGGCTCCACATATATGCATTAATATACAATATTTTTCTCTTTCTGACTTACTTCACTCTGTATGACAGTCTCTAGATCCATCCACATCTCTACAAATGACCCAATTTTGTTCCTTTTTATGGCTGAGTAACATTCCATTGTATATATGTACCACATCTTCTTCATCCATTCATTTGTCAATGGGCATTTGTGTGTATTGAAGAATCCTTGCATTCCTGGGATAAACCCCACTTGATCATGGTGTATGATCCTTTTAATGTGCTGTTGGATTCTGTTTGCTAGTATTTTGTTGAGGAATTTTGCATCTATGTTCATGAGTGATATTGGCCTGTAGTTTTCTTTCTTTGTGACATTTTTGTCTAGTTTTGGTATCATGGTGATGGTGGCCTCGTAGAATGAGTTTGGGTGTGTTCCTCCCTCTGCTGTATTTTGGAAGAGTTTGAGAAGGATAGGTGTTAGCTCTTCTCTAAATGTTTGATAGAATTCACCTGTGAAGCCATCTGATCCTGGGCTTTTGTTTGTTGGAATATTTTTTATTTTATTTTATTTTTTTGTTTGTTGGAATATTTTTAATCATAGTTTCAAATGCAGTGCTTGTGATTGGTCTGTTCATATTTTCTATTTCTTCCTGGTTCAGTCTTGGAAGGTTGTGCATTTCTAAGAATTTGTCCATTTCTTCCAGGTTGTCCATTTTATTGGCATATAGTTGCTTGCAATAGTCTCTCATAATCCTTTGTATTTTCTGCATTGTCAGTTGTTACTTTTCCTATTTCTTTTCTAAGTGTATTGATTTGAGTCTTCTTCCTTTTTTTTCTTGATGAGCCTGAGTAATGGTTTATCATTATGGTTTATTTTCTCAAAGAACCAGCTTTTAGTTTTATTGATCTTTGCTATTGTTTCCTTCATTTCTTTTTCATTTATTTCTGATCTGATCTTTATGACTTCTTTCCTTCTGCTAACTTTGGGGTTTTTTTGTTCTTCTTTCTCTAATTGCTTTAGGTGTAAGGTTAGGTCGTTTATTTGAGATGTTTCTTGTTTCTTGAGGTAGGATTGTATTGCTATAAAGTTCCCTCTTAGAACTGCTTCTGCTGCATCCCATGGGTTTTGGGTCATCGTGTTTTCCTTGTCATTTGTTTCTAGGTATTTTTTGATTTCCTCTTTGATTTCTTCAGTGATCTCTTGGTTCTCAACTAGTGTACTGTTTAGCCTCCATGTGTTTGTATTTTTTCCTGTAATTGATGTCTAGTCTGATAGTGTTGTGGTTGGAAAAGATACTTGATACGATTTCAGTTTTCTTAAATTTACCAAAGCTTGATTTGTGACGCAAGATATGATCTCTCCTGGGGAATGTTCTGTAAGCACTTGAGAAGAAAGTGTATTCTATTGTTTTTGGATGGAATGTCCTATAACTACCAGTTAAATCCGTCTTGTTTAATGTGTCATTTAAAGCTTGTGTTTCCTTATTTATTTTCATTTTGGATGATCTGTCCATTGTTGAAAGTGGGGTATTAAAGTCCCCTAATATGAATTTGTTACTGTCGATTTCTCCTTTTATGGCTGTTAGCATTTGCCTTATGTGCTCCTATGTTGGATGCATAAATATTTACAATTGTTATATCTTCTTAGATTGATCCCTTGATCATTATGTAGTGTCCATATTTGTCTCTTGTAACAGTCTTTGTTTTAAAGTCTGTTTTGTCTGATACGAGAATTGCTACTCCAGCTTTCTTTTTTTTGTGTGTGTGTGGTACGCGGGCCTCTCACTGCTGCAGCCTCTTCCGTCATGGAGCACAGACTCCGGACGCGCAGGTGCAGCGGCCATGGCTCACGGGCCCAGCCACTCCGCGGCACGCGGGACCCTCCCAGACTGGGGCACGAACCCATATCCCCTGCATCGGCCGGCAGACTCCCAACCACTGCGCCACCAGGGAAGCCCTCCAGCTTTCTTTTGATTTCCTTTTGCATGGAATATCTTTTTCCATCCCTTCACTTTCAGTCTGTATGTGTCCCTAGGTCTGGAGTGGGTCTCTTGTAGGCAGCATATGTACGGGTCTTGTTTTTGTATCCATTCACCCAGTCTGTGTCTTTTGGTTGGAACACTTAATCCATTTACATTTAAGGTAGTTATCGATATGTATGTTCCTATTACCATTTTCTTAATTGTTTTGGGTTTGTTATTGTAGGTCTTTTCCTTCTTTTGTTTTTCCTGCCTAGAGACGTTCCTTTAGCATTTGTTGTAAAGCTGGTTTGGTGGTGCCGAATACTCTTAGCTTTTGCTTGTCTGTAAAGGTTTTAATTTCTCCATCAAATCTGAATGAGATCCTTGCTGGGTAGAGTAATCTTGGTGGTAGGTTTTTCCCTTTCATCACTTTAAATATGTCCTGCTACTCCCTTCTGGCTTGCAGAGTTTCTGCTGAAGGATCAGCTGTTAACCTTATGGGGATTCCCTTGTATGTTATTTGTTGTTTTTCCCTTGCTGCTTTTAATATTTTTTCTTTGTATTTAATTTTTAGTAGTTTGATTAATTTGTGTCTTGGCGTGTTTCTCCTTGGATTTATCCTGTATGGGACTTTCTTTTCTTCCTGGATTTGATTGACTATTTCCTTTCGCATATTAGGGAAGTTTTCAACTATAATCTCTTCAAATATTTTCTCAGTCCCTTTCTTTTTCTCTTCATCTTCTGGGACCCCTATATTTCGAATGTTGGTGTGTTTAATGTTGTCCCAGAGGTCTCTGAGACTGTCCTCAGTTCTTTTCATTCTTTTTTTCTTTATTCTGCTCTGCGGTAGTTATTTCCACTATTTTAT
Organism: Monodon monoceros; assembly: GCF_005190385.1. Taxonomy (NCBI): domain Eukaryota; kingdom Metazoa; phylum Chordata; class Mammalia; order Artiodactyla; family Monodontidae; genus Monodon; species Monodon monoceros. The sequence continues at coordinate 93,416,151 of NW_021703767.1, read as the reverse complement.
CTTGCAGGTCACTTATCCGTTCTTCTTTCTCAGTTATTCTGCTATTGATTCCTTCTAGAGAATTTTTAATTTCATTTATTGTGCTGTTCATCATTGTTTGTTTGCTCTTTAGTTCTTCTAGGTCCGTGTTAAACACTTCTTGTATTTCCTCCATTCTATTTCCAAGATTTTGGATCATCTTTATTATCATTACTCTGAATTTGTTTTCAGGTACACTGCCTATTTTCTCTTCATTTGTTTGGTCTGGTGGGTTTTTACCTTGCTCCTTCATCTGCTGTGTGTTTCTCTGTCTTCTCATTTTTCTTAACTTACTGTGTTTGGGGTTTCCTTTTCGCAGGCTGCAGGTTCGTAGTTCCATTGATTTTGGTGTCTGGCCCAGTGGCTAAAGTTGGTTCAGTGGGTTGTGTAGGCTTCCTGTTGGAGGGGACTGGTGTCTGTGTTCTGGTGGATGAGGCTGGATCTTGTCTTTCTAGGCAGCCTCTCTGCTCATGGGTAGCGTTGTGTTCCTGTCTTGTTAGTTGTTTGGGATAAGGTATCCAGCACTGTAGTTTGCTGGTCGTTGAGTGGAGCTGGGTCTTAGCGTTGAGATGCAGATCTCTGGGAGAGCTTTCGCCGTTTGATATTACATGGAGTCGGGAGTTCTCTGGTAGACCAGTATGCTGAACTTGGCTCTCCCACATCAGAGGCACAGGCCTGACACCTGGCTGGAGCACCAAGACCCTGTTAGCCACATGGCTCAGAGGCAAAGGGAGAAAAAAAGACATAAAGAGAGAAAGAAAAATAAAATAAAGTTATTAAAATAAAAACGTTGTTAAAAATAAAAAAAATAAGAAGTAATTAAAAAAAAGAAAAGAAAGAACGACCAAAGCAAAAAACAGATCCACCAATGATAACAAGCGCCAAAAACTATACTAAAAAAAAAAAAAAGCAGACAGACAGAACCTTAGGACAAATGGTAAAAGCAACACTATACAGACAGAATCACACAAAGAAGCACACACATACACAAAAAGAGAAAAAGGGGGAAAAAATCCATGTATTAAAAAAATATATAGGAAGAGAGCAACCAAAGCAATAAACAAATCTACCAATGATAATAAACTCTAAATAGTAAACTAAGGTAAACATAAAATCAGAAACAAATTAGATGCAGAAAGCAAACCCCAAGTCTACAGCTGCTCCCAAAGTCTGCCGCCTCAATTTTGGGATGATTCGTTGTCTATTCAGGTATTCCACAGATGCAGGGTACATCAGGGTGACTGTGGAGATTTCATCCGCTGCTCCTGAGGCTGCTGGGAGAGATTTCCCTTTCTCTTCTTTGTTCCCACAGCTCCTGGGCTTCAGCTTTAGATTTGGCCCCGCCTCTGCGTGTAGGTTGCCTGAGGGCATCTGTTGTTCACTCAGACAGGACGGGGTTAAAGGAGCCGCTGATTCGGGGGCTCTGGCTCACTCAGGCCGGGGGGAGGGAGGGGCACGGAATGTGGGGCCGAGCCTGCGGCGGCAGAGGCCCACATGACGTTGCAACAGCCTGAGGTGCGCCATGTGTTCTCCCGGAGAAGTTGTCCCTGGATCACGGGACCCTGGCAGTGGCGGGCTGCACAGGCTCCCGGGAGGGGAGGTGTGAGTAGTGACCTGTGCTCGCACACAGGCTTCTTGGTGGCGGCAGCAGCAGCCTTGGTGTCTCATGCCCGTCTCTGGTGTCCGCGCTGATAGCCGCTACTTGCACCCGTCTCTGGACCTCATTTAGGCGGTGCTCTGAATCCCCTCTCCTCGTGCACCCCAAAACAATGATCTCTTGCCTTTTCGGCAGCTCCATACTTTTTCCCGGACTCCCTCCTGACTATCTGTGGTGCACTAGCCCCTTCAGGGTGTGTTCACGCTGCCAACCCCATTCCTCTCCCTGGGATCTGACCAAAGCCCAAGCCTCAGCTCCCAGCCCCCGCCCACCCCTGCAGCTGAGTAGACAATCCTCTTGGGCTGGTGAGTGCTTGTCGGCACCGATCCTCTGTGTGGGAATCTCTCCACTTTGCCCTCTGCACCCCTGTTGCTGCGCTCTCCTCCATGGCGCTGAAGCTTCCCCCCCACCCACCCTCCTGTCTCCACCAGTGAACGGGCTTCCTAATGTGTGGAAACCTTTCCTCCTTCACAGCTCCCTCCCACTGGTGCAGGTCCCATCCCTATCCTTTTGTCTCTGTTTATTCTTTTTTCTTTTGCCCTACCCAGGTACGTGGGGGAGTTTCTTGCCTTTTGGGAGGTCTGAGGTCTTCTGCCAGCGTTCAGTAGGTGTTCTGTAGGAGTTGTTCCACATGCAGATGTATTTCTGATGTATTTGTGGGGAGGAAGATGATCTCCGTGTCTTACTCCTCCGCCATCTTGAAGGTCTCCTGCACATTAGTTTTTAAAGTATAAATACAACGGAATCTTAGAGAACAAGCCAGGTACAGTTACAGCTGCAATAAAATCTCACCAAAAATTTACTTGTGTTAAAGAGTTTTGTTGTTGTGAGGTTAGTGAAAAATGGTATTTTCATTTGGTCAGTACTGTCACAAAACACAAAAGTAAAGGCAGTGAAAATACTGTACACAATTGACCTTACCCTGAACTGAGAAAGTTATAAAAAATCATGAGGCAGATAATTCTGAACTACTTGTCTCCCCTGTAATGAGAGCTTTAGCGTGCTCTGCTTTTGAGAACAGGGACTAGGTAGAGTCAATTTTTGATCATATTTTATTTGAACCTGCAGTATCATGCTCACTGAGCACCATGTAGCTGCTTAGTAGTTCTGTTTGTTTGCTTTCATTAAAGCTTTTGTAAGTTTTTCCTGTTGAGGTTCATAGGTCAGCTGGCTCCATTCATCTAATAGGTTAGGTTATCTGTACTTCCTTTGCTAATCCATTCTGGTCTTTATCCTCTTAATCCTTAGATAGTTGAGACTTACTTTAAATTTTTAAATTTTACATCCCCTTCAATTTTTGTAAAGTCTTCTACAACTGGCTCATTGACTTACCTTCCATTTTAATTCCTGCCATTGGTCATTCCTTGTAGCCTCCAAGTCTGTTATCTGATACCCTGGTTTCTTACTTCCTTCATCTTCCTGAATTCAGTGACTTTTTGTTCTACTCTCTCTTAGTCTCCATGTCAGAATCACATTAACTGTAACATTTCTATTTCTAACATTAAATTTGAACTCCAAATTTATAATTTGGACTTTTAGATTTATAAACTCTTATTCTTTAGCTTGTTTGTTTTAAAAAAAAAAACAAAACTTTGAGCAAATTTGGAATGAAGAGAATGGTAAAAGTTAGAAGTATTTAAAATAGATAAGATCTAAACTGACTTCACTTAAACATGACAGGTGATGTATCTGTATTTTGAGTTTTTACCTTGACGGACTAGCATTTGTATCATCAATATTAGCACTTGTCATTGTTTTTCCTTTTTAAAAATGAACCTTAAAATTATTTATTTTGCTTAGCTAAATTAAAAGTATATTCAAATAGTACAGTGGAAATAATTATTTAAAGAATCAGCTTTTTTCATATATTAATGTAAATGGGCCTTTAATATTTGATATGTATCATAGATCTGCATCATATTTCTGCATCAATGTGAATATGATACTGACTGCCTTTTGATCTTGTCTCATTAGCCAACACAAGCTATCAACAGTACATTTTTCAGCCTTACTTTGTCATATTCATGATGATGACCAGTCAATCTCAATTCATTAGGTAGCTTAATCTAAATCATTTTGTGTTAATGTCTTTCAGTTGACGATTATAACCCCCAAAGAAATGTTCTTTTAAAAAGGCAAAATAATATACTAGGATTTCATGGAAATGAAAACAATAAATTTAAAGACCTTATAAAATTCACAGAACTCAAATACATCATGAGTCACAGGGTCCTTTCTGATTTTGCTCCTGCCTTCTCCAGCATTACTTTACCTATGTCTTCCTTTGCATGAGTTCCCAGTTTAGGTAAAGTTATATCTTAACATAGCACCTTGACTTTATAATTTGTATCAATTTTTAATGTATTATTTAGTTACTTTAATTTTCCTGTTTTTCAATAGCATGTAGGTATCATGAGAGCCAGAACCATTTCTGTATTATTCACTCCTTTATCTTCAGTGCCTTGCAAAGCATCTGAGATAATTGTGTATTCTGCTCTTACACTGAAATCAATTATCTTTTGAACCCAAGGCAGCAATCCCAGAGCAACTATTCCCCTTTCCGAATTCAAGGCCTTTTATTGAAGGTTCCTTCATCCTTTGATCCTGTTACTTCTCACAGTGCTTCTAAGTTCTTTCACACCTCTGGGGTCTTTTCCATATATCCTGTTTTCCTGACTTTTGAGCTCTTCTCATATAAACATGAGCATTCCTGCTACATAGTTACATGTATGAATTTGTCACATAGTAACTATGCTTCTTATCAGATAGTAATTTTGGAATGACTGGTAGTTAAATAAGCTGCATATAGATTTATGTGATTAGTGCCATTTAACTTTTAAGCATTTGGTGTTTGTTTTTATGTTACTGACGATGACTTTTTTTTTTTTCTATAATCAGATAGCAAGAAAACGACACAAGGTTATTGGCACTTTTAGGAGTCCTCATGGCCAGACCCGACCCCCAGCATCTCTTAAGCATATTCATCTAATGCCTCTTTCTCAGATTAAGAAGGTGCTAGACATACGAGAGACAGAAGGTATGGTCATTGGATAAACTATTGGCTAGATAAAAATAGTTTATATTCATTGAAAGTTTGATTCCCTTATATATATTTTTTAAGCTGGTATATTATCTTTAAATATTGTTGGTTAGTTCTGGCAAAGTGATTGTTCTTATACTTCAACTACATCTCTAGGAACTGGGAGATTTTTAGTTTTTTTCAAATGAAAATACTATCTCAGTCTGAAGGATATCTTCATCTCTTAAGGGACAGAGAGCTTTTAAGTGGTTACATGTCAAAATAGTGCCCATTCCCACACCAAAACTTATTTTTATTCCTTCAGAATCCAAAGACAATTGTAGTCTATTACCTGTGCCCCACAGCTTATAACCTTCCCTGTTGCCAATGGCTGTATTGTTAGGGATACACTTAGGATATGACCAGGAATAGATGTGCATGAGTAAGTACACCCAAAGTAACTATGGTAGACTCAACATGGGCTCAAATGTGTATTAAGGAAAGCTTTTACTCTATACTTTGGGAGTGTTAGAGAGGATTCTTTGAAGGCCTGAAATTGGGAAAAGTTTATACCTACTGGCGCAGTATCAGTTTTTAAAATAGTACCTAGTGATGTGCATGCCTGGCAATATTTTGCTTGTTTAGGCATATATTTTTACAGTGTAAACTGGTTCCATTACTGATCCTATCCTCAAATGATGGAAAGTTTTTAATTTATGAGAAACAATAAAAAAACCCTTGAATGGCAACTTATATTGCTCTTTACTCAGCTGTCAAATTCTGGATTTATTAAAGGTTACCTAGAACATTCACTTAAATGATCTCTATATTTTTGGATTATAATTATGGAAGACTTCATTGTTTAAAATACATTCTGTTTTAGCATCTTGGTCATAAAACATTTTGTAACAATTTTAATATTTGAGTATTTTATTTATTTGAACTAGATTTAAATAGGTTGAATTATTGAATTATTCTTACAATGTCACTTTATTTTAAAACTTAAATTCTAGAATTCTAAGAAATGATATAATCTAATTTTTTAAAACTCCATCAAAGAAAATATGAAATGTCATGGAAAATACTGTTTACTTAACAATATCATTGTTGGTTCCTCACATGGTACATAAGATTATAATTCTTTCCAGTGTTTCAACTTAATATGATGCTATTCTTTGTCCAGTTAAAAACAGAGGGGAGGGCTTCCCTGGTGGCACAGTGGTTGAGAGTCCGCCAGCCGATGCAGGGGACACGGGTTTGTGCCCCGGTCTGGGAAGATCCCACGTGCTGCGGAGCGGCTAGGCCCGTGAGCAATGGCCGCTGAGCCTGTGCGTCCAGAGCCTATGCTCCGCAATGGGAGAGGCCGCAACAGGGAGAGGCCCGTGTAACGCAAAAAAAAAAAAGAGGGGACAGAAAAGGTAGAGAAGAGATAATTTTTTGGAATCTCATTGCTCTGAGGGAACTTGTGTTAAGTCTGTCATTTTCCAAGGAGTAACATTTAATGTTTGTGATTATTCTGGAACCCTAGATTGCCATAATGCTTTTGCCTTGCTTGTGAGGCCACCTACAGAGCAGGCAAATGTGCTGCTCAGTTTCCAGATGACATCAGAGGAACCTCCAAAAGAAAACTGGCTAAAGATGCTATGTCGACATGTAGCCAACACCATTTGTAAAGCAGATGCTGTAAGTTCTTAAACCACTATTATAATGAAAGTTTAAACTCCATGGTAATACACAGACTAAACGTGTACGTTTCTAATGACTTGTTAATTATGGATGAAGGAGAGTTTGTGTTGTGTTTATTGAGGAAAACTGATTTAAAAGTTGTTTTGGAGGAAATTTTTAAAAATATAGACACATGAAACATTTCTTTGAGTCCCTAGCTTACAGACAGGGCCTCATATATAAGGCCTCATAGCCTTACAGCTCCTTTGGCTCTGCTGTAGTGAAGCTTTTGGGACTTATAATGTATTTTCATTAGTGCTCTTTGACTTGGCTATCTGTGAGAGAGTATTTTGATCTATTGTTCTTTTATCTTATTGAGAGCAATAGGTGAATTGTAGCAAGTTGCTTTTCCTGTCAGGCAAGTTGCCAATGCAGTTTTCTTAGTCCAATCTCTTAAAATCAAATGCCATTATGAATATATAACCATTTTTATCCTGTACAGATTAAAGTGAAGATATATGAGAAAATCAAATTCTTGAAGTTAAATGACTCACCAGAAATCAGGTAGCTTGTAGTAGATCTTGGGTGAAATCTAGGTCCATTAAAAGATAATTTGGGGGCTTCCCTGGTGGCGCAGTGGTTGAGAGTCTGCCTGCCGATGCAGGGGACACGGGTTCGTGCCCCGGTCCGGGAAGATCCCACATGCCGTGGAGCAGCTAGGCCTGTGAGCTATGGCCGCTGAGCCTGCACGTCCGGAGCCTGTGCTCCGCAAACAGGAGAGGCCACAACAGTCAGAGAGGCCCACATACCGCAAAAAAAAAAATAATAATAATTTGATTTCTTCATTATATATGGGAGAGACTTGTGATAGATATAGATCCCTTCATCTTTGCACAAATGACGTAGATGGAGGAGAATGTATAGACAGATAACCTTTTCCAGTATAGTACTTGGACATTTCCTGTGGGAATAAAACATTCAGTTTATTATAGTTAAATCTGATCTTAAAGACATTGAGGTATAATTATTATTGCTTATAAAGTAAATACTTTATTAAAAGTATTTACCTAACTGTTTAGAAAAATTAACAGACTTTCAAATTTTATGTTTTTTAATTGAAATATAGTTGATTTACAGCATTGTGTTAGTTTCTGGTGTACAGCAAAGTGATTCAGTTATACATATACACACATATTCTTTTTCATTATGGTTTATTATAGGATACTGAATATAGTTCCCTGTGCTATACAGTAGGACCTTGTTGTTTATCTATTTTATATATAGTAGTTTGTATCTGCTAATCCCAAACTCCTAGTTTATCCCTCTCCCACCCCCGTTCCCCTTTGGTAACCATAAGTTTTTACATTTTCTATGTCTGTGAGTCTGTTTCTTTTTCGTAAGTAAGTTCATTTATGTCATATTTTAGATTCCACATATAAGTGATATCATATGGTATTTGTCTTTTCTCTTTGTGATTTACTTCATTTAGTATGATAATTTCTAGGTCCATCCATGTTGCTGCATGGCATACTTTCATTCTTTTTCGTGGCTGAGGGGTAGTCAGTCCATTTTTAAAAATTTTTTTTCTTTTTAAATTAATTAATTATTTATTTTTGGCTGCATTGGGTCTTTGCTGCTGCGCACGGGCTTTTTTCCTAGCTGTGGCGAGTGGGGGCTACTCTTCGTTGCTGTGCACAGGCTTCTCATTGTGGTGGCCTCTCATTGCAGAGCATGGGCTCTAGGCACGTGGGCTTCAGTAGTTGTAGCTCGCCACCAAAGAAGTCCCTATTCCATTTTGTATATATACCACATCTTCTTTATCCATTCATCTGTCAATGGACATTTAGGTTGCTTCCATGTCTCAGCAATTGTAAATTGTGCTGCTGTGGACATTGGGGTGCATGTATCTTTGAATTATAGTTTTCTCTGGATATATGCCCAGGAGTGGGATCCCTAGGTCATACGATAACTCTATTTTTAGTTTTTTTAAGGAACCTCCATACTGTTTTCATAGTGGCTACACCAGTTTACATTCCAACCAACAGTGTAGGAGGGTTCCCTTTTTCTCCACACCCTCTCTGGGATTTGTTATTTGTAGACTTTTTAATGATGGCCATTCTGACTGGTGTGAGGGGTACCTCATTGTAGGTTTGATTTTCATTTCTCTAATAATTAGTGATGTTGAGCATCTTTCCATGTGCCTCTTGGCCATCTGTATGTCTTCTTTGGAGAAATGTTTATTTAGGTCTTCTGCCCAGTTATTGATTGGGTTGTTTTCTTGTTATAGAGTTGTATGAACTATTTGTATATTTTGGAAGTTAATCCCTTGTTGATTGAATCGTTTGCAAATATTTTCTCCCCTTCTGTAGGTTGTCTTTTCTTTATATGGTTTCCTTCCTATGCGAAAGCTTATAAGTTTGATTAGGTCCAATTTGTTTATTTTTGCCTTTATTTCTATTGCCTTGGGAGACTGACCTAAGAAAACATTGGTACAATTTATGTCAGAATGTTTTGCCTGTGTTCTCTTCTAGGAGTTTTATGGTGTCTTGTCTTATATTTAATTCTTTATCATTTTGAGTTTATTTTTATGTATGGCGTGAGGGTGTCTTCTCACGTCATTGATTTACATACAGCTGTCCAGCTTTCCCAGCACCAGTTGCTGAAGAGAGTGTCTTTTCTCCATTGTATATTCTTGCCTCCTTTATCAAGGATTAATTGACTGTAGGTATGTTGGTTTATTTCTGGGCTCTCTGTTCTGTTCCATTGATCCATATGTCTGTTTGGGGGCCAGTACAACACTGTTTTGATTACTGTAGCTTTGTAGTATTCTCTGAAGACTGAGAGGGTTATGCCTCCAGCCTTGTTATTTTTCCTCAGGATTGCTTTGGTAATTCTGTTTTTTTTATGGTTCCATATAAATATGAGAACTATTTGTTTTAGTTCTGTGAAAAATGTCATGAGTAACTTGATAGGGATTGCATTAAATCTGTAGATTGCTTTGGGTAGTATGGCCGTTTTAACAATATTAATTCTTCCAATCAAGAGCATGATTTCATTTCTTTGAATCATCTTCAGTTTCCTTTAACAATTTTCTAGCGTTCTCAGCATATAAATCTTTGACCTCCTTGGTCAGGTTTATTCCTAAATATTTTGTGTGTGTATGATGTGGTTTTAAAAGGGATTTTTTTCTTTTTCTTTTTTTAACTTTCTGATATTTCATTGTTAGTGTAAAGAAATACAACAGATTTCTGTATGTTAACCTTGTATCATTACCTTGCTGAATTTATCAGTTCTAATAGTTTTTGTGTGGAGTCTATAGGGTTTTTTATATTTAGTGTCATGTCATCTGCATGTAATGACAGTTTTACCTCTTTTCCAATTTTGATACATTTTATTCCTTTTTCTTGTCCATTGCTGTGGCTCAGACTTCCAATCCTATATTGAAAAGAAGTGGTGAGAGTGGGCACCCTTGTCTTGTTCCAGATTTTAGCGGGGAGGCTTTCAGCTTTTCACCATTGAGTATTATCTTGGCTGGGGGTTTGTCAAAACAGCTTTTATTATGTTGCAGTATGTTCCCTCTATACCCACTTTGGTAAAAGTTTTTATCATGAATGGACATTGAATTTTATCAGATGCTTTTCCTGCATCTATTGAGATGATCATGTGTTTTTTGTCTTTTCTTTTGTTGATGTGGTGTTATCACACTGATATTTGTATGTCAAACCATCTTTGTGACCCTGGGATGAATCCAACTTGATTGTGGTATGTGATCTTGTTTTTATGTGTTGTTGGATTTGGTTTGCTAATATTTTGTTGAGAATTTTTTCATTTTTATTCATCAAAGATATTGGCCTTTAATTTTCTTTTTTGGTATTGTTTTTGGTTTTGGTATCAGGGTGATGGTGGCTTTCTAGAATGCCTTTGGGAGTGTTCCCTTTTCAATCTTTTGGTGGAAGAGTTTGGGGAGGGTTTTTATAAGTTCTTCTTTGTATGCTTGGCAGAATTCCTCAGTGAAGCCATCTGGTCCTGACTTCGGTTTGCAGGGAGTTTTTTCATTACATATTGTATTTCACATCTAGTGAATGGTCTGTTCAAATTTTCTTTGCTCTTCATTCAGTTTTGGTGGGTTGTATGTTTCTAGAAAATTGTACATTTTTTCTAGGTTGTTGAATTTGTTGGCATATAATTGTTCATAGTATTGTCTTATGGTTTTTTAAATTTCTGTTGTACTGGTTGTTATTTCTCCTCTTTCATTTCTTATTTTGTTTATTTGGGTCCTCTGTTCTTGATGAGCCTGAAGAGAGGTTTGTTGATTTTGTTTACCATTTCAAAGAACCAGCTCTTTTCTTCTGTTTTTTAATCTATATTTTATTTATTTTCTCTCTGATCTTTATTATTTCCTTCCTTATAAGAACTTCTTTTGCTGCATGCCATAGATTTTGTATGGTTGTGTTTTTATGTCATATGTTTCAAGGTATCTTCTGATTTCCTCTTTGATTGCATCATCAACCCATTGGTTTTTGTAGCATGTTTTTTAGTCTCCATGTAATCATTTTTTTCTTATTTCTCTTTTTGTGGTTGATTTCTAGTTTCACGCCTTTGTGGTCAGAAAAGATGCTTGAAATAATTTCTATCCTCTTAAATTTGTTCAGGCTTGTTTTTTGTCCTAGTATGTGGTTTGTCTTAGAGATTATTCCATGTGCACTTAAAAAGAATGTGTATTCTGGTTTTTTTGGATGTAATGTCCTGAAAATATCAATTAAGTCTAACTGTTCTATTGTATCATTTAGGATCTCTCTTGCCTTACTGATTTTTATATCTGGAAGATCTGTCCATTGGTGTGAGTGAGGTGTTAAAAGTCTCTTACTATTGTATTCCTGTCAATTTCTCCCTTTATGTCTGTTACCATTTGCTTTTTGTATTTAGGTGCTCCTATACTGCATATGTTAACAAGTGTTATGTTAATGAGTGTAATAGCCTCTTCTTGTATTGACCCTTTTATCATTATAGAGTGTCCTTTATTATCTTTATTACATTAGTTTTAGAGTCTGTTTTGTCTGATAGGAGTATTGCTAGACCCACTTTCTTGTCATTTCTGTTTGCATGAAATATCTTTTTCCATCTCATCACTTTCAATCTATGTGTGTCCTTCGCCCTAAAGTGGGTCCCTTGTAGGCAGCATATTGTAAGCTCCTGTTTTTTAATTCAATCTTCCACTCTATGTCTTTTTATTAGAGAATTTAGTCCATTGACATTTTAGGTAATTATTGGTAGATATGTATTTATTGCCATTTTAAATCTTGTTTTCTAGTTGATTTTGTATTTCTTCTTTGTTCCTTTCTTTTTGTTTTTCATTTTGTAGTTTGATGGTTTTCTTTTGTATTACGCTTTTGTTCTGTTCTTTTTGGTTTTTGTGAATCTGTTGTATATTTTTCATACTCTCTTCCCCCACATTTTATGATTTTGATGTCCTCTTTTACATCTTCATGTTTATTCTTTTGGTGTTCATTGTAGTTATCATTGTTTTCACAAAAATTTATTTTTTTAATCTGTATACTGGCTTATTTAAGTGATTTACTTTCCAGTTGAGATATTTCTCTTTCCTCTAGATTCTTGCTTCTTTTCTATTTAAAGAAGACCTTTCAATACTCCTATTAGGATAGGTTTAATATTGCTGTATTCTTTTAGTTTTCGCTTGTCTGAGAAATTCTTTATCTCTCCTTCTATCCTAAGTGATAATCTTGCTGGCTAGAGTATCCTGGGTTGCAGCTTCTTCCCTTTCAAGACTTTGAATATATCTTGCCACTCCCTTCTGGTCTTCAATGTTTCTGTAGAGAAATCAGCTGATAGCCTTATGTGGTTTCCCTTGTAATTAACGCTTTGTTTTTCTCTTGCTGCCTTTAGAACCCTCATATCTTTTAACTTTTGCCATTTTAATTATAATATGTCTTGGTGTAGGTCTGTTTGGGTTCTTCTTGTTTGGGGCCCTCTGTGTTTCCTGTACCTGGGTATCTGTTTCCTTCTTTATATTTGGGAAGTCATCAGCCATAATTTCTTCAAATAAATTTTTTTTTTTTGCAGTACGTGGGCCTCTCACTGTTGTGGCCTCTCCCATTGCGGAGCACAGGCTCCGGATGCGCAGGCTCAGCGGCCATGGCTCATGGGCCTAGCCGCTCCGTGGCATGTGGGATCTTCCCAGACCAGGGCACGAACCCATGTCCGCTGCATCGGCAGGCAGACTCTCAACCACTGCGCCACCAGGGAAGCTCCAAATAAATTTTTGATCCCCTTTTCTCTTTGTTTTCCTTCTGGGATCCCTATTATGCATAGATCTGGATACTTTATATTATCCCATAGGTCTTGTTTATTGCTTTCCTTTTTTTTTTTCATTTGTGTTTCTGTCTGCTGTTCTGATTGGGTGATTTCCATTATTCTATCTTCCAGATCACTTATAAGTTCTTTTGCATTATCCAGTTTGTTGTTGATTGCCTCGAGTTCAGCTTTTGTTTTGGCAAATGAGTTTTCTAATTTAATTGCCTCCTTTCTATAGTTTTTAGTTCCTTTTTACAGTAATGTGCATTTCTATTGATAGACTTGCTTAATTACTTCAGTATTTTCATTACCTCCTTTTTGGACTCAGGATAGGCTAGACTGCAGATGTCTGTTTCATTGTTCTTTCAGGGGAATTCTCTTGGTCTTTTAATTGGGAGTGTTTCCTCTGCTTCATTTTACTTCTATTTCTCTGACTGTGTGAATTAAGGAGAAATAGTTATCTGCTGTGATCTTGAAGGGCTGTTTTTTGTGTTTCCCTGTGTAGCCCTCGTGAGTGTAATATTTTTGTGCAAGGGCTGTTTTTATTATGGATGTCTGCCACATTTTTCTTTAGTGTGTGTTAGCTGTTATCCCCTTGATAGGGGGTATGATTGTACCGTGATGATCAGAGCCTGCACTGATGTTGAGCATGGCCTCCTCTTTGCTCTTTGGTTGTCACAGCTCTGTCAGGGGCAGGGTCTGCACCCCAGTTGTTGGAGTAGATGCCACCAGCTCTGTTTCTGGACTGGTGTGAGGTAGTTGGGCTTGAATGCCCCTGCTGGGAGAGGAACCCCTGATTATTCCTCTGCAGAAGCTGTCTACTGGGAAGTCGCTCTGTGGTTTTGCTTGTTACCTGTCGTGTTGGCTCACCAATGTATACTGTCTTTGGCACTGCCCTCAGTCTCACCTCAACCATGGGAATTCAGACAGTAAGCTGGGGTATCCCTCAGGTGCTGTGCTCACAAAGCCACTAGCATAGATCTTTTGACATGGAACCACTGAGTTCAAGCACTGGTATACCATGGTCGTGCATCTGGACTGGGTCAAGCACCTGGACCCACCGTAGGAGCTACTGAGTCAGCCCAGACCCCGACCCTGCCTCTGTGTGTGAGCACCAGCAGAGCCTGCTACCGCCAGACCTGCCCCAGCCACAGGAGCGCCAATAATCTACTCTGATGTCCTGCAGGCACTGAGTTTACAAAGCTGTCTCAGATGCACAAATCTGCAGATATCACAGCTGCTGGAACACTCAGATTTCAACCCTGCTTCTGAAGTTGTGCGGCCGCTGGCCATAGGCTAGGGTTTCAGCCCTGCCTCCATGTGTGGGCAGCTCACCCAAGCTTGCTCGCTCCCAAATCATAGAGGCAGAGCCTCACCCTCTGTGAGCACACCGAGAATGAGGCTGCTGTTCCAGGCCCCGCCCCTCCCTTCGAGCTTGCAGGTTAACAATGGGACATCAGTGACAGATCTGGGCTCCTTCTTGCGCGTGCCCCTGTTTGCAGCTGTGGACCACACTCCAGCCTCTTCAGGCTGTCTCCATGCAGCCAATGCCAGTCTTCTCAGGTCTGTCCTCTGAAGCCCAAGTTTTAGCACTCAGCCCCTGTGTGTACCAGCAGATGTGGGTCCTAGGCTAGGGATTGCAGTGAGATGGCCAGGGCCTTCTGTGCAGGTCTCTCTATGTTCTTCTTGTTGCACACTGGCTGCAGCACTCTCCTCCAAGCTTCTGAAGCTCCCTTTCTCTCCCCACTGATCTCCCCTGCTGGTAAAGCGGCTTCCCATGGTGAGGGAACCTTTCCTCTTTCACAGCACCCTCCCAGGGCCACAGATCCTGTCCCAATTCCCGTTTTCTTTCTTTCACCCTACCCTGTTAGGTGGTCATCTTTCTTGCATTTTGGTTTTATGAGATCTTTTGCTGGCATTCAGCAGGTATACTGTAAGAATTATTCCACATGTAGATGTATTTGTGGTATATTTGTGGGAAGAGGTGAGTTCCACTTCCTTCTATTCCACCGCCTCCTCTGGCCCTTGATTTGTTTGTTTTTTAAAAATTTCTGTGGGGGGCTTCCCTGGTGGCACAGTGGTTGAGCGTCCGCCTGCCAATGCAGGGGACGCGGGTTCGTGCCCCAGTCCGGGAAGATCCCACATGCCGCAGAGCGGCTGGGCCCGTGAGCCATGGCCGCTGAGCCTGCGCGTCCGGAGCCTGTGCTCTGCAACGGGAGAGGCCACAGCAGTGAGAGGCCCGCGTACCGCCAAAAAAAAAAAAAAAAATTCTGTGGGCCAAGAATATGTTGTTATAAATAAAGGATTGTTCCACAAAAAGGTTCATAGAAGGAAATACAGTGCTAGTGTGTACAACAGAGTGCTGATGAGAAAAGAGATGCAGACAGCTTTTTGTAAAGCCAAAAAACTGCTCATTATAAGGAAGAATTTTTTCTCATAGTTCTAGATATCCATATATAAAATGGATTTCTGCAGTATAGTGATTGCCTATTATAGAGATTACTCCTGCATTTTTCACAATGTCTGACTACATGGCTTATGCAGTCCTTTCTAAATTTATAACCATGATTCTGAAATGTAAACGGTTAATGGAAAAATTTCCTTAAAATAAAATCTATTGAATTACTAGCCACAGGATGGCTAATAATTCTAGAACTGAAATATAAACAGTTAATGAAAATATTTCATAAAGTAAAATTAACCACAAGATGGCAGCAAACATTTAACTATATCCTGATTTATACTGTGTTAAACCACAGAATTCTTCCCAGTTGTGAAATTTTGTTACTAAGAAATGTTTGTAAATTCAGATATTAGGCAACTGCAGTTGAGCTCTTTCCTACATTTCAAATATTATGCATAATAAATTTTTTAAAAGCCCTGAGTCAGTGCCTTATCATTTGAGAACTTTTGCCATGTTGAAGAGAAAATATTTCTGTACTCACACACACACACACACACACACACACACACTGTAAAAAATATAAAAATCTGATTCTTTGAATCAGTTCTTGTTCTTCTGTTATATACTTTTTGAGGCCTTAAATAAATTTCAGAGTAGAAATTATATCAAACACATCAGAAATCTTGAGTAGCTTCATTTATATATGCTCCCTATGTGAGCATATAAGTTCTTAAAGGTTTGATTTTAGGAACAGTTGTGTATTTTTATTTTGTTTATTTTAAAATAAAAATATTAATTTTCAACAGGAGAATCTTATTTACACTGCTGATCCAGAATCCTTTGAAGTAAATACGAAAGATATGGACAGTACATTGAGTAGAGCATCTAGAGCAATAAAAAAGACTTCAAAAAAGGTGAGTCTTAGTGAAATTATTATTCAGCATATCTCCAAAATGTATTTTTCAGAGTATATTAAAATAGTATTGCCATAGACATCAGGTAGTGTATAAAATAAAGCTGTTTTTGGTTCTAGGCAATGGCCTACAGAGATAATAGTTTAGCTCAGTGAATTCTTTGGCACAGTAATTATAACAAATTGTTATCCTTCCCATTTTAGTTACTATGATACTTCTGATGGTGTTTTAGGTATAGATACGTGTGCATTCATGTTAGAAATTGCATTTAACATGAATTGCATTCAGGTTAAAAATCAGATATTTTTCAGCAAAGGGCACACAGTAGAGTCAGGAAACCTGGGATCTATTCCTTACCATAAGTGTGTTTCAGACTTCTAATGATGAAGATAGCTTTGTTACTTACCTTACAGCATTGAAGTTGTTGAGGACTACACAAGTATGTTGGTAATAGGGCTTTTTAAAAGTAGAACTAGACTTTTAATTTTACAGGTAAAATTTTGCAACTGTAGTCTACTTGCTAGGTTTATTAGTCTTGGTTGTTGTTTTCCTTGCCTTTGAGGGGAGGCTTTATACTTTAATCATCATTTATCTCTGCATTTAACATGTATGATGTATAATAGATAAACATGTTAATAGTGATGATTCAAATAAACTCCTACACTTTTTCAATTAAAGAAATTGAGGTTTAAGTGACTTTGGATCAAAGATCTCACAACTAAATTGTAGCAAAATCAGATAACACCCAGGTTTCTTCTCTCATGCCAAATTTTCCCTCCCACTTTCTCCTGCTGGACTAGTGTAGGTGCTCTATGAAACCAAGATGGAGTAATCTACAATGTACTACATTTTCTCACTGCTTTGTCCAAAGAGATTCTAATTTTGCTATATACTTTTTATAGAAAAACTTTTGGTGTGAATTTGGCTTTGTTTACATATAATTGTTCTAATCAGTTAGATTTGTCTAGGTTTTTTAATTAATTGTAATTTAACTCTAGGTTACAAGAGCATTCTCTTTCTCCAAAACTCCAAAAAGAGCTCTACGAAGGGCTCTTATGACATCCCAAAGTTCGGTGGAGGGAAGAAGTCCTTCTAGCAATGATAAGCATGTAATGAGTCGTCTGTCTAGCACATCTTCGTTAGCAGTAAGTGATTTTGATTTAATGGGCTAAATGACTCCAAATTTATGAAGTTGGTGTGGAATTTGTTAACTTTTTAAAGACGGAAATATTAATATCTCCATCAATTTTTTGGATATATCTAAGCATCTGACCTCTTTACTGGGTTAGGTAACTGAGAAAACCTCACTTAATGAACTAGAGACTTACTTAATGTGTAGTTTGATATGAAATTTTACTGGGATTGAGTTGTAGGTCTCTAAGAAACATGTTTCAATCTGGCCTATCACTTTACTGATGTAAATAGCCATGGTTCTATTTATAGATTGGCTCCAGTAATATAGCAGAGACTGAGTTTTATTTCTTTCATTATTTCTGTGATGAATATATAATCTCTGAAGCTGTGAATATCAAAGGATGATATGGGTTCTAAATTCATGTATATATTTTTAAATGTTTCCTGAGCAATCCAAATTCCCAACAGTGTCAGAATTTTAGTCATTTAATTAATATTAAGGGCATTTCTAACATTTATTACTGTCACTAAATAGTGATGTATCTGTCCTTTGTAAAAATTATTAACCTTACCTACTAAGGTTAAGAAAAGCAAGTGACTGTCACTTCTTAGCTGTATGTCCTTCAGCAAGTTTCCTATTCTCTCTTATCCCCATTTTTGCAGATGAGAGAAAAGAGGTTAATAGTACTTACCTATGGTGTTATTGTAGAGAGTAAATACACACACACACTCACGTATAATGTGATTTTGTACTCAAAGGCAGTTTGAGTAGTGGTTAAGAGCATGAACTCTGGAACTCACATGTTCAAATCCCAGTTCTGCTATTTGCTAGCTGTGTGACTTTTGTCAGCTTATTAGAGATCTTCCTGTTTCAATTTCACTGTCTGTAAAATGAATCTAAAGTAGTAGTTGTAAGGATTAAATAAGTTAATATACACAAAGGGAGTGCTTTGGTGTTTTATAAATGGTTACCTTTAATTGTTAAAGTTTATACAGAAAAGGCACATAATGCTTAATAACTTATTTTTTATAAAGCTAGTTAAGTCGTTAGTTAATATACATCAAAGGTTAACAGCTAATATGAGTATGTTTATACAGAACTTTTAATCAAGATTAACCTTCCAGTGAGAGAGAAGTTGTACTTAGTTGATGATATAAATTTTTGCAAAGAAATTTGATTAATGAAAAATATATTGAAATTGACAAAGTTTAGCATTCATTTACTAAAATCGGACTGTAAGCTTTCTGAAGTCCAAAGTACTATCCCTTGTTTATTTCCTGCATTTATAGTAACTATTATAAACATTATTGCTTTTCAAATGAAGATAATTGGATTTAATAGAAGAATTTTGGAAAATTAATATATATTATTTATGGTTTTGTCAATTTTATGTAGACAACATAAATAAGAAGTACCTAAAATATCTTTAAGACGTTCATGTCCTCTTCTCAATTGCCTATTTCTGTTCTAACAGATTACCCATTCTGTTTCCACAAGCACTATAATTGGATTTACTAAGCATGGTTATGTTCAGCGCTCAAACTCTACTGGTGGGCGCTCTCAAAACTCCTGGTTTCGATCTATACGTCATTCTGCCTCACGAGCTAGTTTTTCAGAGATGCTAGAAGGAAATACTGAGTTTTCAAATTTCAAAAAAAGTTCTATCCAAGTCATCTTTGACATTTGTGAAGAATTAGGAGATATGCCAACCAGTAATGGGAACAAGCCTCGTGAAGTTTAATGTGAGCTTATTAGCTATTTGAAGTTTGCATTTGTGAAAAAAGAAAGTATTTTTCTCCACTGAATTACTTATTAGGTGGGTGGGGACTTTTGAATTCACAGCTTTATAACTGCTTTGAATTCACAACATAGGCTTAATAGAGTTTCTTTGCTTATTGGCACATAAAGATATGTTTGCAAGGTAATTTACTCATAAGTCCAGAAAAAATCAGTCCCATTAGAGATTTTCTTATTTATGAAAATGATTATTTAAAAAATAGTAGTAATTGTCCTGTGAAGTGGATTTATATTACAGATCTGATTCTTAATCTTAGATTTATGACATTTATGTAAAATTTATGCTTTTAATATGGCAAATCGTAAAGGTTTTACCTGAGGAAAATGTAAACTATTATACTATCTACTTAAATCATTTCTTTGCTATCACTTGAATGGTAATACTTTACCAACCTAGCTCTTTAAACACTTCATTTTATTTACTACCTAATTGATGAGAATTTATAGCTAGCTACCTTGCTGGCTCTAAGTTTAGTTACAGTTAGCCATTAATATCTCTAAAATAAAACAGTACCTTTATAATTTGTTTTGATTTACACCCCCTCTTGAGTGTTTGGTATTCATGTCTATGTTTCTTTGTTATTAAAAATCTGATGATATTTAACTTTGCCACTCTGAAACAATAAGTTTAGACAGCTTAGTATATTAATAATCTCTATTATCAGAAGCACTGCTGTTTTGCTCAATTTTTACATGGAGCAAAATCATACATACACACAAACACATACAGACATAAAAATATGGGTTGCATACATAATATAAAAACTCTTTCGGAGTTTATGACTTTTAATTTAGAAAATTATTTCCCATGAAGTAATTTTACTCCTCTTAATTCTGCTTTATGATTAAGAAGAAACCACTAGGGTTTGTCTTTTTAACCTCAAAACTTATACTCTAATTTATAATTTAAAAAAATCTGAAACACTAAGCATATATCTGTTTCAACTGAGTTCATATGTAGTAAACTAGTCTATCCATTTGTTTCTTGTTTTCAGAATGCTAAAATAGTTTTAATTATGTGTTCTCCCCACCCTTCCCCCTAATTTTAAGTTTATTTAAAGAGTTTAGATTTTTCAGATGTCTTAATTGTTATGATAATTTGTAAAATGTAAAAATGACATGTATGATAACTAAACTGTATATTACAATTTTTAAAAGAAAAAATTTTAAATACACAATATTTTGTCTTTACAGGGCATCCCATCTCCTTCCCTTGTCAGCCTTCCTTCCTTCTTTGAAAGGAGAAGTCATACTTTAAGTAGATCTACAACTCATTTGATATGAAGCTTAAAAAAATCTTAATTTGTAGAAACTTTTAAACAACCTCATATTCAAATAAGAAACTGACTTAAATGGTACTTGTCGTTAGCACTTGGTGAACGCTGGAAAGAAGGTAACACTAAACTATGCCATTTTATTTTCTTCTTGAAAGAGTAAGATTAACCTCTTACATTTTTTGAGTTAATTCATGTAAAAAATTATATTGATTTTGATGTAATTTTTCTCTTTGTTGAATGCAATTGAAGACCAATCATTTAAGTTATTCATGATATTAGTAACTTTGCCACGTGATACAGTAAATAAATTTTATTGGCTGACGCCAAATACTGCTGTGAATCTCTTTGTATAGTGTCCATGAATGAATTTTTGGAAATAAATATCTGTGTATCTCAATTTGTTCAGAAATTAAGTGATACCACAGTACTTACTAGATAAAAACCTGCATAGATCTCTGAATAGTGGGTTCTTGGTCCACATGTGCTGTTTAAAGTAGTTATTTAACTGCTCCTTTTGCAGTTTATTTTATAAATAAAGATACAGCATGTGGATTTTAAAGATTTGCCACTATTAACAAGAATAACAGTTAAAGGAGATGGTTTCAAAATACGCTTGCAAATTGAGATAAGGGCAGAAAGATTAGAAAATAATGTATATTTTGAACAAACATGATACTGGTGTATACTTGTAGCTGTTTAAGGGACAATATACTTATGATGATTTTAGCCACTAGCAAATCTTGATTTAGTTTGACAGTGTGTGGAATTTCATTTTGAAGGATAAGACCATGGGGAAATTGTGGTAAAGATTGTTTATATTCTTTATGAAATAATTCTAAAGTTGGCTAACCTGCTGTAAAATACATAGATATGTGTATGGTCAAATTTTTATCATGGCCTCATAATTAAGTGTAAAACTGAAATGCATTTATTTGCTTTTGTAAAATACTTTTCAAACCCTGATGTTATCTTTCACAGTAGTCTTTTTTTAAGTCAGTAATACAAATTAATCAAGTTCCTATGAATAAATGCATTTTTATTTCCTACCTGTTTAAGGAGTACTGCAAATGTTTAATTGTCACTTAACAATTTTCAGTTATAATAGTTTAACTGACTATATAGATTTTTTTCTATGCCACATATGTACCACTTTTAAATAGTAAATGATCCTTTATTGCTATATTTTAAAAGCAGTTGTATTAGGAAGAACTTTGTAAATAAATACTTAAAACTCAAGTATATTTTATGTTTCATGTTTTAAACAGTTCTTTCAGACAAATTTTCATAAGCCAGTATGAATGCTTATATCAACCTTTGCTCTGTTGTGTATTTGCTTGCATATTTATTGCTTATTCCTCCCTCTATTAGTATTTGTAAGCATTATGTATACTGGGCAATGTGTAAGTTAGGAGTCGTTAATCTGGAATCTACTTTGCAGAATGGAGGTAGTGAATCCTATGATAGTTTATATAAAATTTTGTGTTTATGTGCATGTATGCATTTTTTCTGGCAGAAAATACACAACTTTTATCATTGTATTGGGATGGAGGGAGCTATGGTTGCCTCCAAAGATGTGGGTTTTCCAGGGAGAGGAAGTGATGTGAGAAAAGGCATGAACTTGGAAATGTATTGGATGTTCACTGGCAAAGCGTAGCAGGTAGTTAATTTTAACTTTAAAGGGAGCTTTAAAGTCCATGTGGGAAGGTACTATTACCCAGGAGTGTGGATTCATGAAGATGTGAGCAAATTGGAACTCGTTACTGCAACAGAATACCACAATTCTCACAGACATATTTCTAGAGGAATGTAACTTATTAATACTGATACAGGAAGAAATAGAACACATATAAATGTTCCTATAAACACTATAGAAATGGAATCCACATTTTAAATTATTCCTAGAAAAAAATCACCAGGCCCAGATGGCTTCACTGGATAATGCTATTCAATATTTAATGAAGAATTAATACCAATCTTACACAAATACTTAAAGAGAATAGAGGAAGGAAACGTCCCATCTCATTTTATGAGTTCTGGATAACTTTGGACATTTTAAGAAATGTTAATCCTATTTGTGAAAATACATGCAATATTTCAAAATGTTAACAAATGAAATATTGTAATATATAAGAAGAATAGTATATCATAACCAAGTTGGGTTTATCCCAGGCACACAAGGTTATTCTAATTTTAGATAATTTATCAGTATATTTTCCTAATAGGTTAAGGGAGAAAAATTATATTACCTCTGTAGTTGCAGGGAAAACATCCGATAAATTTGTCTCTTGTGATCAGACTTTTTGCAGATTAGGAGTAGAATGGAACATCCTTAAACTTACAAAAGATTATCTACCAAAAAAACTATAACAAACATCATACTTTATGATGAAACCTTGGCAACATATTCTTTGTGATCAGAAAGGAGTGGGGTGCCTACTTCACCTTTAATCAACATTTTAATGTAGTCCCTCCCAGTGCAGTATTGTAAGAAAAAGAAATGGTAGAAAAATTAGAAAGGAAAAACCAATACTGCTGTTATTTCACAGATGATATGATTGTGTAGATAGGAGATCCTAAAGAATCTACAGATAAGTTACTAAATTAAATTCTGATACAAAATCAGTATACAAGTATGAATTATATTAACACCAGCCACAAACAGGTTGAAAATGCTTTTTCTTAAAAGATACCTGTTACAATAGCATAAAAACCACTGAAGTACTTAAGAATAAATCTAATAAAAGATGTACAAGAGAAGACCATGGGACTTTATTTACGTTAATTAAAGACCTTAATAGAGATATTATACCATAGTCATGGATTGGTTACTTTACTTTTGAAAAATGTTTCCCCCAAATTGAATTATAGATTCAAACAAAGCCAGTCAAAATACAAAGTGTGTGTGTTTGTGTGTGTGTAAAATAACAAACTGTTTTAAAAATTTATATGGAAATACAAGAGTTATGAATAACCACTCAGTTGAGGAAGCTTTATTAGAAACAAGGTTTATTATAAAGTCGTAGCAATCAAGACGTTGAGGTGTTGGAAGTTTTGGTGTACTGAACACAAATAGATTAATGGATTATAATTGAAAATACATAAACAGAAAAAAGTAGCACTTTAAAACATTGGGGAAAAGACAGTCTGTTCAATAAATGGTGCAGAGAAAAATGGGTATCTCTATTAAAAAAAGAAGGGAAGGAAATTAATTTCTTCACATGCTATATACAAAAATGAATTTTAAGGGAATTGTAGACCTAAATATGAAAGGTAAAACTATAAAGATTTTACTAGGTAATGTAGGAGAGTATGTTTAATCTGTTGGGTTAGGAAAGATTACTTAAACTTGTTACTTTGTTTAAGCTAATTATAGTGGGAAAGATTGATAAATCTACATTAAAATTAAGAACTTCTAGTCATGAAAAGACATCATTAAGAGAGTGAAAGTCACAGAGTAGATGTTTGCAATTTATGCAATTGACAAACGACTCATATCCAGAATATGTAAATAACTTAAAAATCTGAAAAATCAGACATCTCTATAGAAAAAAAGGCATTTTACAAGTGAGAAACCCAAATGGCTAATAAGTTTATTAAGAGATGTTCCTCATTCATAATGCAGAAAATGCAAGTAAGATACCATTGCACATGCACCATATTTGCTTAGCACAAATGGGAAGCAGAGAAGTCTCTTCCACTGCTTGTAGGAGTGTGAATTGTATAATCATTTTACAAAACACTTGGGCATTAAGCAGTAAGGTTTAAGATATGCATACCTTAAAACCAAACAGTTGTAATCCCAGATATTTATTTCAGGAAAAATAGGCACACAAATACCAGAATCCATGTACAAAAGAATGTTCATAGCTACATTATACATAATAGCCTGAAAATGAAAAACCAGAAATTTATATCAACATTATAATGGATGAATATACTGTATTATAGTCATGCATTGAACGAACTCCTAAACATGCAATGACCTGGATAAATCTTGAGAGTATTGAGTGAAAGAAAACAGATATAAAAATAACTATTTTTAAAATTCTATTTATATAAAGTTTAAAAATTGACAAAGTGATACTTTATTGTGTAAGGTTGTAGAGTTATCAGGTAAAAGTTTAAAGGCAAACAAGAAAATGGTTACTCTAAAAGCCAACATAGTATAACCTCCCTGGGGGAAAATGAGGAAGAGGCACATGGGAATTTAGGTACTCTGGCAGCATTCTATTTCTTAACCTTTATGTTATATACTTGTTCACTTCATAGTAATTTATTGTTTTATTTAGCTTTTTAAGAAGACCAATAATGTTGACAAACATCTTTCAAGGTTGAGAGAGCAAATATAAAATGTTAGACGTGATATAATACACTGACACATGCATATTATATTATGAACAACTTTCTGCCAGTCAAATTGCAGACTTAGTTGAAATTGATAAATTCTGAAGAAAATACAAAAAAAAATGACTCAGTAAGAAAAAAAAATCCTGGTTGGTTCTATAATTATTAAAGAATAGATTCCAAAGTTAAAATTCTTTCTTATAAAGAAAATGCTTGGCCTAGATAGTTTCAGGGTAAGTACACCCCAAATTCAAGAAACAGATTGAAGAGAGAACATTTTCCATTTATTTTTGAATATTTATTTACCTATTTGTTTTTGGCTACGTTGGGTCTTAGTTGCGGCACGCAGGGTTTTTCATTCTGGCACACAGGCTCTTCATTGCAGTGCGCAGGCTTCTCTCTAGTTGTGATGAGCATGTGGGCACCAGAGTGCACGGGCTCAGTAGTTGCGGCACACGGGCTCTCTAGTTGCGGCACATGGGCTCTCTAGTTGTGGCACGCGGGCTTAGTAGTTGTAGTGCAGGCTTAGTTGCCGTGTGGCATGTGGGATCTTAGTTCCCTGACCAGGGATCGAACCCATGTCCCCAGCATTGTAAGGTGGATTCTTAACCACCTGGACCACCAGGGAAATCCCAACATTTTCCATTTTCTAATGAGTTTTTAACATAACCTTGATATCAGAACAAAGAGAAAAGGAAAGGAAAATTATAGTCTAATCTCATTTAAGACTATCAATGGAAAAATTCTAAAATTGCTAATACTCTATTAGCAATGTGAATTCAGCATTGCATAAAAAAGATTATGCATCATTACTAAGTTGAGTTTATCTCTGGAATGCAAGGTTGATTTAACAATGCAAAATCAGTTTTTAAATACAAAATGTAATTCACCACATTAACAGATAAAGGGGAAAATCATAGGATCATCTAAGTAATAAATAAAAAACATCTGAAAAAAATTTTTTTTTTTTTTTGGTACGTGGGCCTCTCACCATTGTGGCCTCTCCCGTTGCGGAGCACAGGCTCCAGACATGCAGACTCAGCGTCCATGGCTCACGGGCCCAGCCTCTCCGTGGCATGTGGGATCTTCCCAGACCAGGGCACAAACCCGTGTCCCCAGCATCGGCAGGCAGACTCTCAACCACTGCACCACCAGGGAAACCCTGAAAAATTTAATGTATAAAAAAGCACTTCCTTAAGGTAGTAAAGGACTTTCACCAAGAAAGAGTACAGCACAATCTTACTTAATGATGAAACTTTAAAAGCATTTCCTTCAAGATCAGAATACAAGGATGTCATTATATTGGAGGTCCTAGCCAGTGCACTGACAATTTAAAAAAAAAGAAAGAAAGGTCTAAGAATTCAAGAGGAGGGACTTCTCTGGTGGCACAGTGGATAAGACTCCGCGCTCCCAATGCATGGGGCCCAGGTTCAATCCCTCGTCAGGGAACTAGATTCCCACATGCATGCCGCAACTAAGAGTTCGCATGCCACAACTAAGTAGCCCTGGAGCCGCAACTAAGGAACCCGTCTGCTGCAACAAAAGGAGCCCACATGGGGCAACTAAGACCTGGTGCAACCAAATAAATAAATAAATATTAAAAAAATAATAATAAAAAGAATTCAAGAGGAAAAAATATATTCTTATTCACAGGGGAGTTATTGTGTGCATAGGCCCATCTTCCCTCCCCACCTCCACAAAGAATATGCAGATAAATTGGTAGAATTAATAAGAGTTTAGTAAGGTTCTGGAAACAAGTAAAAATCAATTTTATTTCTATGTACCAGCAAAAATCAAAAGCTATAATAAAAAAAAAAGTAATTTGCAAGAGTTTTATGCAGAAAATTAAAACTTTATTAGAAGTCATTAATCTAACAGTACAGAGTATATTCTTAGATAGAAATTCCCCAAATTGATTGTCCATACTCAATAAGAATTTTTAATTTATTAAACTGGCTTATTCTAAAATAGACTTGGTAGAGCAAATAGCCAATAAAGTTAAGATACTCGTGAGGAGGCACAAGGTGAGAGCATTTGATTTACAAGATACCAAGACTTATAAACGAAATGGTATTTGGTGCAAGGATAGGTAAATTGACGTATTGATGAATTGATTTATTGTAGAGAAGTCAGTTTGTCATTATGTAGTAAAGTTGTACATGACCAAACCTATATCCATTCTTACTTAGGGAAGCCGTTGCACACGTGTGTCTGCTGGCGTACAGGTGTGAGAATGCCTACAGCAGCATTGTTTATAGTATTCCCAAACTGGAAACAACCCAATGTCAACAGTAGAATGGATATGTAAATTATAGGATAGTCATACAATTTAATGACGTACAGTGATGACATGAATGCATTCTATCTATGTCCAATAACAATTTCAGGAACATACTGAGTGAAAAAGCAAGTCAGAAAAATAGATACAGCATTATTCTGTCTATATAAAGTTCAACAACAATATAAACTTCAAAAACAAGGACAGTTATTTAGGGATAGATAGCTGGTAACATTTTAAAGAAAAGCAAGGGCATAATAACTAGCACAAAATTCTGGATAACAGGTAACTTAATACGGCATGGTGTATACATGGGCGTTTATTTTGTTATAATATTCATTTTAAATTTTAAGTTGTATTATATATTTCACAATAAAAGTTTTTAAAGAGGAAAAAAATCCTCAAAATAAAATAGCAATAGAGGGAAATCATCTAAATGTAATACTTTGTAAGAACTGACAGCAAATATCATGTTACATGAAATACACATACCATTGCATTAAATTAGAAAAGATAGATTTACCCTCCCCCACAACTGTTTATTCGGTTTTTAAAGCTTTAGCTAATTCAAAATACAAAAAAATTAAGTGATTGGTATACATCATAAAAAAGAATAGGGAAATTATTAATGATGTGGCTGTATACTCCAAAGATTTCCCTAAAAATCTTAGAATTAATATTTGGCTGGTTACATGATATGTAATACAGAAATCAAAAGCTTTTCTTCAAGTTGGCAATATCCAGTTAGCATTTGAAGCAACAGATAAATTCTCCTTACAATAATGACAGACTTTATAAAATACCTTGGAATAAATTTAATAAGAAAGGAACAGACCCTGTGTAAATACAGACTCTTATTAAATAAAGGGCATAAAGCAATCTTGAATGATCATAGAGACTTCTTTTTCCTGGATGGGAATACTTAGTACTTAAAATAGGTCTAAATTAATATCTAAATTCACTGCATTTCCATTTAGAATCTTGTTTATAAATTTTTTATTGAGATATGATTGGCATATAACATATTAGTTTCAGTTATAAATATGATTCAATATTTGTATATACTGCAAGATGATCACTACAATATGTCTAGTTAACATTCATCACCACACATTGTTACCCATTTGTTTTCTTGCGATGAGAACTTTTAAGATCTAGTCTCTTAGCAACTTTCAAATATACAATACAGTATTACTAATTACAGTCACCAAGCTGTACATTACATCCCCATGACTTAT
Organism: Monodon monoceros; assembly: GCF_005190385.1. Lineage (NCBI taxonomy): Eukaryota > Metazoa > Chordata > Mammalia > Artiodactyla > Monodontidae > Monodon > Monodon monoceros. The sequence continues at coordinate 93,388,093 of NW_021703767.1, read as the reverse complement.
TTAATACTGGAGGTTTGTACCTTTTGACCCATTTCGCCCACCCTCCACCCCACACTCCCTACCTCTGGCAACCACCAATCTGTTTGTTCTCTATGTCCATGAACTCGTGTTTTGGGGGTGTTTGTGTGTTGTGGTTTTTGTGTTTTTTTTAAGATTCCACATATAAGTGAGATCATAAAGTATTTGTCTTTGTGTGACTTACTTAAGTTAGCATAATGCCCTTAAGTAGTTCCCTGCATGTTGTCAGAATGGCAAGATTTCCGTTTTTTTAATAAAATGGCTGAATAATATTCCATTTTGTTTGTGTGTGTTTGTGTCACATTTTTTAATCCATCTAATCACTGGACACTTGTTTCCATGTCTTGGCTTTTGTAAATAATGCTACAATGAGCATGGGGGTCATATATCTTTTCAAGTTAGTGTTTTCTCTGTCTTTGGGTAAATACCCAGAATGGATCATATGTAGTTCTATATGTTTAATTTTTTGAGGAACCTTCATGCTGTTTTCCACAACAGCAGCCCCAATTTACATTTCCAACAACAGTGTACAAGCATTCTCTTTTCCACAACCTCACCAGCTCTTCTTTTATCTTTCTGATAATAGCCATACTAACAGGTATGAGGTGGTATTTCATTGTGGTTTAGATTTGCAATTCCCTGATGATTAGTGATATTGAGCACCTTTTCATGTTGCCTGTTGGCCATCTGTATGTCTAAAAATGTTCAGATCTTCTGCCCATTTTTAAATTGGATTTTTTTTTTGGCTCTTGAGTTGAATGAGTTCTTTACATATTTGGATATTAGCCCCTTATCATATATATGATTGCAAATATTTTCTCCCATTCAGTAGGTTGCCTTTTCATTTTGTTGTTAGTTTCTTCTGCTGTGCAGAAGCCTTTAAATTTGATGTAGTCCCACTTGTTTTTTTAAATAGGTTTTTGTTTATTTTTGCTTGTTTGTTTGTTTTAGAATAGTACAAAATGATTCTAATACTAATGTCTGTAGGGGAGAGTAGACATCTGAGACTAGCCAAAGTTCTTTTGCAAGTTAGGGAGGACTTGCCTCCCAAAGTTTCTATAATTGAACCCACTTAGTACTGGAATGGTATAGACAACTAGATTAGATAAATAATGTAGAAGATCCAGAAAAAAAAAAGATCAGAATATATATGAGAAACTAATAAATGATAAGAGTGTCATTTCAGTTTGGATGTAAAGGATGGTTTATTTATAAATATACTGGCATAATGGGCTATCCGTTTGGAAGAAAACAAAGTTATATTTACAGCTTATATCGTTTTGAAAATAAGTTCCATTTTTAAATATAAAAGCAATAAAATATAGGAAAATATCGTCATAACCTGTGTGTGGGGAAAAGAAACAAGACAAAAACGTCAAGAGAGACATGTTTTACTTTGTAAAGATAAGTTGTTTGTATATGGTGAAAAGTTACATATACAGGTCTACCTTGGAGATATTGCAAGTTTGGTTCCAGACCACTGCAATAAACTGAGTATTGAAATAAGGCAAGTCACATAAATTTTTTGGTTTCTCAGTGCGTGTAAAAGTTGGTTCACACTATACTGTAGTCTTAATAAGTGTGCAATAGCATTATGTCTAAAACAAAAAGACAACGTACATACCTTAGTTAAATAATACTTTATTGCTAAAAAATGCTAACCATCATCTGAGCCTTCAGCGAATCTTTGTGCTGGAGGAGAGTCTTGCCTCGAGTTGATGGCTGCTGACTGATCCAGGGTGTTGTTTGCTGAGGGCTGGGGTAGCTGGCAGTTTCTTAAAATAAGACAGCAATGAAGTTTGCCCCTTTGATCGACTCTTTCTTTAAGGAGCGATTTCTCTGCAGCATGTAATGTTGTTTGATGGCATTTTACTTCAGAAGTTTCAAAATTGGAGTCAGTCCTCTCAAACCCTGTGCTGCTTTATCAACTAAGTTAGTGTAAATCCTCTGTTGTCATTTCAACAATCTTCACAGCATCTTTACCAGTAGAGTCCATCACAAAAAAACACTTCTCTTTGTTCATCCATGAGAAGCAACTCTTCATCTGTTAAAGTTTTATCATGAGATTGCAGCAATTCAGTCACATCTTATGGTTCCCCTTCTAATTCTACTTCTCTTGCTTTTTCTACTATATCTGCAGTTATTTCCTCCACTGAAGTGTTAAACCCCTTAAAGTCATCCATGAGGGTTGGAGTCAGCTTTTTCGAAACTCCTGTTAACTTTGCTATTTTGTCCTCTTCCCATGACTCATGAATGTTCTTAATGGCATGTAGAATGGTGAATCCTTTCCAGAGGTTTTCAACTGACTGCCCAGATCCATCAGAGGAATCACTATCTATGGCAACTATAGCCTTACAAAATGTATTTCTTAAATAATAAGACTTGAAAGTCAAAATTACTCCTTGATCCGTGGGCTGCAGAATGGATGTTGTGTTAGCAGGCATAAAAACATCATTCATCTCATTGTACATCTCCATCAGAGCTCTTGGGTGACGAGGTGCATTGTCAATGAGCAGTCATATTTTGAAAGAAATCTTTTTTTTCTGAGGAGCAGGTCTCAGTAAACCATGTTGTAAACAGATATGCTGTCATCAAGGCTTTGTTGTTCCATTTATAGAGCACAGGCAGAGTTGATTCAGCATAATTCTTAAGGGCCCTAGGATTCTTGGAATGGTAAATGAGCACTGCCTTCAACTTAAAGTCATCAGGTGTATTAGCCCCTAACAAGAGAGTCAGCCTGTCCTTTGATGCTTGGAAGCCAGGCATTGACTTCTCTCTAGCTATGAAAGTCCTAGATGGCATCTTCCAATATAAGGCTGTTTTATCTACATTGAAAATCTGTTGAATACTTAGAGGCCATTGTAGGGTTATTAACTGGCGTAATGTCAATGTTCTTGTGTTTCAGAGAATAATGGCCTGAGGAGAGGGAGAGAGGTGGGGGAACAGCTGTTCAGTGCAGCAGTCTGAACTCATACAACATTTATAGACTAAGTTCACTATGAACATGGACTGTGGTGCCCCCAAAACAATTACAGTAGTAACATCGAAGATCACTGATCACAGATCACCATAACATATAATAATAATAATGAGAATGTTTGAAATGCTGCAAGAATTAGCAAAATGTGACACAGAGACACAAACTGAGCAAATGCTATTGGAAAAATGGCGACAATAGACTTGCTGGATGCAAGGTTGTCACAACAATTCAATTTGTAAAAACTGCAGTGTCTGCGAAGCGCAATAAAGCCAAGTGTAATATAACAAGGTAGGTCTGTATTAAAACTAATGAGGGGAATGGAGTCAAGATGGCGTACTAGGAGGACGTGGAATTCACGTCTCCTCACAACTAGGGCACCTACCAGGCACTGGTGGAGGACCACAGACACTTAAGGGGACAGGAGGAACCCTCAGCGACCGGGTAGGACGTGGGGCATGAGGGGAGAGAAGGGGGAGGAGAACTGGAGGTGGGACGGGACTGGTGCGCCTGAGGGGTGGCTTGGGGAGGGGAAGGGATCCCACACCTAAAGGGGGAAATTGGGGAACCACTGGGAGGGCAGAGGATCAAAAGGGAGCATGGCCAGGTTTCCCCTGCCCACTGGGGCCCCCAGGAACCTGCTGAGATGCTGGGCCTGATCCTCTGCCCACCTAGGCCCCCTCCAGCTGCGCGGATCCTGAGGGAGTGGGAGGGAGGGAAGGGGGAGCAAAAGTAAAGGCTGGACAAGGGGACCGGTGCCCCTGTGGGGTGGCTGGGGGAGGGGAGGAGTTCCTACACCCAGTGGAACCCACGCACGGTTAGGGGTCCAGCAGCAATGGGGAGACCCTGGGGGAGATGGGGAGGGGCATGAGGGAATGGAAGAGAACAGGGCCAGTGCCTTCCCTGTCCAGTTAGGCACCCGGGAGGCTGTTGGGCTAATCCTCTGCCCTCGGAGACTCCCTCCTGCCACGCAGAGCACAAGCCCCGTCCCTACACCCCAGCCAGGGACCCACCTCTACCCTTGGAGACCCCCTCCAACGCTCTGGGCCTAAACCCCACCCACACACCCTCACTCAGGGCCCTACCTCCAAACTCCAGAACCCCACACTCCAGAGGCCTTCCTTCCACGTGCTGCCTCTCCGCTCTGGGCAGGTCCTAAGCAGAGGCCCCACCCCACGCTCAAGCATCACCAGCCCCCCAACCTAGGTCCCGCCCCACCCTAAACCCTGCCCCTGCCTAAGTTCCACCCCGGCCTAAATTCCGCCCCCATAGCCAAGGCTTTTTTTTTTTTTCGTCTTTTAGATGGGGTTCTGTTTTACCTTGTTGATTCATTGTTGTTGATTCTTTTATATTTTTATTTTTCTTAATAAATTTTTTATATTTCTAATTTTATTCTTTATACTTAGTTCGTGATCACTCCTTTTGGCTTGCTCCCCCCCACCCCTTTTCTCTTTTTTCTGTTGCGGTTTTAACTTGCCTTGTTTCATTTGTTTCAATTATACTTTTATTTTTCCTAATATATATTTTTCTTTTTTTTTAACATTTTTATTAGAGTATAATTGCTTTACAATGGTGTGTTAGTTTCTGCTTTATAACAAAGTGAATCAGTTATACATATACATATGTCCCCATTTCTCTTCCCTTCCTAATATATTTTTTATCTTTCTAATTTTACTTTGATTTTTATTCTTTGATATTGTACTTCTTTTTTTTCTTTCTTTCTTCCTTTTTTTTTTTTTTTTTTTAAACTGCCCCACAAAACTTGCAGGATCTCAGTTCCCAGGCTGGAGGCCGGGCGTGAGCTCCGAATACAAACCGCTGGGCCAACAGAGAACCTCAGACCACAGGGAATATCAGTCAGAGTGAGCCCTCCCGGAGGTCCTCATCTCAGCACCAAGACCCAGCTCTATCCAACTGCCTGCAAACTCCAGTGCTGGACGTCTCAGGGCAAACAACCAGTAAGACTGGAATACAGCACCACCCATCAAAAAAAAAAAAAAAAAAAAAAAAAAGACAAAAAAAAATGTTACAGACAAAGGAGCAAGGTAAAAACCTACAAGATCAAATAAATGAAGATGCAATAGGCAACCTACCTGAAAAAGAACCCAGAGTAATGATAGTAAAGATGATCCAAAATCTCAGAAACAGAATGGAGAAAATACAAGAAACATTTAACAAGGACTAGAAGAACTAAAGATGAAACAAACAGTAATGAACAACACAATTACTGAAGTTAAAAATACTCTAGAAGGAATCAATAATGGAACAACTGAGGCAGAAGAATGGATGAGTGAGCTGGAAGATAAAATGGTGGAAATAACTGCCAGGGAGCACAATAAAGAAAAACAATGAAAAGAATTGAGGACAGTCTCAGAGATGTCTGGGACAACATTAAATGCACCAACAGTCGAATTGTAGGGGTCCCAGAAACAGAGGAGGAAAAGAAAGGGTCTGAGAAAATAAGAGATTATAGTCAAAAACTTCCCTAACAGGGGAAAGGAAATAGTCAATCAAGTCCAGGAAGCACAGAGAGTCCCATACAGGATAAACCCAAAGAGAAGCACTCTGAGACACATATTAATCAAACTATCAAATATTAAATATGAAGAAAAAATATTAAAAGCAGCAAGGGAAAAGCAACAAATAGCATACAAGGGAATCCCCATAAGGTTAACAGCTGATCTTTCAGCAGAAACTCTGCAAGCCAGAAGGGAGTGGCAGGACATATTTAAAGTGATGAAAGGGAAAAACCTACAACCAAGATTACTCTACCCAGCAAGGATCTCATTCAGATTCGATGGAGAAATTAAAACCTTTACAGACAAGCAAAAGTTGAGAATTCATCACCACCAAACCAGCTTTACAACAAATGCTAAAGGAACTTCTCTAGGCAGGAAAAACAAGAGAAGGAAAAGACCTACAAAAATAAACCCAAAACAATTAAGAAAATGGTAATAGGAACATACATATCAATAATTACCTTAAATGTAAATGGATTAAATGCTCCAACCAAAAGACATAGACTGGCTGAATGGATACAAAAACAAGACCCATACATATGCTGTCTACAAGAGACGCACTCCAGACCTAGGGACACATACAGACTGAAACTGAGGGGATGGAAAAAGATATTCCATGCAAAAGGAAATCAAAAGAGAGCTGGAGGGGCTTCCCTGGTGGCACAGTGGTTAAGAATCCGCCTGCCAATGCAGGGGACACGGGTTCAAGCCCTGGTCTGGGAAGATCCCACATGCGCAGAGCAACTAAGCCACAACTACTGAGCCTGCATTCTAGAGCCTGCGAGCCACAACAACTGAAGCCCATGCACCTAGAGCCCATGCTCCGCAACAAGAGAAGCTACCGCAATGAGAAGCCCACGCACCACAACAAAGAGTAGCCCCTGCTCACCACAGCTACAGAAAGCCTGCACAGAGCAACGTAGACCCAATGCAGCCAAAAATAAATAAACTTATTAAAAAAAAAAAAAAAACGCTGGAGTAGCAATTCTCATAGCAGACAAAATAGACTTTAAAATAAAGACTGTTACAAGAGACAAAGAAGGACACTACATAATGATCCAAGGGATCAATCCAAGAAGAAGATACAACAGTTGTAAATATGCACCAACATAGGAGCACCCCAATACATAAGGCAAATGCTAACAGCTATAAAAGGGGAAATTGACAGTAACACAATAATAGTAGGGGACTTTAACGCCCCACATTCACCAATGGACAGATCATCCAAAATGAAAATAAATAAGAAAACAGAAGCTTTATGTTTTTTAATTTTTTTTTCTTTTTTAATTTATTTAATTAATTTATTTTTGGCTGCATTGGGTCTTCGTTGCTGCACACGGGCTTTCTCTAGTTGCAACGTGTGGCGACTGCTCTTCGTTACATTGCGCAGGCTTCTCACTGCAGTGGCTTCTCTTGTTGCAGAGCATGGGCTCGAGGTGTGTGGGCTTCAGTAGTTGTGGCACGTGGGCTCAGTAGTTGTGGCTCGTGGGCTCTAGAGCACAGGCTCAGTAGTTGTGGTGCACGGGCTTAGTTGCTTCACGGCATGTGGGATCTTCCCAGACCAGGGCTCGAACACGTGTCCCCTACATTGGCAGGCGGATTCTTAACCACTGCGCCACTGGGGAAGCACGGAAAACAAGCTTTAAATGACACATTAAACAAGATGGACTTAATTGATATTTATAGGACATTCCATCCAAAAACAGGAGAATACACTTTCTTCTCAAGTGCTCATGGAATATTCTCCTGGATAGATCATACCTTGGGTCACAAATCAAGCCTTGGTAAATTTAAGAAAATTGAAATCATATCAATTATCTTTTCCAACCAAAACACCTTAAGACTAGATATCAATTACAGGAAAAAAAACTGTAAAAAATACAAACACATGGAGGCTAAACAATATGCCACTAAATAACCAAGAGATCACTAAAGAAATAAAAAAATACCTAGAAACAAATGACAATGAAAACAGGGCGACCCAAAACCTATGGGATGCAGCAAAAGCAGTTCTAAGAGGGAACTTTATAGCAATACAATCCTACCTCAAGAAACAAGAAGCATTTCAAATAAACAACCTAAACTTACAGCTAAAGCAATTAGAGAAAGAAGAACAAAAAATACCCAAAGTGAGCAGAAGGAAAGAAATCATAAAGATCAAATCAGAAGTAAATGAAAAAGAAATGGAAACAATAGCAAACATCAATAAAACTAAAAGCTGGTTCTTTGAGGAGATAAACAAAATTGATAAACCATTAGCCAGACTCATCAAGAAAAAAAGGGAGAAGACTCAAATCAACAGAATTAGAAATGAGAAAGGAGAAGTAACAACTGACACTGCAGAAATACAAAGGATCATGAGAGATTACTACAAGCAACTATATGCCAATAAAATGGACAACCTGGAAGAAATGGACAAATTCTTAAAAAGTACAACCTTCTGAGACTGAACCAGGAAGAAATAGAAAATATAAACAGACTAATCACAAGCACTGAAATTGAAACTGTGATTAAAAATCTTCCAACAAACAAAAGCCCAGGACCAGATGGCTTCACAGGCAAATTCCATCAAATATTTAGAGAAGAGCTAACACCTATCCTTCTCAAACTCTTCCAAAATATAGCAGAGGGAGGAACACTCCAAACTCATTCTACGAGGCCACCGTCACCCTGATACCAAAACCAGACAAGGATGTCACAAAAAAAAACTACAGGCCAATATCACTGATGAATATAGATGCGAAAATCCTCAACAAAGTACTAGCAAACAGAATCCAACAGCACATTAAAAGGATCATATGCCATGATCAAGTGGTGTTTATCCCAGGAATGCAAGGATCCTTCAATATATGCAAATCAATCAATGTGATACACCATATTAACAAATTGAAGGATAAAAACCATATGATAATAGATGCAGAAAAAGCTTTTTTTTTTTGTGGTACGTGGGCCTCTCATTGTTGTGGCCTCTCCTGTCATGGAGCACAGGCTCCGGACGTGCAGGCTCAGTGGCCATGGCTCATGGGCCCAGCCGCTCCACGGCATGTGGTATCTTCCCAGACCGGGGCACGAACCCGTGTACCCTGCATCGGCAGGTGGACTCTCAACCACTGCACCACCAGGGAAGCCCCCAGAAAAAGCTTTTGACAAAATTCAACACCCATTTATGATAAAAACCCTCCAGAAAGTAGACGTAGAGGGAACCTACCACAACATAATAAAGGCCATATATGACAAACCCACAGCCAATGTCATTCTCAATGGTGAAAAACTGAAACCATTTCCTCTAAGATCAGGAACAAGACAAGGCTGCTCACTCTCACTGCTATTATTCAACATAGTTTTGGAAGTTTTAGCCACAGCAATCAGAGAAGAAAAAGAAGTGAAAGGAATCCAAATTGGAAAAGAAGAAGTAAAATTGTCACTGTTTGCAGATGACATGATACTATACATAGAGAATCCTAAAGATGCTACCAGAAAACTACTAGAGCTAATCAGTGAATTTGGTAGAGCAGCAGGATACAAAATTAATGCACAGAAATTTCTTGCATTCCTATACACTAATGATGAAATGTCTGAAAGAGAAATTAAGGAAACACTCCATTTACCATTGCAACAAAAAGAATAAAATACCTAGGAATAAACCTACCTAAGGAGACAAAAGACCTGTATGCAGAAAACTGTAAGACACTGATGAAAGAAATTAAAGATGATACAAACAGATGGAGAGATATACCATGTTCTTGGATTGGAAGAATCAACATTGTGAAAATGACTATACTATGCAAAGCAATCTACAGATTCAATGCAATCCCTATCAAACTACCAGTGGCATTTTTCCCAGAACTAGAACAAAAAATTTCACAATTTGTATGGAAACACAAAAGACCCCGAATAGCCAAAGCAATCTTGAAAAAGATAAACGGAGCTGGAGGAATCAGGCTCCTGACTTCAGACGATACTACAAAGCTACAGTAGTCCAGACAGTATGGTACTGGCACAAAACCATAAATATAGATGAATGGAACAGGATAGAAAGCCCAGAGATAAACCCAAACATATATGGTCACCTTATCTTTGATAAAGGAAGCAAAAATATACAATGGAGTAAAGACAGCCTCTTCAATAAATAGTGCTGGGAAAACTGTACAGCTACATGGAAAAGAATGAAATTAGAACACTCCATAACACCATACACAAAAATAAACTCAAAATGGATTAAAGACCAAATGTAAGGCCAGAGACTATAAAACTATTAGAGGAAAACATAGGCAGAACACTCTATGACATAAATCACAGCAAGATCCTTTTTGACCCACTTCCTAGAGAAATTGAAATAAAAACAAAAATAAACAAATGGGAGCTAATGAAGCTTAAATCCTTTTGTACAGCAACGGAAACCATAAACAAGATGAAAGGACAGCCCTCAGAATGGGAGAAGATATTTGCAAATGAAGCAACTGACAAAGGATTAATTTCCAAAATATACAAGCAGCTCATGCAGCTCAATATAAAAAAAGCAAACAACCCAATCCAAAAACGGGCAGAAGACCTAAATAGATATTTCTCCAAAGAAAACCTACAGATTGCCAACAAACACATGAAAGGATGCTCAACCTCACTAATCATTAGAGAAATGCAAATCAAAACTACAATGAGGTATCACCTCACACCAGTCAGAATGGCCATCATCAAAAAATCTACAAACAATAAATGCTGGAGAGGGTGTGGAGAAAAGGGAACCTTCTTGCACTGTTGGTGGGAATTTAAATGGATACAGCCACTATGGAGAACAGTATGGAGGTCCTTAAAAAACTAAAAATAGAACTACCATAGGATCCAGCAATCCCACTACTGGGCATATATGCTGAGAAAACCATAATTCAAAAAGAGTCATGTACCAAAATGTTCATTGCAGCTCTGTTTACAATAGCCAGGACATGGATGCAACCTATGTGTCCATCATCGGATGAATGGATAAAGAATATGTGGCACATGTATACAATAGAATATTGCTCAGCCATAAAGTGAAACGAAATTGAGTTATTTGTAGTGAGGGGGATGGACCTAGAGACTGTCATACAGAGTGAAGTAAGTCAGAAAGAGAAAAACAAATACAGTATGCTAACACATATATATGAAATCTAAAAAAAAAAAAAAAATGGTTCTGAAGAGCCTAGGGGCAGGACAGGAATAAGGATGCAGACGTAGAGAATGGACTTGAGGACACAGGGAAGGGGAAGGGGAAGCTGGGACAAAGTGAGAGAGTGGCATGGACATATATACACTACCAAATGTAAAATAGATAGCTAGTGGGAAGCAGCTGCATGGCACAGCGAGATCAGCTCGGTGCTTTGTGTCCACCTAGAGGGGTCGGATAGGGAGGGTGGGAGAGAAACGCTAGAGGAATGGGATTTGGGGATATACGTTTGCATACAGCTGATTCACTTTGTTATACAGCAGAAACTAAGACAACACTGTAAAGCAATTATACTCCAATAAAGATGTTAAAAAAAAAAAACTAATGATGCACTATTTTCAAAGGTATGTGGAAACAGTGCTTTTATGGAGCACTTGTGGTGTATGTAAACTTTTGGTGCATAGTTCTATCAGAATCTTTAAACAAACCAAACGCATCTTTTGATAGAGTCAGACTCCTTCCAGAAATTGATCATAAGTAAATAGGCATGCATAGCTGTATTACAGGATTGTCAGTACAACATGTTTTATGTCCTTTAATTGGGCATTGGTTATGTAAATTGTGATACATTCATGCAATGGAATACTACACAGCCATTAAAAATGATGTTTTAGATATAGATTTATGGACATGGAAAGATGTTTATTACCTATTATATGAAAAAAGGTTATAAAATGGTATATAGAATATGATCATGTTTTTGCTAGAAGTATTACATATGATTAGGAAAATGTCTAGAAAGAGACATACCAAAATAATAGTAGTTAGTATCTATGAATGAAACAAAGTGATTTTTTAAAGTTATTTCTTCTCTATTGTCTAAATTTTCAAATAATGAACAGATGATCTATCACATAGGTAGAACAGATCATCCATCTATGCAACTATGTGTCATCTTTCTATATATCTCTGGTGGGGGAAGGAGCAAATTCTATGTTGTTATTTTTTCTGACTCTCTTACTGCTCTTCCAGTCACCCTGTAACCCACTGCTATTTGGCTTTTGCACTTACTTTGCTGCTGAAACTTTGCCAAGGTCACCTGTGACTTTCCATTTGTCAAATCTAATGTATACATTTCAGTTCTTATCAGTTGGACCTCTGGTTCTGTTCTTGTAAACCATCCCCTCCTTTTAAAAACTTTTTCCTCCTTTGGTTTCTGTGTCATCTGGTAGTTTTTTTCTTCTCACTTATTGAACTAGATCTCAGTATATTTCCTTGAATATATAGAGAATCATCGTCCACCCCTTATGTATAGATGTTCCCCATTTGTTCCTCATTTCTTTGTATTTTATGGTGCATACTATACTATTTTATGTATATCTCTATATCATATATATATCTATATCTATTTATGAAACTGCTCACAAGACATCATCCCCTGGATGATTTAAAACCATCTCACATTTCGTATATTCACATCTGAAGTCTCTTCTTCCTTTACCCCTCCGGTACTGTTTCTCTTTTTTCTCTACAGCTTTCTGTGAAAGGCCACCCTACCACCTGAATCAGACACCTGGAATCATCCTAGGCCTAGTCTTGTCTCTTCTCCTCATTCCTCACAGCCATGCTGCTGATCCCACATCCTTAAGGTCTTATGAATGAGTCCATTTCCTCGTCTCCATTCCCACTGCCAGGCTGTATTTCAGGCACACATGACTTTCTCCAGAATTTATGTAGTAGTCTTTAGTCTTAGCCTGGGTTCCACAAAAGCAGAATCTGAGAACAAGGCTTGTGCTCAGGTTTACTTGGGTAGTTCATCCTGGGGGGTAGGAATGAAGAAACAGAGAAGGAGGGAAAGCCAACACAGTCTGCTTTACCAAGCTGGCTACCACCACAAACCACTCTTGCTCAGTCGTGTAGAAATTTTCCATCTGTTATGTGAAAGGAGGAAGCTGAGCATTGATTTCTCAGCTTCCATTCCAGTTTTCAAGGGTGGTGCCATGGACATAGGGTGGTCTCATGGTCATCAAGTCCCCAGCAATTCCAGGCTGCACTTGGCATGAATGCCCAGCAGCGATTTTGACATCCCAAAGCCTCAGGAATCCCTGGTGCAGAAAGTGAGAGGTAAGTAACACATACTCCATACTCCAGCAGTGGCTTCCAGAAAAAGTGGTGGGTCTGAGAGGGTTTGAAGTGGCCCAGAGGAAGTGTGTGATTTACCTTCTAACTGATATTCCTGTCCTCCTTTTGAAATCCATCCTTTAGAGCAGAGTAACCTTCCTAAAACAAAATGATTATTGTCCTGCTTAAAATGTTTCAATGTCTCTCCTAGAGAATTCCAGAAAAATGTATGTTCCTTGGCATATCGTAAAGGCCCTCTCTTTATGACCTAGCTCCTTCTTACCTCCCACTTCCCCAAATAAACCCTTCCCAGAACATGTCTGACTCTTATTCCAGCTCCTTATCTATAATATCCTGTACCTTCTCCCGAGAATGCCCTTCCTCTCCTTTCTTGCTTAACTATTCTTTCCTTCAAGAAACCCTACTTGTCACTCTACTATACTTCCCAGGCTGGATTAGTCCCCCTCCTAACTGTTCCAGCAGCACCCTGTGTTTTCCTTCATCATAGAACTTATATTCTGTTACGTTTTGGGGGGTCTAATTTATCTGTTAAACTAGATTGTCAATTCCTAGCACATAATAAGTGCTAAATAACTGTTAAAATTGTTCCAAAATCTATGGGAAAGCTGCATATCAGGGAAAGTGAACCAACTGCATTACTGAAATGAAGAATAACCACATTCATGTATGTCTAAATACCTTTGATGTTTTAGTTCCTCTCAGAAGGTGTTAATCTAACGTGTGTCTGTTAGATGTGCCTTAGCGAGAATGCAGATTTTAAGCATTGCATGAAGGAGTAGTAGGTGAAGAGATGAGAGAGGTGGCAGCTCTGATATGCTGGAATGGTCCAAAGAGCAGTCTTGTTATTACTCATGGAAACACCACTTCGTGGCTCACCTGCCTGCAAGAAGTGTGAAAACTGATAACCAGTGTAACAATTTGCTAGAGGAAGCAGTTCAGCCCTGCAGATACATTGCACCCACACACTGGATCTGGCAAAGCTGTCACATGAGTCTGGATGAAATTGGGCTATGGGCCAGGATAATTTTTGTAGAGTTCAAAAATGTGACAAAAGGCACTAATACTGTACTTCCCCAAGAACTGAGTCTTGCCGTCAAGAGGTGTGGCATTGCTATAACCCTGGAAAGTGTGGCAAAGACTCAGGAAAATATCATAGGCTGAGAGATTATTTTTCACTTCCCAATAAATCTGCCAGGCTGAATTCATTTGCAAAAGAATAGATTCGGCTTGATTTGTTTGGCTTTTGTAGTTCAGCTTTCGTAGAATTAATTTGGGCCAAATATAACTCTATTTTTTAAATGAATAATTCTTCACTTGATTAGAAAAATAATAAAATGCTTATAAATATTTCTGGTTTTAGTGTTTCTAATGGTTGCCTTTCTAACTTCAAATAATACAAAACGGTGCTGTTTCTTCAACTGTAAACTTCAGGCATTATTTATTAGCTGAACTTCTGAGAAGCTGAAAGGTATTGTGTCTACTTAAGCTATACTTTCCACCTCCAATTTAAAACAGCTGTTATTTTTGTTTTATTTTTAATTTTACCATGACAGCATCTCGTAACTCCCAATGATGTTAGATAACATTAAACATTTATTTAGTGCTTACTGTATGCCAGGATCTCTTCTAAACACTTTATATAAAGTCATTTATCCTAAATTGGACCTATGAAATAGAGAGTATTATCCCCATTTTTCAGACATAGAAACTGAGGCACAGAGCAGTTTCTTGCATAACTTGTGAAAGGTTACCAGTTAATAAGTGGTAAAGCTGGGATGACTCTATTAACTGTGCTATTAATTATTATGCTCTACAGTTTCCCTTGGAGGAAACTATTAGAATCATGTGTCTACTGACCCCCTTGCATCTAACAGCTCTTCTTCCCTTTTCACTCTCCACAGACATCCTGTTCACCTTCTAGAGTGGGAGTATCATTCTTCCTTCTTTTCGCTCTCTGTCTCTTCTCCCTCAGAGCACACCCTCTCTTCTGTCTGCCTGTAGGTCCCTGAAGCGAAAGGCAGCCCCTTCGAGTCCTGGGCACTGAGGGTGGGAGAGGTCGTGCTGATGGTGGGCGTGCTCTCACGTGCACGGTCCAGGCTCCAGTGCGAGGGGTGTCCTGGGGCAGGGGGCCTCATGGAGGCCAGTGCGGGATGGCCATGTGGGTGGAGAGCATTAAGCTGTCTGCTCTGAAAAAAGTTTTAAATTTTATGTTGTCAAAATTGATAACATTTTCCTCTGTTATGTAACATTTTAAAGTTTTCCAGGTTCAGTTTATAGATGAATTCAAAGGTTAAACTTTGATAAGCAGCATTCACATTATTATGACCAAGTGAATACCATCCAGTGTAGAGACAAGTAAGTCATGTGTTAGGATTCAAAACTCGATGTTTCAACTTTGTTACCAATCAAAGCCAAATGATCCTTGTATCCAGTTCAAATGGATTTCCATTTCTTATCAGCAAGCCCTCTTCCAGATGCTCAAAGTCAGGTCACATTTTGGTTTACATTGTTCTGAGGACCTTCTTTCCTTCCTTCCTCTCTCCCTCCCTCCCTTCCTTCCTCACAAAAAACAAAACAAAACAAAAACACTTTTAATGTTCCTTTAAAAAGGCACCATATAGTGACAGAGTCATTTCTTGCCCCACTCCTCCCCCCATCCCCTACCCTATCCCAAGAAAAGGGAAGAGGGTGACCCACAGCTGACTGAGTCAAGACACTGCCCCCTGGCTCAATAGGGATTGCAAATGGAAGTTGTCTTCTGATACAAATAGTTACAAAATGCACATGCCTTCTAGACAGCAATTTTGCAGTTCTCATTCTCATCTGTCTAATAGAAACAAATTTAGAATTTACAGGATTATAAAACCACAAATCAATACATCACAACTTAATCATCCATATCCAAACAACTCACCACTTGTCTGGATTCCCCCCACTTCCTTCAGTACTCAGTGTCTCCACCTCTCATTCTGTATACCTCTCTCTCTCTCTCTTTCCGTCGTTTTTGTTCCCCTCTACTCTCTGGCTCTTCTTGCCCTTTTCTCTCTTTCTGCCTTACGCCGCCGGTCCTGCCTCTCACTCTGCAGACTTGTTGCCCTCTTGTTGATCTTTCTCCCCGACCTTTCTGATGGGACATGACTTTCTTGTAAGGTTCCTTCCCCTCACCCGCTGCCACCTCCCAGAGTGTTGTTTATAGAGGAATTTTAATCTCTTTTCAGCCCCCTATCTTCTGGTCTTCATCCTTACCTCTGACCTTGAATTCGTTGTCTCTCTGGGGTTCTGCATCAAGATTAACAGTCTTTTTTTCTCTGCTTTTCTTCCTTCTATGAATTCGAAGTCTCTGCTTCCTCCATTGATTTTATCCTTCAACAGGCTTTTATTCTCTTTCCATCTTTTAGGAATGTGTTCAAACCTCTCCTCTATCGATGTTTTCCCTTCTGTCTGTCCACTTTTATTACATTATTTCTTCACTCTTTCTTGTTGAAGTCTTTATTGGGTAATCATTTGTGATTAAGCTGCATTTTTAACTAGAAATCCTACTTGGCCCACATTATAAATGTAATAGTCAAAGTGACTATATCTATATATCTATATCTGTATGTAAAATCTTGCACGTGTACAAATAGGACTGTTAGACAAAAACAGCATTGTTTCTTTAAAACTAAATGCCTTTGATATAGATGAACGTTTACTTAGAAATACCTAAGAATTAAGGATGATTTCAGAATAGTATTCTTCAGCTCCCACCTACCCCAGGCTAGTAATACAGAGAAAACTTTGTTATTGGATCAACCATTAATTAGACTCCTTAACAGCTCAATCACATGTATAGCACAATAATAACTGATGTTCATATTGATGGCCTTCAGGCAATGTAAGATGCCAAAGCACCTTCATAATTACCAGAACAAAGTTAAATTATGTTCGAGATTAATTTTAGTGCAAATTATTTTTATTATTTGTGATAAGTATATTTATTGCTCTACCAGATTACAGAAAGAACTTGAGGTGGTTTGCATAAAAGCATGCTACACAAAAAGATAAAAGAAAACCACGGGGAAGAGAGTAGGAATGGTAAGTGGAAGCGAGGATTGAGGTTGGCACTCAAAGTGCCTGCAGAGTGTCTGGTGTATTGTTAGAAGAGCACCACACGTTTTATTCAGGATGCTCAAACCGCTGAACAAAAACCAGTTCCACTGCCAGCAGGACTAGTTCCTTGATTTCCAGTGAGCATAATACAAACACTTCGCTGTGGAGGACAGCTACTGCTGGAACGGGGCTGGGGCAAATTACTTCCTGTGGGCTGTGGTTAAGAAGTTATGCTTGGTGTAGAGTGTGATGTTCTCCATAACTTCTTCACAGTAACGGTAGCAGTATGACACATATGGGAGCTTTAGTAAATACGACAAATGGAATTCAATAGGGTACAATTATAAGCAACTTTATTCTCCCGCTCCCACACTACCATCATTTAATACCTGTTGATTTCCCCCACTCCTTGTGTGAAATTTAGGACAGGTCCCTCAGGTTTTCTTAGCATTCTCAAAAGATGAAATGTTTCCGCTCACTTCTGGTCACCAGAATAGTCTCCATTTTGTTTTTATTATGTTCAGGCCATGAAAATAATGAAAACTCTGAACTTCATTTGAAGTTGAACTTTTCTTCTCCTTCCGGGCTGGGCTGGAAGTCTGTGGTGATAAAGGAGGGCAAGGTCTTACTTCTTACTTCCTTCTAGGTTTTGCAGTGTTCTCTCTCTCTTTCCTTACTACGCCCTCCCTTCCTACCACTGTGACTAAGTTGTCCCGGATTCCTCTGCTTTGGGGAAGAGTGGGGAAGTCAGCATCGGGAAGCATCTTATCAATACTTCGCAGGTTGTGCTGTACCCTCACTAGTAGGACAAGAGTAGCTAGAGCCCCCTGCCGCCTGGTCTCTTTCCAGGCTCTTCTCCCTCAGGTGGTGGATCCTTTAGGGGGTGCCAGACACCAGTCTCCTGTGCCCTCCACATTCCAGAAAACACATATCAAGTTCTTGAAATGTTCTCCTTAAAGCCCCTTTCTCCAAGCTGAGGTAAAGCTGAAGGAAATATCCTTCTTCCTCCCAAGGGAGGGGCGAGTGAAAAATGTCACAACACTGCAAGTTTTCTTTCCCGCCTCTTCTACGAAACCTTCTTATACCCATGACATATGGGGTTCAACTAAAGGTTGAAACAACTGCTTTCTGACACCTCCTTTGTCATCTATCGTTTGGCTCTCAGCTTCTTGGTGGCCTCTGCTGAAACTGATTCAAAACAGAGTCCCATTTTAATATCTTGCTACATTTTTAATAAAGCTTGGAAGGAAAAGTGGATGGGAAATATTGTTAAAGTGCTTTTCTGCTTAGAGGACCAAAACAGTGTGTTTCAGATGTGAGGTGCTCTGCTAGTCCAGGTAGATGGCATTTTATTCTGTTATCTACTTTCCCCATTTAACTATAAAATTGGTAGATATTCATTTTCAATAGATTAGAAGCATTGATAAACAAAAATTGTTAAAATTACTCTGTCCCATCTTTCAGGGATAGTTACTATTAACCTTGGTTACTATCCTTTTATAGTCTTCTTATAATGGATAATCCTTGCCATCTGAATCTCACTATCCAAATCATTGTTTAAATGGCTTGTAACGTTTTTTCCCAAAATTCACCATCTGAAAGGAAGACTTGTTATAACAAATCCACATTATTACAGCAGCAAAACTGTTTTGATTTGTGCACAAATTCAGGAGAGAAAATAGAATGTTGCAGTAGATTCTCAGCTCTTCTTTTGTCAATACCTAATCTTGTCTTACACAGTTTAAACATGTTGTGCATTATCTCATCAGACTCCCCACATTACTACATGAAAATGTTTTCTAAGAATGCTGGAAAGCCTATGAAGAAAGTAGATGAGCCCACGAATTGGAGGAAACTATTGACAAAGGTGATTGAACTGCAAAGCAAATTTTTAATGTTGATGAAATTGGGCTATTTTGAAAACAAATGCTATCTTGTACGTTCATTTCAGAAAAAGGAGACAAAAGTCCTAAGAACATAAACCATCCCAAAGAGGCTAACACTGCTTTAAAGTGAATTTGTTTCTAAGCTAAAGCCTCCGTTGGCGTATCACTTAAAAAACCCCAGTACCTTTTAGGGACTATTGAGTAAATTGTCTGTTATGTGATAATCAACTCATAAAGATTGGGTGACCAAGGCAGTATTCAGTCATTACATGAGGATCTAACTGTCTCTATTCATCAAAGGGTACACAAAGATGGAAAACTTGCAAACAATGCTTTTTTGATAATAGACAATGCTCCCAGATGTCCTTCTAGTGTGGACAATTACAGAGATAATACCACAGTGGTCTTTATGTTTCCCAGCATTATGTCTTATTGTAGCCTCTGAGAGCCCTGCAGCCTTCAAGGCATATTGTTTACAGATGGTGATGCACTGTGTGGCACGTATGTGCTGATATAGAGTCTGGTGATGCAGGCAACACTGCTTCGATTAAGGATTCATGGAAGAGTTTTGACATTCAGAAGGTCTTCAAATTTATCAACTGGGTTTGGCATGTATCGTAACAAACAATGAATGGAGTATGGAAAAAAACTGGTCCCGCAATTGTTGCTGACTTCCAAGGTTTCAAGGAAGTGATTAACACAAAGCAAAGATCCTAAATCTTGTGCGGGAGGCTAGATTTAGTGAAATGGATGGTACAAAGAACTTACAACCAAGAAACTTGTTCAACCTGATGTTCATTCTAGGTCAAAGGAAGAGAAAGAAGGGGAGCCGTAAATACCTGTTGCTGGATCTTTCAAAAACTTGGAATTATGCAGATAAAATATTTATTTTTGTAAGTTTTTGTTTGTTTGCTGGTTTTGGTTCTTGGCCATCTGCTATTTCAGATAATGGTTTATAGCCACCCACTTCTAGAGACTCAAGTGCCAAAAAGAGAAGGCTGTCCACAAGATCCTTGGATTTGAACATAGGTGCACCTCAGGTGTGTGCTGTTTTACCTGCTCTCTGCTAGCTAACTCCCTCACTGCACCCACCCCTGAGTAGCATCACTGTCTACCTAACTGAGGCTCCATCTTCCTCTCCATAAATCCCTCCTTATTTGGTAAGTAATCATTTTTAAAATGTTTCATGTTTGCTTATTTAAGTTCTATCTATATTCATTTCATAACTTTAAATATATGGTAGTTTTTAGTTTACATTATAGTATATGCTTGTTGTACAGAAGAAAAGCTAATTTCTACTGTATTGTTGCCTATTACATGAAAATATATCCACTAAAAAGCCCATTAAATAATTATGTGTTTGACATTTTACCTAATAGATTTATGCAGAAATCCTTGGGGTTATTATTATATAGGTGTTTATATCATGAGTGTGCCCCTCCTACCGTCTCGTTGGATTTCTTCTTTATGTCTTTGGATGTAGAATATCTTTTTTGGTAGGTGCCAGTCTTTTCTTGTCGATGGTTGTTCAGCAGTTAGTTGTGATTTTGGTGTTCTCACGAGAGGAATTGAACTCAAGGTCTTTCTACTCCACCATCTTGTCTCCCTATATAGGTGTTTAAGAATATCTAGTTAAATTTTGGAAAATTGGTTGGGGTTTTGGGATGGTCTTGAAACAGATATAAGGCCCATTCTCCACTCCGTCCAAATTTGATATCCAACATATCAAACCAAGAAAAGGATTAGATTCAAATCACAAGCAATGCCTGTATATAAATTTGTTATGAAAAATGGGTTACTCTCTTACTGATTTAAACCTGCTTTTTCACAATATATTGTGACCATATCTCTATGTAATATAATGGTATATGTTGAAATTTATAAAAATAGATGACTTTCCCTGTTTATGTAATGGATAAGCCAAGCCTCAGAATGTCTGCCACACCCGTACCTCCCTTCTGAAGGTTTTCTATATCCATGGCCCCTGCTGAGGGAGCAGAACCATATCGTTTCTTACAAACAGGGAGCTGTTTCTTGTCACCTGACTCCACCTCTCTGGTCACAAATGATTGGAGCAGAGGAGGGTACTTCCTCAAGGATTGCAAACTCAAAAGCCAACAGAGGCCAGGCAAGTGAGCAGGCAGATGCGTGAGACAATAGGGAGAGTTCACTGGAGACAGCAAAGAACTGGGGACGGCATGTCCTATCTTCAGGGAGAGGATGATACTCAGCTCTTGCCAACCGTTGTCATCCAGGAATAAAGACTAAGGATAGTCCAGATCTTTAGATTTTCAAGAAAAGCTAAAAATTCCTATTTTAGATAAAATTCCCTGAAGCGAAAAATGATTTTGTGTTTCTTTAATTTCTGGTTAGGCTAAACTTCTTTTGGTATGTATGTTTTTCATTTTTTAGTAAATAAACTGAGCTCTTGATAATTATCGAAGGGCAAAGAGACTGAGATTTTAATCTTCTAACAGGTACTTAGAGCCATTCTGTGTTTCTAGTGAAATGTGGAGACCTGTGCTTTCATAGTCCCTGAGAAGGGTCACTGCCGATGGTTGTGGAGATTATGTTCCAGTTGGCCATGAGAGGCGAGTCAAGACTGAAGAACAGCCTTATACTTATCAAGGCACATGCCCTGGCATGGAGCTCCATCAGGCTGGAGGAAGGGGAACTTGCTTGTAACCTTTTAGGCTGTATTTCTAATAATTTGCTTAAAAGCGTGTTTTGTTCTAATGACTTTATTTAGGGATGGGAATACTGTTCTCCCTACCTCTCCCACCTCCCATAGCTGAGTCATCTGAGAAAGGGGACTTTTCCAGATTTCTGCAGGGGCCTCACCACCCTACCCTAAGGTACTCAGACAGGGTGTGAATTGGTGGAGCAGAGAACGAAACCACTATTACTGATATCAGTGTATTGCATCCCATAGGGATGTTGGGACAAAATACAAGATGAAAACTAATGCCATAGTGTATGGCAGTAATAATCTTAGCCTTGAACATTGTTCTTTTGTCAGATATTTTATAAATACCCATAAAACCTCCTTCCCTAGACATACCAGGTCATAGAGCAATCATGGAGCATCCTTTAGAGAGTCCCTATGTGTTGCGAACTCCCCAGGGATGCCTCTTCCAGAGAGAGATGCCATTTATCCATCTTCTACTTATAACAGTTGAGTTTGTTCCCGTTTTGTGCAGAAGCCCAGTATTTCCAAAATAACGAATACAGATACATTGTCCATTTTGTGAATTACGTAATTTAAAATATTGGAATAATTCATATTAATATGAAACATATCATTGATGGCAAACATTCCATGTATTGGAATGAACATGTTTTTAAAAATCAAAAGACCAGAATTCAAATCTCAGCTCTACCACCTACTGCCTATGATATCCTGAGTAAGTTTCTTTTGTAATTTTATCTGTATCCCCATTTAATTTGAAAAATGAGGATAATAATGTTTTCTTCTTTTGGCTGTTGTCAGGAATAATTAAAATTATGCATGCAAAGACAATAGCCCCCAAATGTTAATTAATTCCATTCCCTCATATGTGTAATAAACATATCAGTACCTTCAAATGGTGACCAACTTATGAAAGCTTCATTGGTTAAGATCATAACCATGATCCACCAGAAATAAATATTGGGAGTCACAAAGGAGTAACAGGTACTTGTATAATATATTTTCATTTTTATTAATATTCTCACTCAGATCATCGTGTGTCATAAAGTCCTCGTTTCTCTTAAAGCCATGAGACATTCGTCCTTTAATAATTTGCCTGACTAGACATATGTAATTTTGTTTTTCCTAAGGGGTAAGGAACTTTTCAGATCTTTCATCCTCACCAAGTACCTAGGGCACAAGGCATGGGTTAGGCCAGAGGCCTCATTTTACAGATGAGGAGATTCAGTGATTTATTCCTAACTGAGACCGATCTCATAAATCCTCATAATGTGGGCAAGGGAGTAGGACTTTCAGCAGCTTGACCAGAAGAGAATCTGATAGGCTTGTGTATTATGTGAAAAATTTGACTAACATTTTTGCTACAGCGCTCTAAAGCTTTTATCACATTAAACTATGAATTAACACTAATGATGCTCATTAGGCAGTGTTCACCTCTTATTCTCAGTATACGTATAAGGGATTAAAAAAAATAAAATTTACATGATTACTCCACAAATTTCCTAGGACAGCTTTTTTTTTTTTTTTTTTTTAACTTCACAGATTTGAATTACTAAATTTTTTGTTCTCTCTGAACCTCAATAGTCTCTCCTGGGAGTAAAAGAGCTAATATAACCCATGTTTCCCCACTTTGCTTTCTCTAACGGAATAGGTGAATGATTAAAGAGATAATGAATGTGAGAAGAGCTTCCTGGAGGAAAGACATTTCATAAACATGAAGTGAAGACTTGGCTGACTCATGAATTCTATCAGCTCAGAGATATGGATAAATCTTTTGGTATGAACCCTCGCTACTTAATCTACCCACCTCACAAACACCTTAAAAGTGGATTCTGGAGAGTTTCCAAAATGTCAAACTGATCCTACTTACAGCAAAATTCATCATACAGTTTGTAATTAACACCAAGTATTTATGAAATTCAATGATTCATCTCTCAATGTTTTTACTGATTGGGAAGCAGATTAGTACTCAGGTCTAGCATGGAGTTGGAAGGCCTATGTAAGGTAGCCAAACCTGCTTACTTGGCTTCTTATGGTCTTTTAGAACAAAAAGTGCTGTCCCAGAACCACTCCCTTTAAAACAGATTGATGTTTTTATTTTCTGAAGCTTTTCTAGGAGAATGGAAGTGAATTGGTAAAATTTTGAAATGCCAAAAGCAAAAGATAAAAACTCACAGCTGGAAAAATTGAATGACTACTATATCCAGCTGTTTCCCAAGGACCTAGAGTATGTTGGGGATGTCAAGATGTTATTGTAGATGTGGCTGGAAGCTCCTCATTATGCTTCTGGCCCTGTGGGGTGAAATGGAAAACAATTTCAGCAGAACAAATAAAGAAATGATTTTCCAACCCAACTTTTGTGTTAAGTGAGAGCCATAGCATTTTGTTAGATTAGAAAATCAGTCAAGAGACACAGTACAGTTACGCACATTTAAGATTGTTATGTATTCTTGATGAATTGGCTTTTAAAAAATCATTATAAAATGTCCTTCCCCTGTATGAACTTCCTTAGCTTGGCCTCCTCTGTCAGTGCTCTTCTATCTGCTTTTTGTAACAATTTTTTGAAATGTCTTGTCTGTTGCTGGTTTTCATAACCTCTTCATTGTTGCAAATTTAGAAATTATCAGATGGCATCTCCAATCATTGGGATAAAGCTGGACTTTTTAATGGTGCTGGACAACTGGGTAATCATTTGGAAGAAGTTAAAATTAGATCCACGTCTCACATTATACCCAAGAAGAAGCTCCAAAGGAGTGAGGGATCTAAATGTAAAAAATACAAACATACAAGTATGTGAAGAAAACATGGATAAATTCCTCTTTAACATTATTAAAGACACAGGGGCTCTAACTGTGACTCAAAATCCAGGGTCAATAAAAGCAAAGATTAAGAAATCTGACTACATAAAAGTTTAATAAAAAAAGATTTGTGACCAAAAAAAACCACATATCATAAACAAAACCAAAGGAAAAACTAGGAGAAAATATCTGTAACATATACCACAGACAAAGATTATATATATATATATAAATACATATATATATAATCTTTGTCTGTGGTATATGTATATATGAGAGAGGAAGAGAGAACTTGTAGAAATTGAGAAACAAAGGACCAAAACCTATTAGAAAAATGGGAAAAAATCATGAGTAGACACAAAAATATATAAGGAGCATTTGAACATATGGAAAGATGTTCAGATTCACTTATAATTAGAGAAATGTACATTCAAACAATACTGAAGTATAATTTCTCACTATCAAACTGGCAAAAATAAAAAACTATGTCAACATGTTTTGTTGGTGATGCTGTGAGGACACAGACACTCCCTAGTAAGTACCTGGTGAGAATGTGCACCAGTACAGCTCTTCTAGAGGGAAAGTTGGTAATACTTAAAAGAACTACATATGCACTTGGTCTTTGACCCAGAAAATCCCACTTCTAGGGCTCTACCCTGAAGATGTACTTCCAATATGTACAAAATACATATGCCAAGGTTATTTAAGACAGCATTGTTTGTAATTAGAAAATATTGACAAGAAGTAAATTCCAACACATTGGGGAGTGATTGGATAAATTATAGTACACCTAGACAATGGAGTACTCTGCTACTGTAAAAAAAAGAATGAGAAAGATCTCTGTGAACTGACATGCAGTGATTTACAGGACATATTTACTAGTAAGTGAAAAGGAAAAGTACAAAAGAATATATATAGCATGATACCCTTTATGTGAGAAGGAAGGGAAATAAAAAAATACACATGTATCTGCACATGTATACAAAAGAGATACAGGAAAGATAAATGAGAAACTAAGGAGATTGGTTATCTACAGAGATTGGTAGGAAAGGTGCAGGAAGAAGGAATGGATGGGGACAGGTTAGTAGGGATGAAAAGGAAGAGATACTTTTCTGAGTATTTTTTTTATAGGTTTGACTTTTAGAACCATAGTCATATTTCACATACATACCTTCTCCCCATTTAATAATTAAAATCAACCAGGAACTGGGAGAAAATCCAAAATGGAATGTAATCAGTAACAAATGAACCTAACTGTATTACAAATGGGTGACATTATTGCACTGAGGTTGAACGGACAGAAAAGCACAAACCTAAATAGCTTTGGAAAATAATATTTTGGCTGGATTCTGTGAGGCTAAAGATAAAAAGAACTGTATGCAAATACTGTTATCTAGTTAGTAAATCTGTTTCTCATAGGGGTATAGATGAGCAATTGTGTAACTACTTTATGTGTATACTAGTATTGAACAAACAAATGAATATATTGTAGAAAATGAGAGCTGGATCTGTCACTGTTGGGGAAAGAAGTTAGAGATAAATCAAGGGAAAAAGGTGGAATGAGCCTCATGGTGTTGGATTGGAATCATAGGTATGATTCATGAATATGAATTTACAGATTTTATATATGTATAGACACAGATCGATATATGTAGAAATAAATGTAGATGTGTGTATGTGTGGGTTAGTATTCATATGTATATTTCCCATCTTTGTCCACTGAGAGAGCCCAGGAGTAATGATACTCTGGTAGCCATGAGTACTCCTAGTGGCAAAATCTCGGTTTATAAATTCGCTTGTCCTGTGAAAGAAACCAAAACTCTTTGGAAAAGCTGGGGAGGAAAAAAATAAAAGATGCGACTGGAACATCTTGTGATGTCAGAGAAAAGAAGTATTCAAAAAAAGGATGACAGTGTGTCATAAGGACACAGGAGCTAAGGTGGAACTCCCAATGGCCAAGAATGGAATGATTCAAACAATAAAAATATATAACAGTAACATTGGATTATGACCAGTAGAGTAAAATAAGTATCCTTGAGTCAATACGGATATAAATACATAATAAAATAAATAAATTTCATTTATTTATGAAAGGAAAACTCTTTATGTAAGGAGAAGGGACAACTCTTCCCTATAGAAAAAATTTCAATTAAAAAATGTTGAAGGAATGAAGGAAATATAAAATCATTACTGGGCAAACTCAATAGAAAGAACCACTAAGTAAGATAGATGCTAAAATCATTGGGCAAAAGTTTAAGGAGAAACAGGGTTTTAGCACAGTCTCAAACCATCTCCATTAATTACAAAGGGAATAATAGTAACTTCAGAGAGGAAAAACTTCACAGACACCACCTTGATCAAGGTTAATATGACCAGTAATAAGGCATGACCCTCTGATATGTGCTGAGAAGGACAAAACATTACTTCATGTAGTATTCTTGCCCAAAAGGCTTAAGGTCAATCTAATTATGAGAAAACATGAGAAAACAACCAAATTGAACACCTGTGAAATGTATCATGTATTCAAAGAGTACATTATATATATACACAGACACACATATGAAGCACAGATTAAAGAATAATAAAACAAATATTCACATCTTACCATTAGGCTTAAATAGTACCAACACCTCAGAAGTTCCTATGATCCCTTCCTCAATTTTATCCTCCATATTCTTCTACCAAAGGTAACCGCTTCTCTCAATAGTGTGTTAATAATTTCCCTCTTCTTTTTTTATGGTTTTACCACATGTATATATATTTTTCCTAAATAATGTACTGTTTAGTAAACAATGAATTCATATGGTATATGGTATATTAGCTGGACCCAGCTCTGCAAAGTTACAATCAAGGTGTTTGGAGCTGAGCCATCTCAAGGCTCAACTTGGGGAGGATCTGCTAACAAGCTCAGTCACATGGCTGTTGGCAGGACTCTGGTACTCCTTGGTTGATGACATCAGTTCTTTATCATGGGAGCTTCTCTGTAGGCCAGCCCATAACATGGTGGCTGGCTTCATTCTGAGTGAATAAGGGAGAGAGGAAGAGAGAGGAAGCAAGAAGGAAGTCACTATCTTTTTTTGCCACGTAATCTTGGAAGTACATTTTGCCATATTCCATTTGTTAGAAGCAAGTCACTAGCCCACACTCAAGGCAAGGGGATGACACTAGGGCCTGAACAGGAAGTGGAAGTCATTGGGGCCCATGGTTGGGGCTGCCTCTCCCACAAACAACGAATAGCAACATGGAGGGCAAGAGGAAGAGCAGGATTGGAAGCTGGAAGGATAAGCAGTTCCATTTTGGACATATTGAGTATAAAGTGTTGGTGAATATTTAGGTGAAGAGGTCCATCTGGAAATGAGATGTTGTGCCTGAGGTTCAGGTATAGAATCAGAACAAGAGGTAAAGATTTAGGTATCTTCAGCCTGCCAGTGGCAATTAAAACCAGAGGCTAGAAGCAAGTAACACTCAGGGAAAACGTGCAGGCTGAAGTGGGGAGCACCAATATTTAAGATACATACAGATAAAGAGAAGCTCACAAAAGAGATAGAAACAGGATGATCAGAGAGGCAGAAGGAGAATCGAGAGCTAGGCACCACAGAAACGAAGGATGAGAGCTTTTGAAGAAGAGGGGAGAAGTCATCAGTGGCAACAGCCACAGGGCCGTCTGTTAAGATGAGTACCAGGAAGTATTCACTGAATTGGAAATTAAGAGGTCACTGGAGGCCTTGGTAAGGCTAGTTTTGATGGAATGGTGGTAATGGAAGACAGATTCTTTGGTTGAGAACTGAATATGAGCTGAGGAAGTAGGGAAACTAAATGAGTTTAGACTACTCTCTTTAAAAGGCTAGAAAGAAGTTATACACTACTTCTGTTACTGAACCAAACTTGGGTCCCCTTGCCCACTGTGCAGCAAAGCCAATCTACTGACACTGGGCTGTGGTGAAGGAAAGTATAGCATTTATTGCAGGGTGCCAAGCAAGGAGATTGGGCAGCTGGTGCTCAAAACACCTGAACTCCCTGATGGCTTTCTGGAAACAGTTTTTAAAAGGCAAGATTTGGGGTGAGGGTTGCAGCTCGTGGACTTTCTTCTGATTGGTTGGTGGTGACGTAACAGAGTGATGTTTTAGAAATCTTGATCATCAACATTCTGGTTCCAACCAGTCTGGGGTCTACCTGCTTGTGGTCAGCAAGTAGTCACCTGGGTATGGGTGGGGGGCAGGTCTCAGTTTCTGCAGAATGACTCAAAGTTATGCATCAGATTGTTGTGTATATCCCTTGAGGATGAACTAGGACTCTGTTTTATACCTGAGCTCTTATTTAAGCTATCATTACTTTTCTTGCTTGACTGCTTTTCCTTTGTTTCTGTGTTCCCTCACTTCCCTAATTAGTAACCTCTTCAGTCCACTCTTTGGAAATCAGGGAAGGCCTAGGAGACTAAAGCCTTTTTCTACAAAAACAAAAAACAAAAAAACAGACTAAAGCCTTTTTCTAGTGTCATCCCCTTGCTTTGAGTGTGGTTGGGGGACGTAGAGAGGTTTTTATAGCTGGGAGGTCCCTGCAGCATCCTGCTCGGTATTGATCCCCCCTTTTCTTTGATACTCTTCAATCCTGAGGGGGACAGGAGTGGGACAAGAAAGGGAATAAAATTTTGGATAAAGAGGCTTCCATAAACTCAGCAGGGGAACTCAGTTTTAGAGGGCCTTGGTTTTGGGGGGGACTCAGTTTCACTCTTGTGTGAGTGTGTCATTTGAGATAGATGAGAAATTCTCATTCTGCCAATTACCATCCAATAAAAAGGCTAGATTTAAAAACATTTTCTGTTAACTCCTTATATGTAAAAGATGACTCTAGGGCTTCCCTGGTGGTGCAGTGGTTGAGAGTCCGCCTGCTGATGTGGGGGACATGGGTTCGTGCCCCGGTCCGGGAAGATCCCACATGCCGCGGAGCAGCTGGGCCCGTGAGCCATGGCCGCTGAGCCTGCGCGTCCGGAGCCTGTGCTCCGCAACGGGAGAGGCCACAACAGTGAGAGGCCTGCGTACCGCAAAAAAAAAAAAAAAAAAAAAAAAAAAAAAAAGACTCTATGTTTCTTGAACATGTACTTGTTCCTATGCTCTTTATAAATGGTAGAATATTTCCACAATTGCTGACTATATGAAGTGCATTTCCCATCATCAATCTCATAAATATTCAGCTATTGTACTTTTCCCCAAACAGCCAGAGTTTTATTCATTATATTGAATTGCAATCTCACCCTTCCTTTCTGCTCCTTTGTAAAGAGAAAGATAATATTTCGGCAGTTTTTGCAACGCCTCAGCATTGAGTGAATATAAATATAAGCATGATTGATTTTCTGAACTTGCTTTTTTTCCATGTTCCAATGTTTTATGCATTATAGGTGGGATGACTGACAAATCAGGTCTGATTGCTAATTGGAAAGCAAAACATATTAAAAGCATAGCACATATATCCAGTTTGCTCTCAGTGCAAACCCTGAAAATGTGATGCTTCTAGTGCTCTAGTGCATGCTATCTAATTACCTGCTCTTTTGCTTTGATTCAGCCATTCAGGAATTACACTAGCAGTGTCTGGCAGGTCAGGGGTGATTGCTAATTAAATGGTGGAATTCACTTTGCCTCACCTTGACTCGTCTTCTTCCCCCTCCCCACTCTGCAGTGACACTCTTCCTCAAAAAGCATTAGTCTCGGGCTTCCCTGGTGGCGCAGTGGTTGAGAGTCCGCCTCCCGATACTGGGGGACGTGGGTTCGTGCCCCGGTCCAGGAGGATCCTGCGTGCCGCGGAGCGGATGGGCCCGTGAGCCATGGCCGCTGAGTCTGCGCGTCCGGAGCCTGTGCTCCACAATGGGAGAGGCCACAGCAGTGAGAGGCCCGCGTCCCGCAAAAAAAAAAAAAAAAAAAAAAAAAAGCATTACGTCTCTTCACGTGTAGGCCAGAAAATGAAGGCTGGTGCTCTTATCCCTGTTTGAAGCCCAAATTCTCAAGGTAATTTTACTTCAAGGATTGGTGAAATTGGAATTCTGTCCTCTCCTCTTTCTAAGTCCTGGTATAAAGATGTCTTTTTGTGTCAGTGCCCTTAATGGCAAGGCAAGACCCCTGTGGTTTCTATTCTTCCAGCATCACCTCAGCAATCAACTAGTGGCCCTGAAAGGAGAGGCCATCTTTGCCTTTCTGTTTGAAATGAGAGTTCACGATTCGCACCAGGAAATCAGTGGGCACGTGCAGGCTGAAAAGGAAGAATTGATTTCCTTTTATCCTCCCACTAATCTGAGTGTCACCTCAGAAATGCCCAGGATTTAATTGATCTGTGACAACTTCGTGGCAACCACAGCCCCTTATTGAATGATGAAGCATATTAAGGAGTTTGGAGGCACTAGCAACACTGAGAGGTAAGGATCTGCTTCTCCTCCTGGGACCTCATCACTAAGCATTTGAATAGAATTTGATTCTTATAAGTGCTTTAAAATAGTTTCTCTCTGTTTATCTGAAGGTGGCTTAGAAGCATCATGGGAGACTGAACCATATAAAATTGCCAAAACCTGTGTGTTTTTCCACTTTGAAGATGGCACTTTCATATGGTTCAGCTTAATATTAGCTTCTGTCGGAGAAATGCAAGATTGAAGCCCGGATAGATGAAATGAATTCTGAGTTCCCATCCAGAACTTTTGCCCTTATACCTAATGGATTAGTAAAGTCACTGGTCTATTCATGAAGAAAACATCTGTTGCCTGTCTTTTCTTGTCTTGAGCATTGAGACAAGAATGCCAAGGGTTGGGTATGTACTAGCTCTGCTTAATTACACAGTAGGCAAATTAGGCACGCCTGTAAGGCCCTGCAAAACAGGATGTTATATAGTTCGTAATTTAGTTTAAAAATATTCAACATAGAAAGTGTAATACATATGTGTGTGTTTAGTTAGTTTAACCTACCTCTACGGGCAGATTGCTGATGTTTGAAGTACCTTAATCCGAAATACACACTCCAAGGGAGGTTAGTTAAGCACCTGAAAGACTCTACTCAGGTAGCTACTGTAAATGTTTAACTCTCTGCCATTTCAACTAGCACTAGAGGGTTTATTAGGCAGCCTGAGGGATGCTAGCAATAATTTTAAAGGAGTGAAATAAGTACTATTCAAGATAAATATATTGGCTAGGAATGTGGCACAGGCACCGCTGCCCTTGCATGAATGAAGCAAAGGAATCTAGGGTGCTCTTGACCTAGGGCTCTGATTCCTATTAGAGAATGTTGGCTGAATCCTGTTACGGGGTATGGTTGCATTTGCCTTGAGTGAATCTTTCATGAAAGGTGCCTGTTGCAGTGCTTTTAAGGACAGAGAAAAGGGAAATTCGTGGACTTTTGATACTGGATATATAACTGTACGTGACTAGGTTTGTTTTCAGAAAAAAAACATTCTGACAGCAGTGTAGAGGCTGCATTGGGGTGATCTGGGACTGGAGAGAGAGTGAGAGAGGGAGGCCATGGTAGTTGCAGAAGGATGAAGGCCTCAACTAAGGTTGCGGCCGTGTGAGTAAGTGGAATAGAGAAGATAGACTTGAACGATTTATAAGAGAAAAATAAATGGATTTAATGAATAATTAGATATGGGGGGAGGGCATGTAGGTGAAGAGGTGGTCATAAAGACAACCTCCAGTGTGTCTGATTTGCATGGTGCCATTTACTAAAACAGAGAATCAAAGGTAAGGAGGAGGTTAGGGGCCAGTAAAGAATAGCTATTTTTGAAAAAGATAAATGTGAGATGCTTGTAAGACATTCAGGTGGAGTAGTCCAATAGGTAGGTATATAATATGTATGCCCACATATACATATATACATATTTATTGTCTGGGGCTCAGGGGGAAGACCTGGGCTGGAGATGGGTATTTAATGCATTCAACAAACACCTATTAATTTTTTTTTTTTGCGGTACGCGGGCCTCTCACTATTGTGGCCTCTCCCGTTGCGGAGCACAGGCTCCGGACGCGCAGGCTCAGCGGCCATGGCTCACGGGCCCAGCCGCTCCGCGGCATGTGGGATCTTCCCGGACCGGGGCACGAACCCGCGTCCTCTGCATCGGCAGGTGGACTCTCAACCACTGCGCCACCAGGGAAGCCCAAACATCTATTAATTATTTTCTGTACTTCAGGCCAAGATTAGTGGGATCCTTGCTTTCATTATGATTAGAGTATTTGGTAGACACAGTATAATGGACCCATTTAAAGTCTTGGGGATGAGGTTACCTAGGAAGAGTATCCCAGGAATCCCAGAATCCCAGGAATGATTAATATTTAAGATGC